>NC_043000.1:76076500-76256500 GCF_006345805.1 Octopus sinensis | reverse complement strand
CATCACATAATGTGGAAGCCAACTGGAGGTTTCTATGGGACAATTTGCTGAGAGCGACTGACCAGATCTGTGGATGGAGCAAAGTCCCATCTCGTCCCAGGGTAACGTGGTGGTGGAACAATGTTGTAGACAGGGCTATTAGAGACAAGAGACAGGCTTGGAAGGGCTGGAGGAAAGGCGGTAGTAGGGAATTGTATCAGACTGCGAAAAGAGAAGCTAGGAGACAGGTATATTTAGCTAGAGGGGAAGCAGATAAGAAAAAATTTGCCAATGTTCTGCGCCGTGAGGACCAAAGACTTGAGGTGCTTCGTGTTGCAAGACAGTGTGTGAGAGAGAATCGTGATGTGGTAGGAGAGAAATGTGTTCGCATGGACGATGGTTCACTTGCGCTAAATGAGGATGCAAAGAGAGAGGTTTGGAGATGCCACTATGAAAGGTTGCTCAACAAAGAGAATGAATGGGATAAAGAGAGTCTGCCGAATGTCGACCCAATAGAGGGACCAGCTATCCAAGTTGACAGTTCCATGGTAGTTAAGGCAATTGGAAGCATGAAGACAGGGAAAGCCCCAGGCCCATCAGGAATTACTGCTGAGATGCTCAAAATATCTGGCAGTGTTGGCTATAGCCTAGTCACCCGTATAGTTAACCAGGTGATACATGAAGGAGTCATACCCAATGACTGGTGTAGTAGCATAATAGTCAACTGTTACAAAGATACAAGTAATTACAGAGGTATTAAGCTGTTGTATCAGGTAATGAAGGTTACGGAAACGGTCATAGCCCAACTGATTAGAGAGAGAGTCAACCTAGACAAGTCAGGCCAGTCAGATCTGGCAGAGTTTCTACAGCTGGATGCCCTTCCTAACGCCAACCACTCCGTGAGTGTAGAGGGTGCTTTTTATGTGCCACCGACACAGGTGCCAGACGAGGCTGGCGAACGGCCACGCTCGGATGGTGTTTTTTTGTGCCACCGACACAGGTGCCAGACGAGGCTGGCAAACGGCCATGCTCGGATGGTGTTTTTTACGTGCCACCGGCACGGAGGCCAGGCGAGGCTGGCACGGCCCTGATTGGGTGGTGTTTGTTATGTGCCCACAGCACAGAAGCCAGTCAATGGGGTACAGGCTACGGCCACATTCGGATGGTTTTTTTTTATGTGCCACCGGCACTGGTACCCCAAAAATACAAATTCCATTGATGTTCAGCAATTTTCATTTGATTTGATTTTCACTTGCCTCAACAGGTCTTCACAAGTAGAGTTATGTGTCCCAAGAAGGAAGGTATGCACAGGTGGATTGACTACGTCATGGGTTATGGCCTCACGTGTCCTGCCGGGTCTTCTCGCGTACAGCATACTTCCAAAGGTCTCGGTCTCTGGTCATTTCCTCGGTGAGACCTAAAGCGCTAAGGTCGTTCTTCACCACCTCGTCCCAGGTTTTCCTGGGTCTACCTCTTCTACAGGTTCTCTCAACCGCTAGGGTGTGGCACTTTTTCACACAACTATCTTCATCCATTCTTACTACGTGTCCATACCAGCGTAGACGCCTCTCTTGCACACCAGATCTGATGCTTCTTAGGTCCAGCTTTTCTCTCAAGACACTTACACTCTGTCGAGTATGAACACTGACATTACACATCCAATGGAGCATACTGGCTTCATTTCTTGTGAGCTTACGCATATCCTCAGCAGTCACGGCCCATGTTTCACTGCCATGTAGCATGGCTGTTCGCACACATGCGTCATACAGTCTGCCTTTTACTCTGAGCGAGAGGCCTTTTGTCACCAGCAGAGGCAAGAGCTCTCTGAACTTTGCCCAGGCTATTCTTACTCTAGCAGTTACACTTTCGGCACACCCACCCCCGCTACTGACTTGGTCACCTAGGTAACGGAAACTATCAACTATTTCAAGTTTTTCTCCCTGGAATGTGGCGGAAGATGGTCTCTGCGCATTTTCAGTCTTTATTGAACCAGAGCATCTGCCACATACAAAAGCTATCTTCTTAGTTAGCCTTCCTTTGACATTGCTGCACCTCTTATGTGTCCATAGCTTGCACTGGGTACATCGTATAGAGTTTCTACCAACACCTTTTCTACAGATCGAGCAGGGCCATCTACCTGAAGGGGTTTGTGGTTTTCCTACCTTCCTACTTATTAGGACTTTGGTTTTAGCAAGGTTGACACTAAGGCCCTTCGATTCTAATCCTTGTTCCCACACCTGAAACTTCTCTGGTTCTGATAGTGACTCAGCAATTAGAGCAAGGTCATCAGCATAGAGGAGCTCTCAGGGGCATCCTGTCTTTAATTCCTCTGTTATTGCCTGGAGGACTATGATAAATAGGAGGGGGCTAAGGACTGGACCTTGGTGGACGCCTACCTCTACCCGGAATTCTTCTCATTACTCATTGCCAACCCTCACCTTACTGACAGTGTCCCTGTACATGGCTTGCACAGCTCTCACTAACCATTCATCTATCCCTAGTTTCCTCATTGACCACCAGATAAGAGATCAAAAGCTTTCTCCATGTCAACGGAACCCATGTACAGAGGTTTATCTTTGGCTAGATATTTCTCCTGCAGCTGTCTTATCAGAAATATAGCATCAGTGGTGCTTTTCCCTGGCACTAACCCAAACTGTATCTCATCTAAACTGATTCTTTCCCTAATTAGTTGGGCTATGAACTTCTCCGTGACCTTCATTACCTCATCCAACAACTTGATACCTCTGTAATTATTTGTATTTAAAGCATCACCTTTGCCTTTGTAGCAGTTGACTGTAATGCTGCTACACCAGTCATTGGGTATGACTCCTTCGTGTATCACCTGGTTAACTATACGGGTGACTAGGCTATACCGACACTGCCAGAGGTGACTAGGCTATAGCCGACACTATCATATATTATATATATATTTATACTGATAAAAGTAGCAAAGTTTTCTCAACAGAGTGAAATAGTACAAAATTCTGTGCATTTACAGCACAACATTTACATATCTTTATTATATTTATTTGTAGACAATTGAGTTTTTTATTTCTTTTGGGAGACAATTAAGGTTTTTATTTCTTTGTTTCCCAAAACAAATAAAAAAAAACTTGTCTCTCAAAAGAAATAAAAAAAAAAATTGTCTCCCAAAAGAAATTAAAAAACTTAATTGTCTCCTAAAAGAAATAATAAAAACTTGCTGGTGTAGTGGAAAAAGCACTGGTATTGGCATCTTCTTCACTGAAGCTCAGCAGGCTAAAGAGGCATTTGGAAATGAAACATCCCAGTGCAGTCAACAAAAATGACGAATTTTTCAGGTGCCTAGCCGACAGATTGGTCAAATCCAGGCTTGATGACACAGGAATATGTATGCAGGACATTGCAGCTGGTCTGAAAGCTTCCTACGAGGTTTCAAGGAAAATCGCTACTTAAAAAAAAAACTTCATAACACTGGAGACGGGTTAGTTCTTCCTTGCTGCAAAAATATAATTTCACTCATACTTGGAACGTCTGAATTACAGAAGCTTAAACATGTTTCACTTTCCAACAACAACATCAGTCGATGAATTGCTGAGATGTCTGATGATATTTTGTCTCAGGTCATCTCAAAGATAAAAACATCAATGTTTAACTATGTCGCCATCCAAATTGATGAAACCGCTGATGTGGCGGATTTAGCACAACTTTATGTTTATGTATGTTACATGCATAACAAGTGCCTGGAAAATGAATTCCTGTTTTTCAAAACCCCTCAACACCCGAACCACTGCAAACAATATATTCCAGAAAGTGGATCAATTCTTTAACATGCATAGCATAAACTGGGAGCATGTTGGCATGTGCACCGACAGTACTCCAGCAATGCTTAGTTGCCGCTCTGGCTTTCAGGCAACAGTGAAGGAGAAGTCTCCTAATGCAATTGGTATGCATTGTACACTTCACCAAGCATTGATGGTTAAAACAATGCCCGACCATTTGAAGAATCTTTTGAATGATTTGGTCAAAGTGGTAAATTTTATCAAAGCCGATCCTCTAAACTTGCATCTTTTTGCTGACTTGTGCAAGGAGAATGGATCAAATTTTGAAATGCTTTTGCAGTACTCGCATGTGAGGTGGTTATCAAAGGAGAGAGTACTGAAAAGAGTCTTTGTTCTATGAAAGGAGATACATGAATTTCTTTATGGTGCTAAAAAAGAACTGCACAGACAATTCTCCAATATTCGTTTCCTTATATGTCTCTCCTTTTTTTGGTCGACATTTTTGAATCAGTTAATTCTGTTAACTTAGCATTACAAGAAAAGGATATCACCATTGTCAACTGTCATGAAAAAATGATTGCATTTAAAATAAAGCTCCATTTGTGGCATTCTAAATTGTAATTTGAGAATTTTGCACCATTTCCAAACCTCAATACTTTCCTTGATGAAGATGGCCTTCAAGTTGATGCTGACATCCTTGACATAATGAAACAGCATGTCTTAATTCTTCACATTGAAATTCAAAGATACCTCCCCGACCCACAAAACTTCAAAGAAGTTCATCATTTCATCACCAATCCCTTTGCAATCTCTGTTGTTGACCTTCTGTCAGAAGATTACATCATTCAAAAACAATTCATCAACTTGCTGAATGATGGAAGTGCAAAAGACACCTTCCATAACATGTGCTGCAGTTAGTTCTGGATTGAAATGGCACAGTCCTATCCAGATGTTGCCAAATTGGCCTTCAAATTCATCGTTCCATTTGCAATAACGTATGAATTTGAGATGGCTTTTACAACTTTACTCATAATTAAAACAAAGATTCGCAATAAAATGGATGTTGCAATGACGTGAGGGTCACATTATCAAAAACTCATTTGTAATATTGAGGACAAATTACAAACCAAACAAGTTCACCACTTTCACTGAATTTTTTTATTTTATCAGTAAAACTTTATCTCTCATGAAAAATCATTTTATACAAGGTCATTTTGCTTTGTTTATCTTTTCTGGATTTTTTCATTTTGGGGTAGGGGCAGGGGTCTGCGAAGCCTCAAAAAAATGGGAGGGGGTCTGTAGGGCAAAAATTTTGGGAACCAAGGGTCTAGAGGAATGACCAGTTTGAAAAGTTAGTAGACAACCAGTAAACAGGTCAGTGATTCTTATACTATTGCTGGCACACAGTGATGCCTACTGTAGCAGTGAATCATACCACCCTGTGTTACATACTACAATAATGAACTATATCATCCTGTGGTACATCATCATTATCATCATTTAATGTCCATCTTCTATCCTGGCATGGATTGGATGGTTTGACAGGAGTTGACAAGCCAGAGGACTGCACCGAGCTCCAATGTCTGTTTTGGCATGGTTTTTATGGCTGGATGCCCTTCCTAATATCAACCATTCGATGTACTATTTGTAGTATAAGTAACTATGCTGAGTCTTCTCTCACGTATATGTGATAGATGGCTATATATATTGTTTAAGTAACACCACGTGGCACAGGTACATAGTACATGACAAATGACCACACGTTCCATGTAAGTTAGTTTGTTCAGCTTTTAGAGAAAAGCGACAATTCCTGTGAAAGGTAGAGTCTAGAAGAATGAATATTTGAGTCTCCTGCTCAATTGGAAGTTCAAAGGTGGACTAGGTTGTTATTTTAATTTAATTATCCTGTCTCTTTTTTAGAACACAATATATCAAGGGGGGTGTTATTCAATATTTGTCTTCCTGTTTTTAATGATTTTAGTGTAATTTAAGTGATTTTAACTACTATTTCCAGTAGATTGACTGACAGCTTATACATAGATTCCTTCATTAGCTCAAGTGTAGTTTATGTGGCAGTGTTGTTGTAAGGTATGTTGTTTGACAGTAGATTTGTAATGTGATAGTAGTGTGAGTTGTGTAGCAGTGCAGTGTGTTGTGAAGTCTGTTGTGTGGCAGTTGTGTGACAGTTCAGATGTTGTGACAGTTCTGTTGTGTGACAATTCAGATTTTTTTTGCTGTTCACTCTTGGACTAATATAATTATTA
The DNA here is from genome assembly GCF_006345805.1 of Octopus sinensis. Taxonomy (NCBI): domain Eukaryota; kingdom Metazoa; phylum Mollusca; class Cephalopoda; order Octopoda; family Octopodidae; genus Octopus; species Octopus sinensis. Next base: position 76,250,496 of record NC_043000.1, on the reverse strand, counting down.
TCTGATATCTAACATAATTAGACATCAATTATAGTTATTAACGGATATTTAATATAATTATACAACAGATGTAATTATTAACTGATGCTTAATGTTTACCAAGGAAATATAATTCTAGTCTAAGAATATAAACAAAACCACTACTAATATTTCAGGAACATTTGGATCTGTCTAATGTATGTATTGCTGGACATTCTTTTGGAGGAGCCACAACTATTATGGTCCTTGCTAAAGACAAAAGGTTTAGGTAAATATTTAAAAATCCTTCACTTTTACAATATTTAATTATTCATTTACTTGTTATAAATAACTTACAAAGTATAGATTTTCTTATATTTTGTTCTTTTTTCTATTGAATAGCAGTCAATCCTGCTACACAGGCATTTACCTGTCGTGAAACCCAAGGTCAGCTCTCACTGAATAAATCAATGATCAAAACCAATCCAGCTATGACCATCCTGTCTGTTATTCATACAGTTGTCTACCTTACTCAGTGTGTTCTTTTATTTTTAAGATAGCAGAATGCGATGTGAGGGAGATTTAGTTGTGGCATTGACTTATCAACAAAATATCAACAAAATATGTTTGACTCATACAAAATATCAACAAAATATGTTTGACTCATACAAATATGGAAAAGGAGAGAAGAAACAGATTGATATCTTCAGTGAGAGGGAATATAATTTTAACAGTTTTTTTAATAGTTTCATCAGGAACTAAACTCCAAACCTGGAGGTCTGTAAAAGACAAGGTACAAAGTTAATTCAAAGTGTTGGCATGTTATGTTAACAGGTTAATACATATGGTGTCATCTCCAGACTAAACAGTAGAGGAAGTATAACATGCTTATACTGTCACTCTGCATTGGACTCTGAGCCATAACAATAACCTGGTCCACATAAATAGGCACCACACAAGAAAAGTAAAAATACATTGCTATGAATATACTTTTTATTAGGTTTTCATATCTATAATCAACAGCATTTCAGTCATGACCATCTCATCTTTTTTCAGCCATAGTATATCTAAGGATACATATATCCAATGGTACTTTTGTTATTAAGAAATTGTGATTTGAGGAAGATTTGGCTACAGTTTCTAGTAGTTTGAGTGACCATGTAGAAGTGCAAGTTATTCATTCTGCCATTACTATATCAGGTTGGGGCTATCAGGGCAGGCCCATTAATAAACTGATGTTGAATTAATCCCAGGCTGTTTATATGTTAAAACCATTGTATCTGTTTACTTTCTACCACCAGAGCTGGAGTGGTGTTGGATGGTTGGATGTTACCCTTGGAGGACAATATTTATGCTCAAGTTACTCAGCCAGTTTTAATGCTTAATACAGAAACCTTTCAGTGGAAAAGAAATGTCCTGAAAATGAAAAACCTTGAATGCACACAACAAAACAGAATTATGTTGACAATATTGTAAGTTTTTCATAGGTGAGATCGACACAGTTAATATTTCTTTTGAATAGTCACAAGTTGATAGCTGCATGGAAAACATGGGCAGAGAGGATATTCCTGAGTGCCAACATTCTGGGAAGGAAGTGGTTAGTGATGGTGAGGCAACACAGTGGGTGAGGAGATACAAGTGAGTGAGGAATGGAGTTAGTTTGACACTAACCATCTTCAAAGAGCAGAGTCCACTATAGAAACAGCTGTAGAAAAAGCAGTAAGAAGAGGAGGCACATTTGTGAGCCAGAGATTTGAATGTCCTGGGTGGGGTTTTTGCACTGTCCTAGATGGGGCAGTATTCCATTGTGGGTTCCACATCAGTTCAACAGAAATTTAGGAGTTGAATGGGGTTGAAATATTTTCTGACCCTAAGAATGAACTTTGCTATGTTGAATATGCATGTTAACAGAGGAGATCCTCAGTAATGGTGAGGCCAGGTGTAGTGTCCTTGAGAATTCTAGTTGTGTGTTACTCATATTTTAAGAGATGAGGTGCAATATTATCTTATATGTCTAATGACTGTGTATTTGTTGAAGGAGATCAAATTTCCATCATGGTAGGATGTTTTTGAGGTCTCTGTCCTCAAACGGTGCTATTTTGATGTGAGTTATCCATGTGGATGAGGCTTGGGTGACTGAAATATAATCTCGGAGTATTTAGGGCAGTTACTGTTTTTGGCAATATTTAATGACAGAGTGACAAGCATTTAATGATTTACATTGGTAGATGTATGTCCACAAATTTATAGGAGACAAGGTGGCATGGTATAGCAGATTGAATTGTTATTGTTGGTATTATTTGTCCACTCGGTAATTTGAACTCAGAATGTAACAGACATTTTGGAAAATTATATCAACCTAGTATCGGACTATGTTTTACCAACTCTGCAGGAATGAAAGGCAAAGTTGGCTTTGGCAGAATTTAAAATCAGAACGTAAAGAACTAGAACAAACAACACAAAACATTTTAACCAATGTACTAAAAATTCTTCCAATTTGTTGCTATAGTTGATGATAATATATTTATCAAAAGGTTTCCCTCACTATTCTTTACATTTTCTTTAACAGAGGAACTTGTCACCAAAGCAGCACAGACTTCCAGTTCCTTTGCAACCACTATATGGGTCGGATCATGAAATTCTGTCACAATTTAGCACCAAAGGATGCTATAGACATAACTGGAAAAATAGTGCAAGGATTTCTTTGTAAAATTATTGGTAAGTTCATGGTCTATTTTTGTATTTTTTTTTAAGTAAAATATCCACATTAAAATAAATCATTGAGCAGACATTCTATTGTATGGAAGTTGAGAATGTAAAGATTATCATCAATCTGTCCTATGTATTTACAGACACACCATTTTCTTTTTGTTCCATCATAACATTCATACCATAATCAATCAGTCTGCATGTCACCTAAATTATCATCATCATTTAATGTCTGTTGTCCATGCTGGCTTGGATTGGACAGTTTGACTGGGCTGACACGCTAGAAGGCTGTACTAGACTCCATCTGATTTCGCATAGTTTTCTATGGCTGGATGCCCTTCCTAATGCCAACCACTCCAAGAGTGTAATGGATGTTTTTATGTACCACTGGTATGGGTGCCATTTGCATGACACCGGGGAGCATTTACATGTCACCGGCACAGGTACCAATTTGTGTGACACTGGGGTGCATTTACATGCCACTGGTACAGGTGCCAATTTGTGTGACACTGCTATCTGCCATGACTGCAATTTTGCTTGGCTTGATGGGTCTTCTCAAGCATGACATAATACCAAAGGTCTTGGTCATTGCCTCTGTGAGGCCCAATACTTGAAAGGAACTCAGCCACTTTTTTCACTGTACACATTGCCCACCTAATTCTATGACACCCTCTTGCAGACTACCTCGTTGACGAATGACAGGGACCTTCTCTTTGTGGCTGGTGACTTCATTGGACATGTTGGACAACTCACAGGGGGCTTCCATAGCGTACATGGAGGCTACGGTTTTGGTTCCTGCAATGAGGAGGGAACCAGGCTGCTGGAGTTCTGCGATGGAAATGACCATATGGTTTGCAACACTAACTTCAGGAAACCTGCCAGTCACCTACCATTCTGGCAGACACACTAGCCAAATTGACTACATCCTCACCAGAAAAGGGGAAAGATGGTTGCTTATAAATGCCCAAACCTTCCCCAGGCGAAGAATGTACCCCACAACATAGACTGGTAGTTAATGACTTCAGGATCAGTTCTAAGTGGATGCCCAGAATATGACCAGCATGGAGGAGAAGGGTCTGGAAGCTTAAAAATCTTGCAAATGGACAGAAATTTAGAGACATATTACTCAAAGCCTTTGACAAAATAGAAGGGGATATAGCATCACATGATGTAGAAGACAACTGGCAGTTTCTATGGGGCAACATGCTGAGGGCCACTGACCAGATCTATGGACAGTGCAAAGTCCCCTCTCAACCCAAAATAACGTGGTGGTGGAACAATGTTGTTGACAGGGTTATTAGAGAAAAGAAACAGGCTTGGGAGGACTGGAAGAACAGTGGTAGCAGGGAATTGTATCAGACTGCGAAAAGAGAAGCTAGGAGACAGGTTTACTTAGTGAGAGGGAAAGCGGATAAGAAAAAATTTGCCAATGTTCTGTGCCATGAGGACCAAAGACTGGAGGTATTTTGTATTGTAAGCCAGTGTTTGAGAGAGAATCGTGATGTTGTAGGAGAGAAATGTGTCTGCATGGATGATGGCTCACTTGCACTAAACAAGGCTGCAAAGAGAGAGGTTTGGTGATGTTACTATGAAAGATTGCTCGTTAAAGAAAATGAATGGGAGAAAAAGAGTCTGCCGAATGTCGACCCAACAGAGGGACCAGCTATCCGAGTTGACAGTACCTTGGTAGATAAAGCAACTAAGAGTATGAAGACAGGGAAAGCCCCCGGCCCATCAGGAATCACTGCAGAGATGCTCAAAATATCTGGCAGTGTCAGCTATAGCCTAGTCACCCGTATAGTTAACCAGGTGATACATGAAGGAGTCATACCCAATGACTGGTGTAGCAGCACTATAGTCAAATGCTGCAACGGTAAAAGTGACGCTTTAGACACAAATAATTACAGAGGTACCAAGTTGTTGGATCAGGTAATGAAGGTCATGGAGAAGATCATAGCCCAACTAATTAGGGAGAGAGTCAGTTTAGATGAGATGCAGTTTGGGTTAGTGCCAGGGAAAAGCACCACTGATGCTATGTTTGTGGTAAGACAACTGAGGAAAAATACCTAGCCAAAGATAAACCTCTGTACCTGGCTTTCGTTGCCACGGAGAAAACCTTTGACAGGGTCCCCTGATCCCTTATCTGGTGGTCAATGAGGAAACTAGGGATAGATGAATAGTTAGTGAGAGCTGTGCAAGCCATGTACAGGGACGCTGTCAGAAAGGTGAGGGTTGGCAATGAGTACAGTGAAGAATTCCGAGTAGAGGTAGGGATCCACCAATCCTTAATCCCCTCCTATTTATCATAGTCCTCCAGGCAATAACAGAGGAATTAAAAACAGGATGCTCCTGGGAGCTCCTCTATGCTGATGACCTTGCTCTAATTGCTGAGTCACTATCAGAACTAGAGAAGTTTCAGGTGTGGAAACAAGGATTAGAATTGAAGGGCCCTTAAGTCAACCTAGCTAAAACCAAAGTCCTAATAAGTAGGAAGGCAAGCAAACCACAAATCCCTTCAGAGAGATGGCCCTGCTCGATGTGTAGGAAAAGCATAGGTAGAAACTCTATAAGATGTACCCAGTGTAAGCTATGAACACAGACGAGGTGCAGCAATATCAAAAGAAGGCTAACTGGGAAGATAGTTTTTGCATGTGGCAGATGCTCAGGAGCAATAAACACTGAAAATGTGCAGAGAACAACTTCTGCCACATTCTAGGGAGAAAAACTAGAAGTAGTTGATAGCTTCAGTTACCTAGGTGACCAAGTCAGTAGCAGGGGAGGGTGCGCTGAAAGTGTAGCTGCTAGAATAAGAATAGCCTGGGCAAAGTTCAGAGAGCTCTTACCTCTGCTGGTGACAAAGGGCCTCTCACTCAGAGTAAAAGGTTGACTGTATGACGCATGTATATGAACAGCCATGCTACATGGTAGTAAAATATGGGTCATGACTGCTGAGGACATGCGTAAACTCGCAAGGAATGAAGCCAGTATACTCCATTGGATGTGTAATGTCAGTGTGCATACTCGACAGAGTGTAAGTACCTTGAGAGAAAAGTTGGACCTAAGAAGCATCAGATGTGGTATGCAAGAGAGACGACTGCGCTGGTATGGTCATGTGGTGAGAATGGATGAGAATAGCTGTGTGAAAACGTGCCACTCCCTAGCTTTTGAGGGAACCTGCGGAAGAGGTAGACCCAGGAAGACCTGGGACGAGGTGGTGAAGCACAATCTTCGAACAGGCAATGACTAGTGACCGGGACCTTTGGAAATATGCTGTACTTGAGAAGACCCAGCAAGCCAAGTGAGACCATAACCTCGTAGCCTATATCAGGGGTGTAACCAGCCCACTTATGCATACCTTTCTTTCATTGGACACTAAGCTCTGCTTGCAAAGACCTGTTCAGGCAAGTGAAATCAAATTCGCTGAATATAGCCAGCAACAACTTCCCTTCCTCGACATCCTCATTAAGAAATCTAACAATGTATTAGAAACAGATATATACTATAAGCCTACAGATTCCAAGCAATATCTACCGTTCAACTCATGCCACCCCAGACACACCAGAATGAATATGCCCTTCAACCTAGCAAAAAGGATATGTACCATAGTTTCTAACGCAAACACCAGAGATACATGACTACATGAACTAAAGGATACACTCATCACCAGGAACTACCCACCTTCACTAATTGACATATGCTTTCAACATGCCCTTCAACTCAACATTCAGGAACGCAGACATCCCAAATTAAAGAGAGATTTACAACCAAAAGCCTTATCACACATCTCCACACACAACCCTCTCAACAATGAAGCCTTCGACACCATCCTCCAAAACATACCCACAGAAAGAATTTTAGTCCTCCAAACACTTACCATCATAAAAGCAAGAGACAACCCAAGTCTCCTAACACAAGCCCGAATACGCTCAACAACACAGAAGCCGTCAGTAAAAAAATGCGGAAGACCCAACTGTGGGACATGCGTCAATTTAATTGAGGGATCAAAGTTCTCCTTCAAACAGTGACAACGTTTCACAGGGAAAAGCAACTTCACATGTGCTTCGGAGAACCTTATATATACACTAACCTGCTCTGGGTGTCAAGAGCGATACATAGGCCAAACAAAAATCAGTCTACGTAAAAGAATGGCTCTGCACAGATACCAGATCAAAATTCCCCAAAACAGAAAAATAGCATTCAGCCAACACATAGACATTTGCACCAATAACAAAAATCCAAGCTTCAGAATTTTTCCCCTCTACCAATTCAAGGATGATGCAACCTGGAGCCAACGAATTAGTAAAGAGACTCTTTATTACGAAATACAGACCCTTTTTGAATGCGTCTACAACAAACAACATATCCACCAATGCCTTAGAATAACACAAATACACACGCAAATATTAAAAATGATACACTCAAGAGATTCCCAACAATTCATTAAAAAACAGTCCCAATCACTGCTATAATCCATAACGTGCCAATTTTAAGTCATTTGAACATTTAACACCTTACTACTTTCACACTACCTACATTCCTTCTTATTCTTCCTTCTCCTCCTTCTTTGTTTCCTTCTTAACCTTACCACTATTGTTTAGAATAACACCTATGCAAATTTTGTAAAAAAAATATTCAAAAGAGATGTTTCATGAATTGAACAGTGACTACTACTATCGACTGTTTCTGCCTGTCTCTGTGTCTCTTGCTTACTCTTGTGGGTTGGAGGTCATTGTGAATTTTTGGTAGAGGAGGAGGAGGAGTAGAAGATGAATGTGGGAGTACCATGACAGTAGTATGTTGAATGGTCAGCAGCCCCAAAAAACCATTCAACATACTACTGTCTTGTACTCCCACATTCTTCTTCTTCTCCTCCTCCTCTACCAAGAATTCACAATGACCTCCAACCCACAAGAGTAAGCAAGAGACACAGAGACAGGCAGAAACAAGGAAAATGCCACTTGTATTTGAACATTATACAAATATTCTTTTAAAAAACTTTTAAAGGGAGGTACAGAGGTATATAGGTCTTCTGTAAAAAGATGTAAAGATTTAAGGCAGACGGCATTAGGAATAACTTTCTATACAACATTGTCTAACAAATGAACTTCATTTCTCTTTTAGGTATTACTGATAAAGAATTACGTGAAGACTTGCTGACAGGAAAACATGAATGGCTTATCTGTGGAACCAATGTAAATTTGGAAAAAACTGATCACTGAAAATCATCTGTGATAAAATGTTGCAGGTTTTCTTCAGACAGTTCAACACAATGTATCAGATTCCCTTTAAACAGTTCAACACATAATATCAGGTTGTTGAAAGAAAAAAGAGACAGAAATTAATTGGTTATTTCTACATTATATTTTCTTAATTTGTAAAATTAGAAAAAATTTTGTGCAAGTAATCATTCCCCTCCAGTCTTCACTAATTAAAAATCATGGTTCAGATAAATCTAAAGTAATAAAAAAGAGATTATTGGGTTTAAATATTTTTTCTCAAAATTTACAGTTGTTAAATAAAGATAAATTTTTACTGAAAATCTTTTTATTTATTTGTTATGGTGATAGACATTAACACTTCTGTGTGATTAAAAGATGAACTCATTGAACTCTTATAAAGAGTAACGTTATTGTTGTGATAACAGAGGGCATTTGGGGTCTTACATAGCAGTAGTACATTATGTGAATACATTACTTTGCCTCCACTTCATTAAATCAGGTATCCAAATGCAAGGATATCATTCAATCATGGTAGTGGTTGAATATATTCCTGAGTCCACCATTTCGTCAATCGCAGCAGCTTCCAAGCTTCACCACTAATTCAGTTCTCAACTAAATTGCAAACTGTTAACAGTTTTAAAGAGGACACCTCCTCAGCTACACTTTGGCATAAATAGTTTGAGATTTGGTTCAGTAGAAAAAAGTTGCATCAAAATATCTGCGACCTGGGGGGGAGGCAGTAAGGTACCTATTCACCTTAAATTAACATAAATAAAAGTATACTTTTCTTTGGCTTAAATGGTACAAAAATGTATGAGGAATTCAGAGTTGTTAGTTGCATTGAACAAAAATTAGTAGGAGAAAAGTTATGGGGTGAAATACCACGAAATTTCGTGTAAGTAAGAGAGTAAGGAAGTAACGCTTATCAATAAGAATATTAAAGAATATATTGCTAAAATGAATGTTTACATTCTAAGGCAGTGAGCTGGCAGAAACGTTAGCATGCTGGGTGAAATGCTTAGCGGTATTTTGTCTGCCGCTATGTTCTGAGTCCCATCCTTTCGGGGTCGATTAAATAAATACCAGTTACACACTGGGGTCAATATAATCAACTTAATTCCTTTGTCTGTCCTTGTTTGTCCTCTCTGTGTTTAGCCCCTTGTGGGTAGTAAAGAAATAGGTATTTTGCCTGTGTTTATGTTCTGAGTTCAAATACCGCTGAGGTCAACTTTGCTTCTTATCCATTTCGGATCTATTTAATTTAACATACAGATTATTTAGTTAATTTTTTTTAACTAAACACTTTGAAAATTCCGATACTGATACAATATGTCAGGGTTTACTCTTAATGTTTTTGATAAAATTTTGTATTTTAGAAGTTATTTCGTCGTAAGTTACAGTGACAATGGACAAATTCATGTTTGATAAGTGCCAATACATGAAACTCTCAGCTTTTGACTTACTCTCTAACTTCTGCCAATGATATATATGCATATTATACATATATGTGTAAAAGAATCTCATCACGCAATCAAACCAATGAAAGAGCCTTTACCTGGTCGCTTGACACGCTAAAAATAGCAGCCAATGTATCCCCCTACCTAGTATTATATAAGGTAAAATCCTAAATTATTAATTGACCCATTATCATCTTATAACAGTAATGCCTGGAAAAATCATGGATTACATGAAAAAATGTGAGCATGAAAAGTAATATTCTTAAGATTATAAACCTGGAAAAGTACAGGACAAGTTATTACACTTGTAAAAGTATAGGACAAACTATTACTTCTAGTAAGGTAAAGAATAAGAAACTTTTTACTTAAATACTGCAGCTAAAATTAAAATGTTAATCTTAAAAAAATATTTTATTATAGTTTACAAATAACACTATATTTATTTAAGTAGAATTTGGCTAATTTACTACCTATATACAGAAAAAAGTGAATAATTAGACAAACCTACAAATTAGCTGAACAGTTTTGTACAGTAAATTTAAAAGATGAGAACTGTAAAGAGTGATAAATTAGAAGAACTGGCATTCTTTGCTGCAATATTTTAAGTAAAAAGTTTCTTATTCTTTACTAGAAGTAATACCTTGTCCTATACTTTTACAGGTGTAATAACTTGTCCTGTACTTTTCCAGGTTTATAATCTTAAGAATATTATTTTTCATGCTCGTATTTTTCTATGTCATAAAAGTGGTAATGTGATATTTGAAACTTGCATCAAACATTAAAATGTTTTGGTACGAAACCAAAGAAATAAACTGTTAACATGGAGGAATTATTGGCCTGCATAGTGCAGTTGCAACAGCAACTACAACAACAAAACCAACAGTTGCTGGAATTAATGTTGAAAAAGTCTGAAAATACTTCAGGGTCATTCAGTTCAGACGGTGCAACAAACTCAATTGGAGAGATAATTTATTTTGAAAATAATAAGAATTTTAAAATTGGACTGACAAGAAAAATATACAACTACTTTTAAGAAAGTTATCCCCTGCCAAACACGGAAAATATTGTAATTATATTCTGCTGAAGAAACCAGGTGTGATTTGTTTCAATGAAACAACTTATTGAAAATTTTCAGTGAAAGAAGTTCCCTGTTAAGTACTCTCTGGCAGTGTTTAAATTTGGTTAAAAAAGATGAAGATTTCATCACCTATGCTGGAGTTGTTAACAAAGAGTGAAAGATTCAAATCAAATGAATTAACCCCAGACATGTTCAAATATCTAAATTTTGTTCAAGGGCTAACTGCAAGCAAAGATGCAGTCCCAGATATTAACAAAATTAGAACAGGACCAAAAATTAACTCTATAGGCAGTAGCAGAAGAATGCCAGAGGACTATAAATTCAAGACATAACATACATGTTAACCTGTAACAGATATGAAAAAAGAAAAACAAATGTCAAGAGTAGAGGCTTACATTTTAAAGGTAACTGTCCTTTTAAAAATATAAAACGTTTTGAGTGTGGAAAAATCGGAAGCTCACATTGTAGAGCAAAACAAAAAAAAAGTGAAACAAAAACATTCTGGCCAGAAAGTATTATCAACAAAAATTCTAAGCAAGGCTCAAAAAAGAAAATTTGTGTCCATAAAAATGAATGATGTGAATATCAAGTTACAATTGGATACGGGCAGTGATATCATGATAATTAATGCAGATACATGGAGAAAAATCAGGAAACCTAAACTGAAAGAACCTTTGAAGATTGCACATGGTGTTTCAGGAAAAAAATTACATTTTAAGGGTGAAATGATAAGTGCTGTTATGTTTTGTGGAAAAACCTTGAAATCCAAAGTTTTTGTGCTGAATAATACGACAAATTTATTTGGAACAGACTGGATGGAACTTATGGGACCTCCCAATAAATTTTTGTGGTAAAAATGTGAATGCTTCTTCCAACAGTACAAATAAGGCATCAGAGAATTTAAAAAAGACTTAAAAAAGATTTTTCCTGAAGTTTTTTCTGATGAATTAGGTCTTTGCATCAAAGCAAAGGTGAAATTTCAAGTAAAAGAAAACATCATACCAGTATTTAAACCAAGAAGAACTGTATCTTTCGCAGCCTTGAAACAAGTCAATGAAGAATTGGATAGACTTGAAAAGCTTGGAGTTATTGAAAAAACTGATTATGCTAAATGGGCATCCCCAACAGTTTATGTCAAGAAAAAATAATAAAATCTCTGTGTGTGCTGATTTTTCAACAGTGTTAAATGTTTGATGCCATTATTGGTTTTAAGCTCAGTGTGAATTTTTTATGTCAAGAATAAAATATCTAGAGCAGATTATCGATGAAAATGGATTCAGAGCAGATCCATCAATAAAAAATATGCCTCCCCTGACAAACATTATGTTACAAGCATTTTTGGGGCTGCAAATTACTGCCAGGTATACATACCAAATATGCATGATTTAAGAGCACCCCTGAATAGCTTATGAAGAAAAGACGTTGAGTGGAACTGGTCAGACAAATGTCAAAAATCTTTTGAAGAAATTAAAAACATCTTAATGTTGGAATTGTTGTTATCACATTTTGACCCAGATTTAGAAATAGTGGCATCAGATGCTAATGAAAGTGGTTTTGGAGCTGTGTAAAAAATACCTGTGGCTGGACATAGTACAGTCTCAAATTTGTATTCGATATGTGATAATGTGTTGATGTATGCACAGAGGGTCATAAACCTGTCTCACTACATCCAGGAATTTCCAGGATGGATCTAGATATTGAGATGTTGGTAAAATCCTGCAGAAGTTGTGCTCTTGCAGCAACATCACCAATTATAAAATTTTAACATTGGCCCAAGACCAATATTTCATGGACACATAGACTTCACAGGACCATTAAACAGATCATAGTGGTATATAGCTTTACAAAATGGCCAGAAATGTGTAAATGTAGAAACCCAACTTCCATGGTAACAGTGGATTTTCTACACAAACTTTTTGCAATGTATAGTATCCCAGATATACATGGTGAAAGGTTCGAAATGGGAACATAAAAGGCACATAAATCAGCTGAAAAGGTTTGATGAAGGAAGGGTTACAAAGAAGGAAGTACCCATGGAAGTTCTCTACGATGTTTTTGATGTGCCAACTCTGCAAGAAATTGTCAAAGCAAGGCGTACCAGTACAAGAAAAAAGAAAAGGTATGGAATTGTTAGAGGTAGTTTCAAAACACAAAAAAAATATTAAGTTTCAAGGGAAGTAAATCTCAAAAAGGGAGGTGTGGTGTGAAAAAAAAAGAAAAATTTATTCACTTCCAACGGAAGTTAATTTCAAAAGGGGAGATGTGATGATAGACATTAACACCCCTGTATGATTAAAAGATGGACTTGTCGAACTCTTATAAAGAGTAACGTTATCGTTGAGATAACAGGGCATTTGGAGTCTCACATAGCAGTAGTATGTTGTGTGAAAACATTACTTTACCTCTGCTTCATTAAATCATTTATCCAAACATAAGGATATAAAATTATTCAGGGTTTTTTTTCCTCAAATCTAACAAACGCAATTTGAATTGTGCATCAAGAAATATTTCCCTCTATACTTTTACTTTCAAGTAAAATTTCAAACTGAAGGTTGGTTCCACCTCCATCTCCGAAACATTCTACCAATAAAGTAAATTAAAACAGAAATTCTGAAATAAAGATTATGCAAAATAATAATAATAATAGCAATATTAATAATCCTTTCTACTAAAGGCATAAAGGCCTGAAATTTGTGGGAGGAGCTTGTCAGTTGCATAGACCACAGTGCTCTAGTAGTACTTATTTCATCAACCTTGAAAAGATGAAAGGCAAAGTTGACCTCAGTAGCATTTGAACTCAGAATGTAAAAACAGATGAAATGCCACTAAGCATTTTGTCTGGCATGCCAGCTCACCACCTAGATGATGATGATTATGATGATAATTTCAAATCTTAGCACAAGGCCAGCAATTTGGAGGGAGGGGGTCATTCGATAGTATCAAGACCAATGCTCAACTATTACTTATTTTATTGACTCAGAAAGAATGAAAGGCAAAGTTGACCTTAGTAATATTTGAACTCAGAATGTAAAAACAGATAAGATGCCACTAAAGATTTTGTCCAGCATGCTAGCAATTCTGCCAGTTTGCTCCCTAGATGATAATAATGATAATAATAATTCCAAATTTTGACACAAGGGCACCAATTTGGGGGGAGGGGGTAAGTCGATTACATCAACTGTAGTGCTCAACTGTTACTTATTCTATTGACCCCAAAAAGATGAAAAGCAAAGTCAACCTCAGCAGCATTTGAATTCAGAATGTTAGCATGTCAAACAAAATGCTGCTAAGCATTTTGTCCAGCATGCTAATGATACTGCCAGCTCACCACCTTAATAATAATAAAAAATTAGAAATACTATGGTGATTTTTTTTTATTTATTGGAAAAGTGTGGGTCATCCTTAATTAAGTAGGTCCACAACGAAAGGTTTACCAGCTAAAACTATCCTGTCTTTTTCAGGCATAGTAAATTTAGTGACCAAGTAGTGTTCCCTTGTTACAAAATATGAACTTCAAGACAACTAGAGAATTCATGTTATCTGGGCTACTTGAGTTTTCTAAGGTAATCTGATAAATTCAGACTGAATATTTAGAAAAGAGAGAATAATATTTAAAAAGATAGGAGTGAAATTGAGGTTCAGGAGTGCCACTGACATACATCAGGCTTGGAAAAAAAAAAGAAACCTGACTCAAGAGTAAAAATCCAAATTATAAAAATATCAAATTTAAATAGCAGCAATACAATTACTCCTCTTCACAGTGTTGTTTTCTGCCTTCTTTAAAAATTCTTTCCACCTATCTTTTGCTTACAACTCCTTCGTTTCCAGGCACTTCCATTGTGCATTCTACAGCAATAATAGATTTTAATGTTCTTTCTCCATGCTGGCATTTACATGGCACTAGCATGAGCATGTTTATGTGGCACCAGCACAGATGCTTTTGCACTGAAAGAGTGCTCTCTAATGCACTGTAACAAAAGAAGCACTGTGGTAAGATAATTAATTTAGTTATAATATTGAATAACAAATCATACTTTGAATTATGAAGTCCAGCTTTTATGATTTTTACTTGTACCAGTATTCAGGATTATTTTTTGTATAAATAGGTAAATTGTCTATTGTAAAATGATAATTTCTCCATTTTATCATCAAGATCATTGCTTTCTAGTACAGTGGAAGAGGAATAAACATGTAGTGGAATAATAGATATAGCAAATAAGCTGCTTTTGAATTTAATATCCTTAATTAGCAATTATCCCACTGAAAGGAAGCTTTTTTCTCATTTGAATATAAAGTTTTACCAAGAATTTGTGAAAAACTCAAAACATCAAACATCAAAAGGTTCAACAATTAAGTGTGCTATTGTTTTTCCCCTTTGTTGATATTTTTTGATGTCTTTCATTACTTGAATCAATTTCTGATAATTTGATGTTCTTCAGTAATTCATCCCTACTCAAGAAGATTTTGTGTTCTGATATCATTACATACATTATAACTGAAAATGCTCAGACTAGAATTCAACATTCAATTACTTAACTTTCTATAGCACATACTCAGTTATCCAGGGAAGAATGACTGAAGGAGATTGACAGTGAGTGGGCTGCGGTTCACAAATGGATCCTTGCACCTTTTCTGAACATTTTTCAAATTTAATGTATTTGTGTGCCAGTGCACAATTGATGGCTTTTAGATAGCTTTTTTTGTCCTATGTTCTGTTACCAGTGATGGTAACAGGGTGTAAGATGCAACCCTGTGAAAATGCAAAAAAAAAATCAAAACAATCAAAAGCAGAGATTACAAAAAGAAGTTTTTTACAAAAATGTCTGTAGGTTGATGTCAATAGGAAAAATTATGGCAGATAGAGATTTCTAGAGGATCTGGGGCACCAAGATTATGTAAAAACTGAAAAGGGAAGACAGAGTATGTGATGCACAATAGAGTTGACAGACTAAAACAAGAATTCCCATTGATGGACACACCAAAGCTGTTTTCAAACTAATATTCACAACAGCCTCTGAGTCTAAGATTCCTTACCTCTTCATTGCATTTATTATACAATTTCTCTTGTTTTTATCATGTTCAAGTTTTGAGGCTAAAACTTGGAGTTAGTGCGAGACTTCTTACATGAAAGTAGAGAAAAGAAACTGAAAATTCTATTCCCATAGGCACTGTGTGAAAATGTAGAGCTGGTTGGAGGCACATTAGTCAATCATATTGAGTGCTATTTTTTTTCTTATTGACTCTAAATGGATGAAAAGCAAAGCTGACTATGGTGGAATTTGGTCTCAAGAGAAAAGAGGAAATGGAATTTCAAGATGTTTCTGTTTCTCAAAGAATATCTATAGCTTCAGTGGAATGATAAGATTTCAAGTAGGAAACAAATGTGTTGCTTATTTAGCTTACCTAGAGAAATCAGTTTAATTTCTGAGATGTTTACCATTAAATTATTGATTTCAAATTAGCAGAAAGTCACAGATATAAATAAAGATTACCTCATTAGCAACAAATACAAGGGTTATACTGAAAGTAGTGCAAAGTGAGCATAACATTTTTTTTTTATTAACTGACATCAGTCATTCAAACTGCACATTTTGGTAGAGTAACTTCCAATTCATGAATCCTTTTTGAAAAAAATTCAGTGTGCACTGTTGCATCAACTTCTTCACAGACACTTTAACCTCATCTGTGTCATTAAATTGTTGTTTCTGAAGATGTTCTTAATAGGACCAAACAGGTATATGTCGGAAAGTACCAGATCTGAGCTGAGCAATTTTCAGATTGCCTGAATTATTGCCAAAGATGTGTGTGGTTGTACATTGTCGTGGTGAATACGATTTGTTTTCAGATTCTTGTTCTGTCTCTTCTTAATGGCTTCGCTTAAGTTTTCTTTTGAGTGTCTCAATGTATTATTTGCTGTTCATGGTACAGCCACATTCCAGAAAATCAAGATGAATGATGCCTTGTCATTCCCCTAAATAGTCCTCATGACTTTCTGTACCTGCCACTGGTTCTTGACCTTCTTAGGCCTTGAGGAAGATGTGTGATGCCATTCCATGGACTGAGACTTCATTTACAGATCATAAAGATACATCATGTTTCATGCCATCATGGTTAAAAATATGTCTTCAAACTTTTCCAGCAGATCAGAGTATGCTTCCACACTTTTCTCCTTCAAATCAGGTGTCTCCTTCAAATCAGGTGTCAAAAAGATACTTTTTGATATACAGTCTTCCATCATCTATAATGCATTGTGACTACATTCCAGTTGTGCAGCAAACTCACAGATTGTAACTCATCAAGTCACCCACTCACTGGTGACAGGTGCCAATGGTAACAGCTGATGGTGCCCCATTGCATGGACTGTCTTCAATGCTGGTTTTATCTTCTTTCAACCCTTTCATCCATCTGTGCACTTTGCTCTTGTTATCCTGGTAAACAACCCTTAGCTTTCTATGGATTTCAAACAGCCTTCGCCTTTCCTCTGTCAAGAACTCAATTAAGGCATGTTGTTTCTGTTTGGAACTTACTATTTGCCAGCAATGAAGAACAGAAACCCTTGTAGTTGTCAAGGACACTGCTCCTGAGCATGATTAAACTAGAGACCAAAATACAATTTTATTAGAAATATTCCTCTTACATACAACCATCATCCAAGTAAGGTAAAAGTTAGCTGTATAGTTATTTAACAGTTCAGTACAATTCTGTTATAAAAACTAAAATTGTTTTGCTAACTAATGGCAGAATTTATTATCATAATCAAAGGATGACACATTAATTGGATGGCCATGATTGGAATGCCTTAGTGTTTATTATCGCAGTATTAAACACAGGAAAATTTTTTTTAATAAATTGTGTGTGTTTATGTATATACATCTATATATCTAAATTAAATACACACACACTCCATATGCATATATAATATATATATTATTTCAATGTGTTGCCATACACTGGTACTAATATATTTATATATTAATATTAGTTTCAAATTTTAACGCAAGGTCAGCAAATTCGGAGGAGTGGGTAAGTCGATTACATTGACCCCAGGATTCAACTTGTACTTATTTTATCTACCTTGAGAGGTTGAGAGGTAAAGTGGAATTTGAACTCAAAATGTAAAGACAGATGAAATGCCACTAAGCATTTTGCCCGGTGAAGTAACAACTCTGCAGCTTGCTGCCTTTATACATGTAGTAATATTGATACATAAAATAAAGTGGTGAGCTGGCAGAATCATTACCATACCAGGCAAAATGCATAGTGGCATTTTGTCTGTCTTTTTTCTGAGTTCAAATTCCACTGAAGTCAACTTTGCCTCTCAACCTTTTGGGGTCAATAAAATAAGTACCAGTTGAATCTTGGGGCCAATGTAATCAACTAACCACTTCCCCCAAAATTGCTGGCCTTGTGCTAAAATTTGAAAATAATATTACAACAAATATAAAGGCAGTGAACTGGCAGAATTGTTAACATGCCAGGTAAAATGCTTAGCAGCATTTCGTCCATTTTTATGTTCTGAGTTTAAAGTCTGCCGAGGTTGACTTTGCTTGTCATTCTTTTGGGGTTGTTAAAATAAGTACCAGTTGAACACTGGGGTCAATTTAACAACTTAATCTCTCCCCTGAAATCACTGGCCTTGTACTAAAATTTGAAACCAATATTGCTACAAGTTAAGGTAGCATATACTGGAAGTGTTTCTCTTACATTGATTGTTTTATTAGTTAGTGGGTTTTAATTTCGAATCACTTTTGTGGGATAATAAAGAAACCATGAAAGTGTGCAGCAAAGAAACACTATGCTAAACTGCAAGGAACTGTCAAAATCTGCAAATTAATTTCTGACTTCCATGGTCAACATCACCGTGTATGTGATTCAGTGACCACACTGATATTGATAACCTGACTGTTGGACCAAGGAATATAACAGTATTTGTGTTTTAAACTACCATCATAAGTGGCCCATGAGGCAATTAATTCAAAATACCTATCAATTTAGACAATAAAATGGTTCTAATTAGTGTAACTTGCTAGTAATGTTTTGTGATAGATACTTGAGAAAATCACACCTGTCAGAAAAGTTCACGAGTTATTTCAAAGGAAGTAATGATTAACCCTTTTAATTTCAGCTTTACACAAGGAGATGAAAAGACATTAACAATATAAAAAAATCTATGAGTAATTTTTCAACATGAAATCAGTTTTGAGATGCAGTTGAATAATGTGATTTGTACAAAAATGTGTGCAGTGTATCTGTTGTAAAAAGAGGAAAATAATAGGTAATTGAAAATTCTTTACAGTAAGACAATTTCTTCAAGTAATTGGATTAAAGATTTGTGAAGAAAAGATTATAAATGAATATTGCTATGTAACAAATGTTATTTTAACAACTCTGGTGAAATGAAAACATATACAATTAATGTGTCAAAGTGGTTATGTTAGAGTATCTCATCTAATGGCCTACTGTGTTAGTGATATCCACTATTGCTTCCTTAATGAAATAGTTTCACATTGGCACAAGGTTTTTCTTGCAAGAGGAAGGGTAAATGATGTAGTCTATGGAATCTATCACAAAACATTACTAGCAAGTATTTCACACTCAGAGAAGAAAGGTATAGTAGTTGGTTGAACTCAAAACAAAGGGTCCTAACTAAAAATTACAAGTGATATCTTCAGACCGTATCAGTTCTAACATTCACTGATTAAATAAACAAGGCATCTTATTGCAGGAAGGATATTGTTGATTAAGCTGAACCTCACTACTTGACAGAACCTATTTTATCAACCTCTGAAAGTTGAATAGCAAAACATTAGAAAACATCCTCAATGACTAACTGCTACTTGTCCATCAGAAACCATTCAAGCAATACATTTTTGCAGTTTTGGAGAGCTGTACAATATTTAAGGAATTCAAAAGTTCATTTTCTTTAAGATACCCCAAATTAGCAATGCTACAGTCAAGTAGAAATCATTTGACAGTTGACTAAGAGGTCAACCTGTGGAAAATGATTTTTCTTTACCAGTATATTCAGTTCTTTTAACTTCAGGTGATACCAATGGAATACATTAGTAAGCAGAAGAAAATCAGCTGCTCCTCTTCAATTACTATCGCAAACACCAGTAGCTTTCTTCAACCGAATACACGTCATTGATTGGTTGAAATTACCCAAATACTACAAATCTAACAAAAAATAACATCTAAAATACCAAATTTTGTCAAAAATGTTCAAAGTAAACCGTGTTCTGCGTGAGGCATTCCATCAGTATACAAAGTTTCAAACTGTTTAGTTAAAAAAAAAAAATTAATCTGTGAGCGAAACTGAACAGATCCAAGTAAACATTAACCCTGTTAATTATTATTACATTGCCTAAAACAATGTAGTAATTAATAATTATTATGCATTCAATGCACACGTACTTTTGCACAAAGCATCAAGACGTCCAGCAATAGTTTTCTTACACTAATCACACAGAAATCTTCCACGAAAGAGAGGGGAAATGTAACTTCAATTGTGAAGAGTTCAACAACAATGGCTACCTGGGATGAGATAAACGAACTTCGGGCAAATTTTGCACGTATTCAAAGTGTTTCATCTCATCAGAAGTAAGTTGATGACAAGTCTCTTGATACATACCTTAGATGTGTCTACTTATATTCTTGTTTTTAACGTTTTAACATTTCTTTATACTTATATGTCTGCCATATGTTTACCCCACGTCATAGCTGTTTCATACAAATCTTTTGTTTTGGTTTATGCTTAATATATATATATATATATATATATATATATATATATATACAGTAGTACCTCGGTTTATATATATGTATATATATATACTCACACACACATCTGTATTTATCGATTTCGCAATTCACTGCTGTATAATTTAACAAAGTGATATATTTATCGCACACAATATTATGTACTCACTTCTGCAGAAGCAGTCGGGTTCAAATTGTTACTAAATTTCTTGATTGATTTTATCATCCTCCCAAATTTTTCACATTTTGCTGCTAACCTACGTCAAATAATTAACAATTTACCTGCTGAGTGTTAACAACTGTGTAGAAAACGAATATGACAAAAAATTGCGCAAACAAACCTGGGGGGTGGGGAGAGCGACTTTCGGAAAATTCACAAGATCCGATTTTTCCGTCATAACTTTGGGAAAATGGATATATATTGATTTTTTTTTCTACAGAATCCCACGTTTTTGGTTATGGAGAATCCAATTCCGAAAAAAAAAAAAAAAAAATCAAAAATCGCTTTCACAAAACTTTAATTCAGACAAGACATTTTCACTTTTAGACAGCAGGATGGCGGGGAGGTGGGGGAATTTTGGGTCGGAGATTTTCATAAAAAATTTGAATTTGTGTTTATTTTTTCCATATTCTTAATCTCTGTATATTCCCACGTAGATTGATTGAAAAACAATCGGAAAAAGTTTAAAAATAAAAAAAAGCAACTTTAATTTCGCGTGAATTACTTTATCATATTACTGCGGCAAATTACTCTGAAAGAAATCTTTGCAGAAAGGTGTGGGCGATGCTTCGGTATATGTACCGGTGTACTTCCGGAAGTACCGGATACATTTCAAAAAAGTGTTTTTTTTTATATATGGGGGGTTAGGGGTGGGAGAAAAGGGTTTCTGTTATCTTCAGAAATGTAAACATAGTCACGTGTGTACATATACCGAAGCATCGCCACATACCTTAACCCTAACCTCCCCATATATATAAAAAAAAAACTTTTTTGAAATGTATCCGGTACTTCCGGAAGTACACCGGTACATATACCGAAGCATCGCCAAAGGTGTGTAGATTGATTACATATTTCTTTCGTTATGTTATCGCAGTTTTGTGAGATTTGGCTGTTATTTCTAGCATGTGAATAGCCCGCTTGAAGGCCAAGGCCGGAGAATTGAAATTTTGAAAATGCGATTTTTGAAATTTTTTTTTCAGAATCGGATCTTCCATAACTAAAAATATAGGCACTGTCAGAAGTGAAAATAGAAAAATCTGACGTCAGACCTCAACAAAAAAGAAATCACACCAAATCTGCACAAATGACCACCACCACGATCACATACACCAATCAGCATGACCACTGACCACCACCGCGCGTAATTCAAAGTTTGAAAGTTCTTCACTTTGATATCAACACGTGCGAAAAAATTTTCAATATGGCTTCAATAAGTCTAAAAGGAATTAATCACCACAATATTGCCATCGCCATGGCTACAACACCAGATAGCATTAATTGGCTTAAGAGACATGGACTTTTGAATACCCAGAAAATATGTATATCGTGTGGAGGTAGCATGAGTGAAATAGCGAAAAAAAATTTGTCGGATGAATTGATATGGTCATGTGGAAGGCCTTGTAGAAAAACGGTTTCAATTAGAAAAGGAACATTTCTAGAAAATAGTAAATTGAAGTGTCAACAAATTATTGATATATTATATTATTGGGCAAAATAAAATTTAGCAAAGGGAATAGGACAGGAATGTCATATAGCAAATGTAGCCGTAACAGATTGGAGGAATTTTTGCCGTGATATATGTGCAGAATATTATGTTGCACAAAACATTAAGCTCGGAGGGCCGAACTGAATTGTAGAGATAGACGAAAGCGCGTTTGTTAGAAGAAAATATAATGTTGGCCATCGGGTTAAAACGCAGTGGGTTTTTGGCGCTTTAGAAAGAGATACCAGAAGATGTTTTTTAGTGGCAGTGGAAGATCGGACAGCGGACACCCTTTTGCAAATTATACAAGAGCATATATTGCCTGGTACAACCATAATTTCCGACCTTTGGCGTTCGTATAATACGCTCAATCAGCTAGGATACAGGCATTTGACCGTGAATCATTCAATAAATTTTGTTGATCCGGTAACATTTGCCACAACCAACCATATAGAATGTTTATGGAAGCATGTGAAGAATCGTAACAAAAGAGAAAATGGAACAGCCCGAAATTTACTTCAGACCCATCTCATCGAATTCATGTGGCGTTATGAATTTAAGGACGAAACATTTGGAAAGTTATTGGAGCAAATTCGACAGCTATATCCATGTGTTTGAGACCTTAGAGAGTATAAGTATCTACAGAGCATAAGTATCACATTTATTTTTAAACTTAACTTCAAGCTTCATTTGTTTTATATTTTGATAAATTCTCTCTGTTGAAAATTATATTTTTACATTCTAAATAATTTGCAATTTCAAAAAATATATTAATTTTGCGTTTTTTTAATTTGATAAATTCTACCGAATAATTTTGTGCTTTTTAATTTGATAAATTTTGCGTTTTTTATTTTGATAAATTTACACGCGTTTTGATAAATTCTACCGAAAGAAACGAAGGTGGACGAGTGACGTCAAATTGACGTCACACTTTTTCTACTTTCCTCCTGACAACTAAAAGCATGACAGTGCCAAAGGGGCAAATACAATTTCACACCTCACCTTCAAAAACGCATTTTTTGGGAGCCCCACCTTTTCTTCCGAACAAAAATAAAGGGTTTACAGCACATTAGGTATCCATAATGCATGTCATTTAAAAATTATTTATATACAATTTCATTAAAAGATATTTATTTCCCTCAAAGTTGTGGGCAAAGACCTCGGATCTTGTGAATTTTCTGAAGTCCTCTCCTCACTCCCTTGGAAATGATTTTACCCACAAATTTCTTTATAACCAAATGTATGCCATTTGAAAGGTATTTATATAAAATTTCATTTAAAAAAAACCCATTTTCCTAAAAGCTATAAAAGAAAATCTTGGATCTTGTGAATTTTCCTAAATCCCGCCCCATTGCTTTCTATGCATTTTTGTTTTCATATTTGTTTTCTACACATTTTTTTACACCTGTTGCACTATTTTTTTCTTTTTGATTTTGTTTTCGGTAAACATTAACCAAAGCAATTGACAGTAGACTTTCCAACTGTGACCAAGTGAGGATATGAATATTATCCTACCATCTCTTTTTTGGTCAACCCATAGGTCCCTTGCTGGTTAGGTCAGCTTGAAGAATCCATCTTGCAATTCTTTCCTATGACATTCTAATCACACGTCTATAGTACTGTAGCTGTGCCTCTCAATGTGGAGAAGTTGCAGCTCAACCTCTGAAACGCCCTGATCTCCAAGCTACACACCCTGTCAAGTAACGTTACTACTACAACTCTCAAATAGAATATTCTTCCCATGATGTTTATTGCAATTTTTGTTTTTGAAGTTGTGGCAAGTTTGTCGCAATCAAGTTTCTCGTCATCATTGCTACACTTCATGCTTTTGATATCAGTACTGCTTCATCAGTTGGATGCCACTCATACCAATGTTGATTTCCTTATTCTGTACTAAAGTCACTTTGGGCAATGATGTGATCAAACAGGAAAATCTTTCTTTTACTCTCCATGCCAGCCCATACAAATACACCAAATGAGGTTTCATTTTCTATCTTAGTCAGTAACTATTCACCAATCATCTCAAGTCAGGGATTGCTTAGTCAGTGAATGTGTTTTTGTAATTTTTGCACTACTTAACCCTTTCGTTACTATATTTCTGACCAAATTACACCCCTTATGTGTTTCAATTAATTTCTAACGTAATCATAAATTTAGTCTGGTTTCATTAAACAACTATAACTTTTTTATCTATCGATATATTAATCTGATTTTTGGAAGATAATTTAATGAAATATTCTCAACCAATTCTATACTATAATTTTTGTCACAAAGTGACTCTATTTGCAGGTAGATACAGGTAAATTCCACAAAATATAAAATTATTAAAATTTTGTTCAAACATCGCTATAGAAAATATTAGCTAATATTCAATTGGGTATACAACAAAATTTTACGATAGAATTTGTTATTCTGGGTAACTTTCTGATACCCATAATAATATTTATGGCAAAATAGGCCTTAATTTCATTTAAGGTTGTGGGAAATAACAAACTATCCTTTCTTTCGTTTTGTTTACGTTTAGCGTAACGGTTCGTTTTCGCTGTAATGATTTCAAATACGCTTATTCGAAAAAGTAAATAGAAATAGCCTAAGGCTTTACCCTTCTGGGAAAGTCTGTGGCTTGGTCCAGTTTCTGCAGAAAAATCACCGAAAGAAACAGTTTTTAAATTTTCACTCCATTCAGGTGCCAATTCGTTTTCTTTATCGCTATCGGAGATCTCAGATTCACTGTTTTCACTTTCGGAAAATGAAACATCAAATTCATTATCAAATACCATGTGCTTTTTTTTTCAGTCATAGAGTTAGATTTATGAAGGTCTTCAGTAGAAAATCCTTCGAATTCTGACTCGCTGCTTGATATAATGAAATTCGTATCCATTTTTTGTCAGAATTACAAATTTTGAAAACACAATAGGAACAAATTTCGGAAAAAAATCTCCCAAAATTCACGGAATTAAAATTACACTTCGATTATTGTACAAAACTGTAGTTGAACTGTTTAGGAAGTATAATACGTGTTTTCACGAATGTACTGAAGAGATTTGCTCTGATATTCTCATTTAAATATGAATAGGTAAATTCGGGCGGCTTTGGGCAGTTTGGTTTCATAAACCAAAATTTTTTTCGGGCGGCTTTGGGCGGTTTGGTAACGAAAGGGTTAAAGCAGATCAAACATGTAATTCTTAAAATTCTACATGGTACTTCAGCTCAGTTTGTTCAATCGCTCACCAAACTGTTCAGTGGTGGCTCGTAGATGAAATTAGTCGGGGTGCTATTTCAGAAAATTTTTAGCCGTTGTTTTAATATTGTGTAAAAGAAAACAAACATGTAAAAAGAAAATTTATGCATAAACTTGATTAGTTCGTGTTTTAGCCACTGCTGGGTGGTGTATTTAATTTGTTCACTGAACACCACTGCGAATTCCCCCTTGTTTTTCAAAAATCCCCCCAAATCACAAAATAAGGGGATGAAATGTGCCCTATTTTTCAAATCCTGGCAGCAACACTAGCTGGAAGCAGGATAATAATCTAATTCTCCGCTTTATCACATTCAAGAATATAAACACATTTTTAAGCACAACACTTGCGGAGTCAAAAGGAAACACTACCTTTCACCAGCACACTAGGGCACTACATGAACCACAGTGCTCTCTCTCCCTAGTGTGAAGCTTCCTATCTCAGACATGTGAACATGCGCACAACAGCCAAACACCACATCGCTGGAACTGTGAAGCACACAGTTCTGTACGAGGATTTTTGTATTTTTTTCTTAAACTAGGGGATGGCTACTGACATTATGCTTAAAGATTATATAATGTAGAAGTATAAAGAAAAAAGACTCATTATATTGAATGTTATCAATAATGTCAAGTGGAAATAGGGGATACTGCATTTCTGCAGTGCCTATACACAAGCTGTCACTGAAACTATTAAATGGTATTTACTCTTTAAATTCAGTATTCCCTGGCCATTGCTTCTGACTTTTTTATAGATTACTCAGGAAATATCCACTGAATTAGAAGGTCAGTTCTTGACTTCAGTTCTCCAGAAACAGTTGAAAACATCCATTTATTTGATCTTGTTGATTTAGTTTATTATATATATGAAAGGTCTCCCCTTAAGAATTACACTCCAATATGAAAGTTATCCTCAAAAGCTCTAAATTTGAAACTAAATGGCTATGAAAGAATGCTTAGCCATGTGTCGAAACTCTAGTTGTCCACAACATTTCAAGGATGCTTGTTTTTTCTTTTTACCCTGCACATGAAAGCAAAAGTAGGGTATTGTAGTCACTTATCTTTGTTTTTCTGTGTGTTTGCAAAATTACTGGAAAACAGCTGAACGAATTTTCACCAAATTTGGCAGAAATACTCATTAAATTTTGGCAGATGGGTGAATCAAAATGTTTTTTTTCTTTGTTACATATGCATAAATGATATGCAGGGCAAATAACTTTTGATGTCATTTTGCTGAAATATGAATTTGTCTGAGAATATATTTATTAAATTACATTTCATACCCTTGTGTGTGCACAGGGTATGCATCACCCCTCCAATGCCTTCTTTTTTTCATTTTAGCACAGGAAGCAGGCATTGATTTTCACATTTGTTTCACTTTCATCTTTTATCAATGTAATCTCTCAAGAGGCCTCCTACACTCAGACCTGTTTTCTTCTCAACTAATTTGATTATAGTCAGGTTTAGCACCATTTTTTCATTTTGGTGGGGGTGGGGTGTTAAGCTTGTTTTGAAATCATATGTGAGACCTCTTTCTGATCAGTTGTTGTTTATTCAGATATATGTTAGTACACCTCTTGGGTGTGAGACAGCTATATATACTGCCCATAATTACCAGAATTGTGAACATACAATAATCCTTCATCATTCTCAAGTTCAACATCCCAAATGGTTTTAATTTGATCCTTGTGATAAATTGTTCATTGTTGTTGAAGCCAATCTTAAGTATGTCAGCAACTTATTTATCGTTTGGGGTGGTCAGTTGTTCAACAGAGAGTACTTTTCCATGGCCTCTAGTTGACCAAAGACTTCAATGATGTTTGGTAGATGAAAATTTTGTGAAAGTACATCTAACCTCACTAGATTACATTAGAAAAGACATGATCTTGACTGTTTTAGTTGATGATGTTTATTCCATTATTGCTCAGGTTAACACCCAGCTTTCTCTCAGTTGCTCTTAACAGAGCCCACTCTGTTGCAAGCATTCAAAGTAGTTCTCTGATCTTAGAATATATTCCTCTCCCAGTCTCAATCTCTGGAAAAGCTCATGGCCAAAATCTCTTGTAGTGAAAGTATGCCAAATATGTTAATATCTGATGTTCCTATAGTGTTGTCAGTAACAAAATATGCTAATACACGATATTCTATTTTATAGTCAGTTACACAATATGTTAATATTGTAGTCAGTAAAACAAGATAATATGATACATATATATATAGTATTTGGTAACATATGCTCTGTATTGTAGCTGACAAACAGTAAATACTAGGTTCAAATCCAAGCAGTATATCTGTTGCAGTGAATAGCAAAATCATTACAGTGTCAGATAAAATATTTTCTGTGTTCAAATTCTGCCTAGGTCAGCTTTATCTTTCATCCTTCCAGAATCAGTAGTAATGACTTTTGTATTCAACCCTTGAACATGGTGCAACAAATTGGTCACAGCCCAATGTCTGAAACATAAAAAAAAATTACTATAATCCTGAATCAATTCTAGTGTATTCTCCTAAAAGTCTGGAATATGCGGCCAAGAGTTCAAACTGACAATTTGAGGTATCTTCAACATTTTCAAGAGGAAAACAGCATAAATCCCATGTTGATTCTAATTTAAGATATAAATTTGAAAGTTGTTCAATTAAATATTTATGAAGCACAACAGCTGTGAATAGCTGAACCACTAATTAACAACATTGTCAAAAGTTTAAAACTTTTGCAATTGCTGTTCAGTGTCTCATGAGCAAGACACATGACTGCTTGTTCTTACTATACAATGTTTACTCTCTAAAATCTATTTTCATACAAGCTTCTATGAGATGATATAGTTTTACAAATATGGACAACAGCTTTTAGAGTTGGAAAGCCTACTCACTAATGATTATTAAGATTCTTACTTACTCTTTAAGAGTCATCATTTTCTACATTGTTAATTGTAGCTTGAGATTGCCTCAAATTAGTTTGAGCCCATTTCTATTATTTGAGGCTACCTCTGATAATTTGAGAGGAAGAGGACCAATCTGAATAACTAGAGAATGTGTTACTTTCAGTAAGTGTCTGGTTAGATAGCAACTATGTTTTTTATTGGTTTTCTCTTAAGGAAGAGTCTGTGCTGATGGTCTTCACAAACTTTTTGAAACTATTGAGACTGATGTTGTTAATGTTCTTGAACATTTATAAGTTGGGAGCAGGGTGGAAATTCCAGACAGCTGACAATTTGGAGAGGAAAGGCTGATTGTATGGGTTACTGTGGAGCCTCAGAGAGACAGCTGAATTTGATATCCTTGAGTGGAGGTAGTGCAAGACCAGGTAGCTAAAAATAGCAGAGATCACTATAGTAGCAGTAGAAAAAACAGAGAATAGACAGCTTGTCTGTGGGATAGATTGAAGTATGTTGGTGAGTAACTTCCTGTCAGTTGTGGAGTAGCCTTTGTATGGAGGTGTTCTATGGTGTCTGTGTGTATCTGCATTTAGTTATGGGAACAGCATTCCATTGTGGGTCTCATCCTTGAGTTTTGTAGGGAATTAGTAGTTGGAGACTAAAGTATTTTCTGGAGATACAAACAATGTTATGTAGGAGTTTCTGTTATTGTGATTAATTATTTAAGCAGTGATCTTTAGAAAATATGTGCAGTTTCATAGTCTTTATGTTAAAGTGAAGGCTTTTATATATTGTCGTTTATATTTCAGGTTATCAGAGAAAAATGTTGTTGAAGTAGTATCAAAGCTACTTGAACTGAAACTTATTGATGTGATATACACCACAGATGGCAAGGAATATCTAACTTTACAACATCTTGACAAAGAAATACTGGACGAGTTGTATGTTCATGGAGGTAAAAAAGAAATTTGTTTACTTGTGGTTTACTACAATAAGAAGGATGATATTTCAACATATTTCGCCATTTATTCTTGTTAATTAGCATTTAATATCCCTTTTCTCTCCATATCTATGTTGTTTAATCTTTATTTTGATGAAGTGCAGTGACCTAGTTAAAGAGACTTATTATTAATGAAGAGCAATACCATAGTTAAAAAGGCTTATTTTTGATGAGGGGCAGTACCATTGCTAAATATGTTTATTTGATGTGTAGTATGGCTTTGTGGTTGAGAAGCTTCCCCTCTACTATGTAGTTTTGATTCAGTTTCACTGCATTGCACCTTGGATAAATGTCTTTCACTAGAGCACTGGGCTGACCAAACCTTGTGAGTATATGTGGTAAACAGAAACAGAAAAAAAGCGTGTCATACGTGTGTGTGTGTGTGTGTTTTGTATGTACCTTTGTTTTGATATGATTATAAACAAGCATCAATTTCATACAAGCAATGTTGCTTGCTTCAAGTGTTCCATGTAAAACATGTCTGGTCAGGGAAAATACTACCTTACTTGGAACAGGTGAGGTTGGAAACAGTAAGGACATCTGGCTGTAGAAAATCTGCTTCAACAAATTCCATTTGACCCATTCTAGCACTGAAAAGTGGGCATTGAGAATGATCATAATGGGTGACCAATAGGATCATTTGTTACAAATTTCCAGTGAACCAATTCATTGCATTTCTAATGACAACAATGATAAAGGAGTGTCTTTAACTCAGTCTATATCTCAAGGTATTTGGTTTGTAAAGTTCTGCTTTTTTCCATGCTAGTGTTTGTATCCTTTGCTGATATATATCAGCAAAAACTATACATACAAATATATATATTTATGATATTTATTTATAATATCATTCTACACAACTTTTATCTACCAGATTCCTCTCACAAGTTATTGAGTACCATTAGACAATTGTACAAGATACCTGCCGGGGGTGCTGTGTTATGGAATTGAACCTGGAACTACATTGTGAAACTTCTTAAACATATATTTGTTGATGACACAGTTGATATTCTGCTTTTAAAAGTCTTTCTGTTTTGTTAAAAACAAAAAAAGGACGGCGTGTAAATGTTACTGTTTTTTTTTTTGGTTATAGGTCATAATAACTAAACTGGTTGAGTTGAGGTAGAGGTGATATTTTTAATAGAAAAGAACACTGAATGTATTAACTAGAAATAGATGTGTGGTAAGTTAGAGAGACATATAAGCAGACAACGATATGTTAATGTAAACATATTTAATGTAGGAAGTATTAAACAGATAACAGGCAGAGAGGTAAATTGATGTCAACATATATAATGTAGGAAGTATTAAAATGCTTACTATTTTGTTTATATTTTGTTTCCTTGCATTATTCAGGTCGGATCAATCTTACAGATTTGAAGAACATTCTTTGTGTTGACTTCTCTCATATAGAAAGTCGAGTGAATGAATTAATCAAAACAACACCTGGTCTAAGTTTTGTATTAGGTCAGTTGATAAATAGGTAGGTCATTATTTAAGTATTAACTAATTACATGCACACACGTGGATAAAAATGGATGGAAAGGAACAATAAAGTTAAAATAAGTGTTGTAATCTTTCCAGTTAAATTAAAAGACAAATAACAGATGCATTTCATTTAGATATTTTGAATATTTTTACATTTAATTCCAACCAGTTCTGGGAGCTATTCAATGTAAATCTCTTGTTTAGAAGGTCAGTGCAGTTCTTCAATATAAGAATGTGTGTTCTTTTATTCATGCAGAGCCTGCACTTTTTTTGATCCAATAATGAATATCCTTAATCTCTTTACATTCATTACTTGATGGTGTGTAATATATTGCAAATCTTCAGGTTCCATGCTAGAAAGAAGACTGGTGTTTGGTATATCTCTTTCAGAGGTCATTTTCACACAGAACTGCACTGACCTAAACTCAAGATAAGAAATTTTTAAAGATGTATTTTTTTCTTTTAGTCTCTGTATTTGAAAGAATAGACATGAGGTAACTATGCATGCCTGGTCTCTTTGAAAAGTATCTGGGTTCCTGAAGTTGCAGTCTGGAATTAGCACCTTAGTTAACTTAAAAGAAATGAGGATTTTCATGTTAGCATTCCAGCTGTAGGAAACTTTCACAAAATAACCATAGAAAATGAATCATCAGCTAATATTCAAATGGGTATGCAACAAAATTTTGATAAAGAAGAATTGTGCACATCACTAGATCATCAGTTGAATTTAATGCACAACAGGTGTACCATAAAGGTGGAATAAAGTGAAATACTGGAATCCACCGCAAGTTTGACCGAACTAAAGAAATCGGTCAAAAAATAATATACGGCCCTGGTTATGGTATGGAAGTGATAAATTCCAGACCACATCGTTCCCTAGGCCATGCTGACTAACATTATTTTCCCTGTATAAAAACTAAATCCACAACAGTACCCAGTATTTGCTTCACAAATTTTCCGAAATTTGATCCCCCATTTTGTGTTTGTTGACAATCTACGTAAATTTGTTTCCGCATTGATTGCTTCAAACAATAACTTCCAGACCACATTATACCCTAAGCCATGCTGACTAACATTAGTTTCCCTGTATAAAAATTAAATTCACAACAGTACCCAGTATTTGCTTCACAAATTTTCCAAACTTTGATCCCCCATTTTGTGTTTGTTTACAATCTGCGTAAATTTGTTTCCGAAGTGATCGCTTCAAACAAGCATACTGAAACAAATAAAAGTCTAACGGTTTCGCATCCTAAGAAAGACTATAGATAAACTCTATCTCCTCGGAAAAATTGCTAATAAAAACATTTTTAAAGTTTTTTTACTTCATTCCGATGTAAAATCGTCTTTGCTGTCGCCATTGCCGATTTGTTTCTTCGGAATCGCTGCTTTCAGTTAATGGATAAAAAAATATCTTATTATTTTGTACACCACGTGCTTCTGTACCTATTTGATTATTTTTCTCGATATCTCCCTATTTTCCGTTGAAAAAGCTTTAAATTCGGAATCAATGCTTGATAACATGAAACTCCTATCCATTTTCAAAGTTGAAGAAAAATTGATGCCGACAAAAATGTGGAAAAAAATCTCCCAAAATTCAGGGAATTAAAATTACACATCAATCGTTATACAAAACTGTAGATGAACTGTTTATGAAGTATAATCACGTGTTTTCAGGAATATACTAATGAGATTTGCTCTGATATTCTCATTTAAATATGAATAGGTAATTACGGGCGGTTTTGGGCGGCTTGGTCACATGAACCAAAATTTTTTTCGGGTGGCTTTGGGCGGTTTGGTAACAAAAGGGTTAAAGCTACTATTGACTAGTGCACTATTTTGATAGAAGGCTGCCTTATTTTAGAGGAAGAAAGGTTAGATATCCCATTACTAATATTAGTAATAAAATTTTTAAAGATGATAGGTGGGTGGTAAGGCTGTTTGTGTATCTACCTAAGTTTTTCATTTGGCTTACAGTACAACCTGTGTTTAAATTTAGTCCCCCAAACCCATCCTCTCTCTCTCTCCCACTTTTCAATATTTTAACCTTTATCAGTAAATATTTATTATCTACAATAATTCAAGTACTAAATGCAATTATTTTCATTGTCAATATGCATATATTGATTGTTTAATTTCATTTTCTTTTTTTAATTTTTAAATGTAAAATTTCCAAGTAATTACAAAGAATATATAGCAGAAGAGATCGATGAGAAGTTACAAGAAAGGGGCCATGTTTTGTTGACTGATCTCGTTCTCCATTATGATTTACCCAAAAACTTTATCACCCTGGTAAGTTACTTTCTTTCTATGTTGTCAGATATACTGTTTTATATATATATATATATATATATATATATATTCAGTTATGAATTAGAAGCAGCACTAGTTTTGTAAACATTATTGACTGCACGTACTCAATGTATGTGTTTTTGCTTGTTTGCAAGTGCCCTGCAGTTAACACAGTGGGGATGATTCCCTCAAAGCACTGGGTGTTAAGCAAGATGACTCGCTCCTAATCCCATTCAAGATATATCTATATATCCTGTTATGGCCAGGAGTCCACTCTGCTAGGTGATTGGTGTTAGGAAGGACATCCAGCCGTCCTGCCAAAATAGACACAGAAGTCTGGTGTAGGCTCCTACCTTGACCTATTCTTGTCAAACTGTCCAACCCATGCCAGCATGGAAGGCGGATGTTAAATGATGTTGATGATGATCTATCTATATATATATATATATATATGAACTTTAAGGAAAGGAAAAAATTGTAGGTGTAGACGATCTTTAATTTATAATTCAGATTGGTACAGATCCAATATAAATTCTACAAATTGTTTCAGAGTCTAATTAATTCCAAAGACAAAACTAGGTCCTGCTCTCTTTGTTCTGAGGAATTATTTTTGGTTTTATTTTCTAGAAGGCTGCTAAACTCTAAATCTGAAAGGGGTTTTTTCTCTGTTCATAGGAATAAATGTGTGTTTAAAAATTTTAAATAAGGATGCCTATTACAGGTGTTTTATTCTATATGGTTTTATTTTGATTTAGTGGTTTTTGAGAGTTTGATAATGTTTCACCATTTGTATTTACTACTCAAGTTGGTTCCTCTCACGTTTTTTTTTTTAATATTTTAAGATATTGTGAGTGTTTTAATTTTGGTTCATCTGTGATTGTGAGACAGTGGATTTTTACTTTTAACTCATTTAATTATCTTACAACCTTTTTGATATTTCTATTTATTTTTTAGCTGACCCTGTACCATTTATAATGATGGCTAATTGTTATTTAAATAAGGTACTAAATGAGGTACAAAATAATCACAGATACAACCATTCACATACTTCCCAGGCACACACATACACACAAACAGAATTGGAATGCTGTTAGTTTTTATTTTCAGCATTGTATGTTCACCATCCTATTTTCATTATGCACACACACACAAACATTCACATACCTCCATTTTTCATACACACACACACACATATACACATATACTCACACAGAGTTGAATGGCTGTTTTTCACCCCCTTCCTTCTTTATTATTCTATTCGCCCCTTCCTTTCTCATTCATATGTTGAGAACAGAGGATACACTCAACATTCTTCCTTCTCAAATGGCTACTACTTTCTCTTACTCTTTCAGTCATGGCTATTATTCTCACTACCTCTCCTTCACTGTATTACTATTTTCTCTCCTCTTCCTTCACTGATACTACTCTTTCTCTTTCTACTGTTTTACTTGTAGGTGACTATTTTATAAACAAAAAATTGCTTTTTCTTTTCATTTGATATTACCTTATTAACTTAGAATTTGGACATTTATTACTCTGTAGTGGATAATATATCAGTTTGTAGTTATTAATTTTTAATTAAGACAACCCTATTATTTTTGTAGCTAATTTTTGTTTCATTAAATTTATTTGTCTTTACTAGATATTTACATATTGTAAATTGTAACATTAATAAAATACTGGAGTGGTTTTTTTTATATATATTTTTCTGGTTTTGAATGGTCTGGCATTCTAGTTATTTTTCATTCTATTTTATTTTTTCGTTCCCGTCTGGGCTATGAAAGGTCTTTTTATATTTTTGTTGGTTGTAATTATTCATACCAATATGTAATTTCTGACAAAGAATCTAATTTTATTCCAAGAATAAATTAGACTCCAAAACAATTTGTAGAATTTATATTGGATCTGTACCAACTTGGATTATGAATTAAAGATCATCAACACCTACAATTTTTTTGTTTCCTTATACTTCATTTATTGTTTTGGCAAATTCTGAATATATATTTTTATATATATTCTTTACTTGAACTGTACCGGCGGACATGGATGTTTGACATATCTTTGAAAGATTTCAGTCCTCACCTCTGTTATATGTATGTATGTGTATATATATATATATATATATATATATATATATATATGTACGAGGTCTGATCAATAAGTATCTAGACTGTTGCCATAGTAATGATGATAAAGCATGCAGAGTGATGCTGCATGGCAAAGATTGACCTTGAACTCTGCTGTGCATGCTCACTAAGTTTTAACATTCTAGCTCACTTCTGCTGTTTACAGCAGTGCTTGAGAGGAACATGTGCAGTGTGTGATTGCTGCATTGACCATAACAGAAAAAGTTGTCGTGACGATATCTACTCAGAGGCCTATGCAAAGTTGCAGAAAGTGTATGGAGAGGAGTGTATGAGCTACACACAAGTGTACGAATGGTTCGGATGTTTCCAAGATGGCTGAAAAAATGTTGATATTGACAAACATTCTGGGAGACCCACAAATAGCAGAACTGAGTAAAACATCACAGATATGCATGCAGCTGTGAGGAGAAACTGTTGAATCACCATCTGTGAGTTATCAGAGGATGTGCAGATTAGTTATGGTTCAGTTCAATCCATTATCACTGAATATTTGGGTATGAGACGCGTGTCTGCCAAGTTTGTGCCAAAACTGCCTTCAGCTGACCAAAAAGACACTCATGTTTCAGTTGCACAAAATGTCCTTGATTGTGTTGAGAACAACGCAAACTTTTTGAAAAGTTTGCATAGGCCTCTGAGCAGGTATTGCCAAGCTTTTGGTAAATTTGATGCAGATTCTCTGCTCGACTTTCTCTGTAATGGTCAATGCAACAATCACATTCTACACACCTTCCTTCCAAGCACTGCTGTGAACAGTAGAAGTAAGCTAGAATGTTAAAACTTAGTGTGCATGCACAGCAGAGTTCAAAGTCAATCTGTGCCAAGTGGCTTCACTCTGTGTGTTTTAGCTTCATTACTGTGGCAACAGCCCAGATACTCATTGATCAGACCACACACACACTCATATATACGCGCAGGAGTGGCTGCATGGAAAGAAGCTTACTTCCCAACCACATTGTTCTAGGTTCAGTTCCACTGTGTGGCACCTTGGGCAAGTGTCTTCTACTATAACCTTGGGCCTTGTGAGTGGATTTGGTAGATGGAAACTGAAAGAAGCCCATTGTGTGTGTGTATATATATATATATATATATATATATATATATATATATATAAATAAATTAAATCCTTAAAAATGTTTCAGCCCGAAAGCTGCAGCCATGCTGGGGCACCACCGTTGAATGAGCTACACTAGTATGTGAAACCACCTCTGATATGTGGCACTTGGTCAACAAGGGAGTTCGATGTCGCTGCCCGCATCTGTGTTTCCTGCCGAGAGGTAGGTTCATCTGGAACCTCTGACAAGAAGAGATCCAGTTTAGTTTTAAAGAAACCCACATCCAGGTCTCTCAGGCATTTAGGAAGTATATTGAAAAGCTGTGGTCCCCTGAAATTCAAGCTGTTGCAGTATCTG
Source organism: Octopus sinensis (assembly GCF_006345805.1). Lineage (NCBI taxonomy): Eukaryota > Metazoa > Mollusca > Cephalopoda > Octopoda > Octopodidae > Octopus > Octopus sinensis. The sequence continues at coordinate 76,214,169 of NC_043000.1, read as the reverse complement.
GCTCTGTATTTTGATGGTGATGTTGGGATCTTTGGCACTATGCAGTGGCGCCCCATTCTGCTGTTGGGGTAACTTTCAATGCCAAAATTCAGGACAAGACCCTCCAGGATTTTCCAGATGTATATCATTGCATATCTCTCCTGCCTTCGCTCCAGGGAGAAGAGTTTTAATACTTTCAGTCTTTCCCAGTAGCTGATATGTTGCATTGAGACGGTCTTCTTAATGTAGCTTCGTCAGATTGCTTTGAGTTCTGCTGTTAACTTTATATTGTGTGTTGACCATATTTGGGAGCAGTAGTCCAAGTGGCTGAGGGCGAATGTCTTCCAATAGACCATCAGTGTCTCCTTCTCTCTTGTTCTGAAAGTTCGGAGGATCCATCCAGCTAGCTGTGTGCATTTTATTGCCAGATTGGCAATATGCACTTGGAAAGATGCATCATTGCTCATGTCAATGCCCAGGTCACGCACTGATTTTGACTCAGGAATTACAATTCTTCCCAGGCCAGTGTATCCGGTCTGCATGTCGTTCACCTTTGTGTGCGGGTAGTGCAGGGCTTGGAACTTCCCTGCATTAAACTGCATGTTGTTGTCCTCAGCCCACCTGTATATTGTATCCAACTCCCGTTGCAGATGTGCAATATTTCCAGGGTTTTGTATTGTCTGAGAGACTTTTGTGTCATCTGCATAGCTAGCAAGTGTGGCCATCTTAGCAACTGAGGGCATGTCTGAAAGGGCCACTATGAACAGCAGTGGTCCCAAGACAGTGCTCTATGGAGCACCACTTGTTATTTGTGTTTCCTTGGAGGTGGCTCCATTGGCCATCACTGCCTGCCTTCTATCTTTAGGAAGTTGTGCAGCCACTCTCCAAGTTATATATCATATCTCTCTTGTTCCTGGTTGCAATGGCTACTTACTGCTATTTCTCTTACATCCTAGGGTGAAATCTGCCATCTTCGTCCATTTCTGGCTATCACCTCCACACCTGTTCCTCCTCCACCCATCTCAGACTTTCGTCAGTTTATACCATGTGTTTTGCCGTTTTATAACACTCAAAATTATGCACAGCTAAGTTAAGAATTTCTGTTTTTAATCGCCTCATTCATTCAGATCCATCTAACTCGCAACATTACTAACCTTGTTTCTTGTCTACATATATATACATATTTCATACTATTCTCTAAAATAATTCCTTCTGGTTTGTTCTGCCCTCCAAAATAACTAACCTTGCTTCTTGGCTACACGTATATACATATTTCGTATTTCTCTCTAAAATAATTCTTTCTTGTTTGCTCTGCTCCCTAAAATGACTCTCTCTTGTTCATGGTTGCTTTTATAAACTGTAAACATTTATATTAATTCATCAAATTACTTCCAAATTGAAATCTCGCTCTCAAAAATAATCCTTTCCTTGTTTCTTGACTATATATATATATATAGCAAGTTACAAAAACATTTTTATCTCATTATCTTTCGTACCTCACTCGTACTCATTCGTTACTTCTCATTCGTGCTCATTCGTTACTATTGTTAAATGTCTGTACTCATACAGTAACTTGCTTATCTTTCTCTACAAAATTTAACCCTCTTTAACGTTCAATCCATAATTCCATCTTTCCGCCATTCGGCGGTGCCCCCGCCTCCCCCCCCCACCAATACCGGTGAACACTGTTCTCACCATCTACACCGGATATGCCCTCCTCCCTCCTCCTCCCCCACCACCATTGCATGTGTCTCTCCCTCCTACCCCTCCTTCTCACATGCTTTCACTGTGTACTACCCCTTCCCCCCACCAAGACAAGCTGCTAGCACTGCAGCTCATTAACTGCCCCACTGATCTTACGTTACCTCCTGTTTAGAATCTGTCACTGCCTCAATCCGATTATCTCCTTCCAGTCCCCTCCCCGTCTCGTGATATCCTACGTTTTTATTTCTTCTGCACCAACCCTTCCTTGTCATCGTTCCTCCTTACCCAACCTTCCCCACTGGTGCTTCCCTATATTACCTGCACCCCCCCCCCCCACTATCTCTCCCTCTCTTTCCACTGGTGGAACCTTTCTCAGCTAGACCCCCCCCCAACTCAACTCTAAAAAAGCTCGAACCGATCGTGACCGATGCCGGACCCCCCGGCCCCTGTGCAGGTGGCACGTAAAAAGCACCCACTCCACTCGCGGAGTGGTTGGCGTTAGGAAGGGCATCCAGCCGTAGAAACTCTGCCAGATCAGACTGGAGCCTGGAGCGGCCTCTGGCTTTCCAGACCCCGGTCAAACCGTCCAACCCGTGCTAGCGCGGAAAACGGACGTTAAACGATGATGATGATGATATATATATATATATATATACATATACATACATATTTCGTACAGTTCTCTAAAATAATTTCTTTTCTGTTTGTATCTCTCTTGTTCCTGGTTGTAGTGGCTACTAACTGCTATTTCTCTTACTCTGTAGGGCGAAATCTGCCATCTTCATCCATTTCCAGCTGTCTCCTCCGCACCTGTTCTCCCACCCCCATCTCAGACTTTCGTCAGTTTATACTCTCCTGCCCCCACCACCAATACTGGAAATTTCATTTCTCTTACCAGACAGCCAGTTACCTTTCCCTTCCATCCCTCTCTTATATTGGTAATCTCTCCACCCTTTCCTTTCTCTCCCTGTCTCTGGACTAACTAAAACAGATAGCAGCCCACTTACCCTATTTAACATTTGCATATTTGTACTTCTACTTCTCTCTCTCTTCCTCCCTCATTCTCTCTCTCTCTCCCTCATTCTCTCTCTCTTTTTTTTACTTTTTGTATCTGCAGCATCAGTAATGCTTACATCCACAATGCTCATAACGCTTATATTTACAATTCACCAAACACTTTTATATACAATGCTTCCTTACTCCCTCAAGCAGTGGAGGCAACAACCTTAATTCTAACATGTTTGAATGACGGAACATTAAAAGCAAGAACAACTATTCTGATGTCTGTTACCAAATGATCACGGGAACCTTCTTTTCAGGTGTTGAATAACATCGCTACCTGTGTTTCCCAGTTTTCAGAGTTGGCACTGTAAATGTAGGCACATTGAAAGGCAGCTCTAGTGAGATTGTAGAGATGCTTGAACGGAGACGTGTTGATGTATGTTGCGTACAAGAGGTAAGGTGGAGAGGAGCTTCAGCCAGAGTCCTCATAGGCAAAGCACATAGGTATAGACTCTTCTGCGAAGGTAACAGTGATGGCATAGGGTGTGTGGGCATACTTCTTGCAGAGAAATGAGTGGATAAGGTCATAGAGGTAGTGAGGGTGTGCGATAGAGTACTTAAACTCAGGCTAGTCTTGCAGAATGGTATAGCTACAATTATCTCTGCCTATGCCTCACAAGAGGGCCTACCGAATGAACAGAAGGATCACTTTTATGATATTCTTCTGCAGGCTACCTCAAAGATGAATGACAATGATCTCATCTTTGTGGCTGGTGATTTTAATGGGCATGTTGGACAGCAAGCTGGTATCACCCATGGTGTACATGCAGACCATGGAGTTGGTACCAGAAATGAAAAGGGAACTAGGCTCCTGGAGTTCTGAAATGCAAATAACCTATTGATCTTCAACACCAACTTCAGGAAGCAGCTAGCCACCTGATAACCTATCAATCAGGTGACTCTGCTAGCCAGATTGATTTCATTCTCCTCAGACAGTGGGATGCATGGTTGCTCTCAAATACAAAGACCCTCCCTGATAAAGAATGTACCCCCCAGCATAGACTAGTTATTAATGACTTTGGACTCGAAGCCAAAAAGCAGACCAATTTGGAAAAGAAGGACTTGGAAGCTTAAGAACCCTTCACATGGTCAGAGATTTAGGGATATCCTTACTGTGAAATTTGATGATAGGGAGGAGGAGCTACAGTTCTGTGACTTAGGCTGCTGGGAATTCCTGCGGGACAGCCTGCTGAGTGCCACAGACCAAATCTGTGGCTGGTGCAAAGTTCCTTCCAGATCTAGAGTACCATGGTGGTGGAACAGTACAGTAGACAGGGCCATTAGAGCAAAGAAACAGGCCTGGAAGAGTGGAGGTAGCAGGGGACTGTATCAGATAGTCAAAAGGGAAGCTAGGAGATAGGTATATATAGCCAAGGGATTAGCAGAAAAGAAAAAGTTCAGCCTCATGACGATCGAAGAACTGAAGTATTTCAGATTGCAAGACATTGTGTGAGAGAAAATTGTGATGTCATATGAGAGAAATGGATGATGGTGCCCTTGGGTTTAACCTTTTCGTTACTATATTTCTGACCAAAATACACCCCTCATGAGTTTCAATTAAATTCTAAAATAATCATGAATTTAGGCTTGTTTCATTAAATAACTGTAACTTTTTTACTTATCAACATATTAATGTAATATTTGGAACATAATTAAAGAAAGGGTTCTTAATCAATTCTATTGCATAACTTTTGTCTCAAAGTGACTTTAATTACAGGTAAATCCCGGTAAACTGAGCAAAAGGTAAAAATATTAAAGTTTTGTTTAAACATCACCATAGAAAATGAATCATCAGCTAATATTCAATTGGGTATGCAACAAAATTTTGATAAAGAAGAATTGTGCACATCAATAGATCATCAGTTGAATTTACTGCACAACAGAACAGGTGTACCATAAAGGTGGAATAAACTGAAATATTGGAATCCATCTAAATCCACAGCAAGTTTGACCGAACTAAAGAAATTGGTCAAAAAATAATATACGGTCCTGGTTATGGTATGGAAGTAATAAATTCCAGACCACATCGTTCCCTAGGCCATGCTGACTAACATTATTTTCCCTGTATAAAAACTAAATCCACAACAGTACCCAGTATTTGCTTCACAAATTTTCCAAACTTTGATCTCCCAATTTGTGTTTGTTTACATTCTGCGTAACAGTGATCACTTCAAACAAGCATACTGAAACAAATAAAAGTCTAACGGTTTCGCTTCCTAAGAAAGACTATGGATAGACCCTATCTCCTCAGAAAAATTACTAATAAAAACATTTTTACTTCATTCCGATGTAAAATCATCTTTGCTGTTGCTATCGCTGCTTTCAGTTTCTTCAGAATCGCTGCTTTCAATTTCGGATACCGAAATATCCTATTCATTCTCGTACACCATGTGCTTTTGTACCTCATTCATTCTTTTTCTCGATATCTCCCTATTTTCCGTTGAAAAAGCTTTAAATTCGGAATCAATGCTTGATAACATGAAACTCCTATCCATTTTCAAAGTTGAAGAAAAATCGATGCTGAAAAAAATGTGGAAAAAAAATCTCCCAAAATTCACTGAGTTTAGATATCAGGTCAAGCAATGTCGGATACTATAACCCAACTATTTACAAAGTGAAATCATGTGTTTTAACGAATGTACCAATGAGATTTGGGTTCAAATTTACATTTAAATAACAATAGGTTCTCTCGGCCTGGTATGGCCAGGTTAGTAATGAAAGGGTTAATGATTCTGCAAAGAAAGAGGCTTGGAGATGCCATTATGAAAGACTGTTGAATGTGGAGAATGAATGGGAGGAGGAGAGTCTGCCAAAAGTTGACCCAATTGAGGGACAAGCTCCCCGAATTGACAGTACCGTGGTAGATAAAGCAATTAAGGATATGAAGACAGGGAAAGCACCTGGCCCATCAGGAATCACCACTGAGATGCTTAAGATATTGGGTGGTGTGGGTTATGGTCTTGTCACCTGCATTGTAAATCAGGTAGTTCATGAAGGAGTCATACTCAATCACTGGTTTAGCAGCACCATAGTCAACTGCTACAAAGGTAAAGGTGATTCTTTAGATAAAAATAACTACAGGGGTATCAAATTATTGGGTCAAGTGATGAAAGTTACAGCCCAACTAATTATAGAGAGAGTTAGCTTAGATGAGATGCAGTTTGGTTTTGTGCCAGGCAGAAACACCACTGATGCTATATTTCTGGTAAGGCAACTGCAGGAGAAATACCTAGCCAAAGATAAACCCCTATACTTGGCTTTTGTTGACTTGGAGAAAGATTTTGACAGGATCCCTTGATCCCTTATCTGGTGGTCATTGTGGAAACTGGGGATAGACAGGTGGTTGGTAAGTGCTGTACAAGCCCTGTACGGGGATTCTGTCAGTAAGGTGAGGGTTAGCAATGAGTATATTGAAGAATTCCAGGCAGCAGTAGGGTTTCACCAAGGTTCAGTCCTCAGCATCCTCTTATTCATCATAGACCACCAGGCAATAACAGGAATTCAAGACAGACTACCCCTGTGAGCTCCTCTATGCTGATGACCTTTCTCTAATAGCCACGTTACTACCAGAAGTAGAGACGGAGTTTAGGGTGTGGAAGCAAGATCTAGAATCGAAGAGCCTTACGGTTAACCTAGCAAAAACCAAAGTCTTATTATATAGGAAGGCTGACAAATCACAAACCCCTTCAGGTAGATGGCCCTGCTCGATCTGAAGAAGAGGTGTGGGTAGAAACTCCATACGATATACCTGGTGTAAGCTATGGACACATAAAAGTTGCAGCAATATCAAAAGAAGGTTAACTGGGAAGATAGTTTTTGTGTGTAGCAGATGCATAGGGGCAATAAACACTGAAGATGTACAGAAAGCAGATTCCATCACATGCCAGGAGAAAAACTAGAAGTAGTTGATAGTTTCTGCTACCTATGCAACCAAGTCTTTAGTGGAGATGGTTGCTCTGAGGGTGTTGCAGCTAGAATAAGAATAGCCTGGGCAAAGTTCAGGGGTCTCCTACCTCTGCTGGCAGCTAAGGGCCTCTTGCTCAGGATTAAAAGTAGACTGCCTGATGCATGTGTGCAAACTGTCATGCTACATGGCAGTGAAACATGGGCGATGACTGCTGAAGACATGCATAGGCTAGAAAGAAATGAAGCTAGTATGATCCGCTGGATGTGTAATGTCAGTGTGCATACATGACAGAGTGTGAGCACCCTGAGAGAAAAGTTGGACATAAGAAGCATCAAATTTGGTGTGCAAGAGAGACGACTTTGCTGGTATGGTCATGTGTTCTGTATGAATGAGGACAGTTGTGTGAGGAAGTCCCACACCCTAACTGTGAAAGCAGCCTGTGGAAAACCTGGGATGAGGTGGCGAAGCATGACCTTCGAACATTGGGCCTCACAGAGGCAATGACAGGAGACCAAAACCTTTGGATATATGCTGTGATTGAGAAGATCTGGCAACTAAAATGAGATTGCAGCCATAGCTGATGCCAATGTTGCATGCATGGCCCATTTAAAAGTACACTTACTGTGTGGTGATATGATTTGTTTGAGAAGACCTGTTGAGTCAAGTAAAACCAAAATTGTAACTGTGGCTGTTTTCCCCTGACTGGCTCCCATTTTGGTAGCATGTAAAATGCATCACCTGAATGTGTTGATACCATTGCCCCCTGACTGGCTCCTGTGCTGGTGGCATGTAAAAAGCATTATCCAAACGTGGTTGATGCCAGGTCCGCCTGAGTGGTTGCCACGCCAATGGCATGTAAAAAGCACCATCCGAAAGTGGCTGATGCCAGTGCCCCCTGACTGGCTCCCATGCCCGTGGCATGTAAAAAGCACTATCTGAACGTGATCAATGCCAAGCCTGCCTGACTGGCTCCTGTGCTGGTGATATGTAAAATGCACCCACTACACTCTCAGAGTGGCTGGTGTTAGGAAGGCATCCAGCTGTAGAAACATTGCCTGATTAGATTGGAGCCTGGTGCAGCTGCTGGCTTTCCAGACCTCATTCAAACCATCCAACCCATGGCAGCATAGAAAACAGACATGAATTGATGATGATGATGATTGTATTTGTCACCCCACCATCGCTTAACAACTGATGTTTATGTGTTTATGTCCTCATAACTTAGCGGTTCAACAAAAGACACCAAGAGAATAAGTCCTGGGGTCAGTTTGTTCAACTAAAAGCAGTGCACCAGCATGGCTGCAGTCAAATGACTGAAACAAGTAAAAGAATAAAAGAAATATATATATATAAATATGAATTTTTGAGGCAAGTGAAATCGAAATCAAATTCAATGACTGCTTCCGTACTAGTGGAGTGCTAAGAGTACCATCTGAGTGTGATTGTTGCCAGAGCAACAAACTGGCTTCCGTGCTGGTGACACGTAAAAAGCACCATTTGAGCATGATCATTACCTGCGTAGCCTTACTGGCAATTGTGCTGGTGGCATGCGAAAAAACTTACAAGCAAGGTCATTGCCAGTGCCGCTGGACTGGCTCCTGTGCAGGTGGCACATAAAAAGCACCATTTGAGCGTGGCCATTGCCGGTACTGCCTGACTGGCCCTCATGCCAGTGGCACGTAAAAGCACCCACTGCACTCTTGGAGCGGTTGGCATTAGGCAGGGCATCCAGCTGTAGAAACTCTGCCAGATCAGACTGGATCCTAGTGCAGCCATCTGGTTCGCCAGACTTTAGTCAAATCATCCAGCCCATGCTAGCATGGAAAGCGGACGTTAAACGATGATGATGATGATGATGAACAGGAGTTATCTAACACTTTGTAATGAAAGCTATCAGCTTTTTCTGCTATAAGAACATCGTGCTCAGCTCACCATTTAAGAAATGCCTCAGCGAAATCATTATATTTATGTTTGTAGGATAGTACTTAGTGATTTTAGAGTTAGAGCTACAAGGAATCAGACACACACAAGCCCATCTAGTAAAGAAGGATAAGGAAGCATAAAGATATATATCTGAAGTCATGGAGCTTTTCATTACGGAAACAGGAAGTAGCAGATAAGGTTTTCATTCACTGCAGCCAACCAATTCCAACAATATTAAAAGAATCAGTGAAGAGCCTTGGAAGCTGATAGCCCTCCAAATGACACAGAAATAGGGAAAGAAACCAGGCAGTGGCAGAGGAGAGCTTGCAGGCAATAGACTTATGTAGCCTCTCTGGAAAATACAGAGTCTGATGCCTGCATTTCATGCTGGTATCAAAGATCCTTTGGCCTTTGCTGATATACAATATCAACACTAGCAAAGTAGAAATGATGGAGGTCAAGACTCATACACCAGGAAGTGGCTTGGTGTCCCACCTGGCGTTTCTGACATTGCTCTCTACTGTTGCAAAGCAAAGTTGAAGCTACCTCTAAAGTTCATTTCCGGTGTAATCTTAGTGTTTATTGTTCCTGCACATCTGGCACATACAAACTCTTGTTTATCTGTTAACCTTTCTGTAATTCCACTGCACCTCTTATGTGTCCATGCTTTGCACTAGGCACTCCTTATGAAATTTTTACCTGCACCTTTTTTACATTCTTTGACCTGAAGGGATTAGCATCCTGTCTATTTTCCTGCATACTAGAACTTTACTATTTGCTAAGTTAACTTTAAGGGCCTTTTTGGTTCCAGGTTTTGCTTCCACACCTGGAATTTTTTTTCTAATTCTGCTACAGATTCAGCTATAAAAGCATTGACATCATCATAGAAGAGTTTCCATGGGCAACCAGTCTTAAACCTCTCTGTTATGACCAAGAGGATTATGATAAATAGGAAGGGACTGATAACCAAACCCTGGTGAACTCCTGCCTATGCACTAAATTTATCTCTTTATTCATTGATAGCTCTCACCTTACTGACAGCATCCCTGTACATGGCTTGAAAAGCTCTCGCCAACCATCCATCCATCTATTTCTAGTTTCTGTAACAATCACACGATTAGGACAGTAGGAACTCTGTCAAAGCCTTTCTTCAGGTTGATCAATGCCAAGTACAGCAGTTTAGTTTTAGCTAAACACTTTTGCAGCTGTCTTACTAGAACAAGTAATCTGTAGTATTTCTCCCCAGCATGAAACCAAACTGCACTTGATCTAGGTTAACTCCCTTAATTGAACTATAACTCTTTTAGTAATTTTCATGACCTGGTCCATAACTGCTAACTGTCTTTAAGACATCTTTACCCTTGTAACAGTTGACTATGTTGCTGCTACACTAGCTGTTTGGTATGATACTTTCCCTTACAACCTGATTAACTATACAAGGTATCCCACTATGCCAGATAATTTAAACATTCAGCAGTAGTTCCTAATGGACCAGCGGCTTCCCTTGTCTTTATACCTTTAATTAATTTGTCTATCATACTACTAACAACTAGATTGACTGTTCCCTCTGTTACATGAGGAAGTCTTCTTTCTCCTATTCATTCTCTATATTTGGTATCCTTTCATTATAGCAATTCCATGCCTCTTTTCTTTTCTGAATTACTGAGTGCAAATGTGTCATCATCCATCCATATACACTTCACATGTCCAGCACACCATATATCTGGTCCTCACACCATAGAACATTAGCAAACCTCTTCTTTTCTGCTTCTTCCCTTGCTAAATAGAGCTGTTGCTTAGTTTCTTTTCTAGTTATCTGGTATAATTCTCTGCTGCCCCCATTATTCCAATCCTTCCAAGTTTACCTCTTTGTTTTATGGCTCTGTCTACATCCCTGTTCTTCACCATGATATCCTTGGTCTGGCTTGAGCTTTGCTCCAGCAACAGATTTAGTCTGTAGCTCACAGTAGGTTGTCCCTTCTATGTTATATTCCACTTGTCTTGTATGTTATGTCTCCTTGCTGTACTTGTTTTCAAATGCTTCATTTAGAATATCTCTAAATCTCTAACTGTTCAAAGGATCTTTATGCTTCCATATCCTTTACCAGATTGGTTTGTTTTCTATTTGTAGCAGGTTGAGAGACCACATAAATACACTTCATCTTATTAGTGGGGATGTTGTGGATATAATGCTCATTACTACTCATATCTCTAATTACATATGAAAGCATGTTATGTGTCTAAGTCAGAATCTTCTACAAAGAATAGTCCTCTGCCTAACTGTCTTTGTTACTTAGAATTATTCCATTAAAAATGGAGTATCTCTGAGTAAGGAAGACTTTGTTGAATTGTCAATTGCTAATACAGATAGACTATGATTTAAAATATTACTATTTTGACAATGTATAAACTTGTCTTTGCAGTTGGTTCAACAGAATATTGGTGGCACAATCAAAGGTCATCTGGACACTTCCAACAAAGATGTTCTATACACTGAACTTTATGTATCTCGTATAAGAGCTCAAGTACGAGGTCTTTTCAGTGCCATAACCAAGTAAGTATTTAGAATTATTATTGTGGATCTCAGAATCAGGGGACTGTTGGACTAAATGGTTTACAGAATTTAGTTGCATCTTTTTACATTCTCAGTTTGAATTCCACTGACTTCATCCTTCCAGTGTAGTGTAAATAAGTTGCTAATCAATGGCACCTTTCCTTTAAAATTTATGACTTCATACCTTTATATAGAAATTCTAACCTCAGTAATCTTATACAGGGTGATCAGGCTCAGTTTGACAGTTTGTATAAAAAGAACTGAAAACTTAATATGCCATCTAAAGCTAAAATATTTTTTAAAATCAGAAGATATCAACTAGATTATGGCTGGGTGATAACAGTTTACTCAAAGTAGCCACTCTCAGCTTCCATCATGGCCTCAAAATAGCTCCAGAACCTGGCACATACTCTCCTCACGGTGTCCATAGGAACATCTTTGAACACCTCCTTTATCTGAGCCATTAACTTGGCCTTAGAGTTGTAGGTGGAGCAGTTGGTGTCTTTCTTTATGGTGCACCACACATAGTAATCCAAGGGATTACAATCAGAAGAATTAGGAAGCTGGAAATTGGGGCTAGTGAAGTTCTCTGACAACTTGTTCTTTCCAGTGGTATGTCATGGAGCCAAATCCTGCTACCACTCATATGGTCTTCCAGCAGCAACCCTCTCTAGTCAGTGATTGACCATAGTCCAGCAGTTTCACATAGCCATCTGAATTGATCCTAAGGCCTTGTTTACAGATGTTGAGATGAATTCCAGCATGCAGACACAATTAGAATGTCTGCTGTGTCCATACCTGCTGGCCACAGCTTTGTAGTCTCTGTTGCAGCTGTCCATGTCACATCTTTCAACCTTTACAGTGTTCATAGAGCATTGAGCAGTAGTCATGATGTCAGCATTTTGATACTTGGTACAAATCATCATGATAAAGTGACTCTTTTTTCCCAATATTCAGATGACTTCTGATCCTCCTTGTCTGGTAACTTTTTCTCAATTACAACTTTAATCTTTATGCTCTCCAATGCTGTTGACTGTTTACTAATACATCAAGCTGTTCCTGAAGAAGGAAGACAAAAAAATCCTCGAATGTAGCTTGAGTGCCTTGTATTCACTGCATGCTTCACTGCTCAGCTCTGATGGCTTGTGTAGTATTTAGTTTCTGTACTTTCTATTGTATTGAAAATACTGTACATATGTACACAGTAACTAGTAGTGCTATTTTCTGTCTACTGCATATGTATGTTACACTTGTGGTACTCTACAAAATGTATTTCTAAGGTTATTGTAATTATTGTTAATAATATATAAAAAAAGTGGTCATCAGAGTGATACAACTCCAGATTAATTATCTTGTACATTCTGGTTTCAAAGGTCAACTTTTGGAATACTGATAAAATATAGTACTCCTTACACTGAAAATTGTTGGCTTGTTCTTGAATTAGAAACCATTATTATTATTATTATCATTTGTCTTCTTTTTTTCTTTGTAGAATCAGTAGAGCATCATTCTGTGTTTGAATCATGCCATACTTGACTTTACCTTCCATTCTTCAGAGGTTGATCATTTAAAGTAACCTGTAGAGTTTGATCTAATTCTCTTTACTATTCTCTTTAATTTGTTGCCTTGTGCTTTTATTAGATACAATAACAATAATAATAATAATAATAACTATTGAAAGAAATATTGCAAGGCATGTTGTAAAGATTCTGCCAACCTAATGCTGTAAATAATAATAATAATGATAATAATAAATATGTAGTCAGAGAGCTGAAGAGACTGTGGAAGACAGACAATTATTTCTGCAGTAATTGTTACATTTGGTACAATACTCAAAATGTTGCCTAAGAGACTGAAAGAGATTGGAATTGAGATATATTCTGCAAAAATCCTCAGAGAGATTCTTGAGATCTGAAGAGACTTGTCACCAACCTTCAAGATAAATTTCCTGCTAATTAAATTAGTATGTACTAGTTTAAGGCATAAGACCAGAAGTTTTGGAGGAGGGTGCTAGACAATTATATCAATCCCAGTGCTTGACTGGTACTTAATTTATTGTCCCTGAAAGGATTAAAGGCAAAGTCAACTTCGGTGTAATTTGAATTCAGAACATTAAAACAGATGAAATACCACTAAGTATTTTGTCTGATATTCTAAAGATTCTGCCAGCTCACTGCTTTTCACCTCTGGAAACATGGGTGTTTCATTGTACATCCTTAAACAACCCTTATTCAGGGACCTTTTGATTGGGATGGGCTACTCGACATGAAGAAAATTCTAACTGGGCCTCACCTTCAAGGTCATGTGCTGTTTATCTTGATATGAGATCATCATGTCGTGCATATGTGGTTGTTATACTGCAAGGCATTTTGTCTGATGCTTTAATGATACTGGCAGTCTATCACCCTAAATAATCCTTTGAACAACGCCTGTAATTTTGAGGGATGGGGCTAGTCAGTTACATCAACTCTGGAAGGATGAAAGGAAAGTTGACCTTGGTAGTATTTGAATTCACAACATTAAGCTGGAAGAAATGCTGCTAAGCATACTACCCTAATTAATAATAATAATAATAAAACTTGTCACAAAACATGAAAACAAGAAAGCATCATACTCAGTAACAAAACAGGCAAAGGAATATCTAAGTGAATTCCGAATACAACAAATTCCAGAATTAGACACACAAGAAACAAGCACTGAAAAAGCTAAGCGCATGAAAACCTGTGCTAAAACTGCTGCCTTAGATATTCTGAATGATAAATGGCAAGAAAAACCTCTCAATGGCAAATACCCAAAGAGAGTGAATAATGCAGATGTTGACAGAGCCCTGACCCATCAATGACTAATGGCCTCTGGCTTAAAATCTAAAACAGAAGGGTTTATCATAGCAGCTCAAGATCAATGCCTACCTACAAGGAACTACCAGGCCAACATATTAAAGAACAGCAGTAGCCCAACATGTTGTGTATGTCAACAACAAAATGAAACCATTGATCATGTTGTCTCCAAGTGCAGTCTTCTTGCACCTACAGAGTATCTCAACAGGCATGATAGAGCTGCACAAAAGCTTCACTGGGTAATTTGCAGAAGCCTGGACTTGCCCCATGATAAAAACTGGTGGGAACACAAACCACCTCCAGTGCTTGAAAATGACCACATCTCACTCCTCTGGAACTTCACCATTCAAACTGACAGAAAGATAGACACGAATAGGCCAGACATCATAGTAAAAGACTTCAGACAAAAATCATGCCTCCTCATTGATATGACTGTCAAGACCTACCAGAAACTGAGCAAATATAAAGATCTGGAAATAGAAATCAGCAAAATACCTGTTGTCATAGGTGCCCTGGGAATGATAGCAAAAGGGGCTGATTGCGACCTAACTCAGATACCAGGAAACTCCAAAATGGCAGAAATTCAAAAGATAGTGCTCATGGGAACTGCTCATATCCTACGCAAAATACTTTCTTTGTAATCTCAAGTTTTAAAACAAACATAATTTTCATATGGTTTTTTAGGCATTCACTAGTACAACACTAAGTACAAAACCAAATATATAGCACCCTAGGCATAGCACCAACATGAACTTCCAACTTGTCTCTTGAGATCTCTGGGTGAGACTTGGAGCCAGCTTGTGCAAATGTAAAGTAAAAGTCAAACATAGAATAATAATAATAATAATAATAATAATAATAATAATGATGATAATGATAATGATAAAGATGGGTTACAGCAAATATTCTGCTCAATACCCACAGATTTGCTTGTCAGTTGTTTGACCTTAACCAGTTGAGCATGTCCCTTAGTGGCTGACGATATATGCATCTCTGATCATGAGCAGAAGTAGTGGGGGAGCATTATAGCTGTGTGTTGAAAGGAATTCTTGGAGGTTTGGATAATTCGCCTTTGGAAACATGGGTGGTTCGTTCAACATCCTTAAACAATCCTTATTCAGGGACCTTTTGAGCGGGACGGGCTACTCAACCAGAAGAAAATTCTAACTGGGCCCCAACTGCAAGGTCATGTGCTGTTTATCTTGATATGAGATCACCATGTTGCGCACATATGGTTGTCATGCATGTGCCTGGTGTACCCTTATCAGACGGGTAGTCATGATGGGTATACTGGGCTTTGTATATTTTACCCCAGTGTCACTTAGATGGCATGCACTGCTCTCTCACTCAATAATAATAATAATAATAAGAGTGACAGCTATTACCAGAAAATAGAGTACAACATAATACTGGTTAACAGTTTATGCATTTTATAATCATATTTCTATTGAAATACACTATGTATATGTTTCAATTAATTTTGAAAATAATCTAGTATTTGATTGGGATTTAGTAAAATAATCAACTTTGTATTCATTTGGTATTTGGAATATAAAAAGAGGTTCTTACATAAGATTATGAAGGAAGACAAATATATATATGAACAGGTAAGGCTATATGGTTAAGAAGTTTGCTTCCCAACCACATTATTTCAAGCTCAGTTCCAATGTGAAGCATGTTGGGCAGTGTCTTCTACTTAAGTCTTGGGCCAACAAACCCTTATAAGTGGATATGGAATATGGAAACTAAAAGAAGCCTGTCATATATATGTATATGCATGTATATGTATTTTTATGTAATGTGTGAATGAGTGCCATTGTTATGCAAGCAGTGATGTTTCCATTCTTCTATAAAATCATGAGAAATATTACCTTGCTTGGAAACTAGTAAGGGTTAGCAACAGGAAGGGTATCTGTCTGTCAAAAATGTGCCTTAACAAATGCCTTCTAACCCATGCACTCCTGTAAAAGTGAACACTAAAAAGATAATGATGTTGATGAACACTTTAAAACAAGCAAGTTTTGTGAGATATAATGAGAGGTGGTCTTAAATGGATTGGTGTTGAAGAAGAGGAGGTGATCTCAGGTTGATAACATAGAATGAGAGGTGATGGTCTCAGATGGGTTGGTATGAAATGAGTTAAAATTGTTTGTTTATTTTCAGACCAACCAGTTTATACAATGTGCGTCGTAAACATAACTTCCAAGATCAAATGTTTTACTGTAAGTTTCACTGCTTGTTTCTGTATTTTCTGTTGTTTTATGAAATTATTTGTGACATTTCAATTAGCTAGTATGGTGGAATGACAGAAAAGGAACCAGTTTTTCCAGTTGGTTGACTTGATGTACCACCTTTAGTGCTATATATTTTGTTACAAGGATTTGAATGAAGCCTTTGGTTTGAGAAAAAAACTCTTTTTCTCCCACTAGTCTCAAAATCTTTAAAAATGGCACTGTGCCCCTCCTCCTCTGATGAAGCTATAATAAATATTTTAATGCAGACCTTCTTAATCTCTCTTGACGTGTAAAATCAGATGCTAAATTGATGATAGTGGGGGCTAATGATGTCAATGATGATTCCTTTTTACAGTAACATATATCAACATTATGAGAAGACCCACTTGCTATGACAGAATTGAGATCCTAAAACCAAGGTACCGTGTAAAAGGCATTGGTGTGGGTGCTGGTGCCATATAAAAAGCACTGGTGCTAGTGCCATGTAAAAAGCACAGGTGTTGGTGCCATGTAAAAAGCACTGGTACTGGTGCCATGTAAAAAGTACTGGTGCCATATAAAAAGCACTGGTGATGGTGCCACATAAAAAGCACTGATGATGGTACCACATTGAAAACACTGGTGATGGTGTCACATAAAAAAGCACTGGTGCTGGTGCCACGTTAAAAGCAGTAGTGATGATGTCACTTAAAAAGTGTGAAGTAGTTGTTGTTAGGAAGGGCATCCAGCCATAGAAACCATGCTGAAACAGACTATGAAACTTGGCGTGACCCTTGTCCTTGCCAGTTCTTGTCAAGCCGTCCAACCCATGCCAGCATGGAAAACAGTTGTTAAATGTTGATGATGATGATGATGATCTAGCACCTGTTACTGTATTGTAGAATATAAGTTTCCATGTCATGGACGTATCACTAATATTTTAGTTCATATTGTTTTAAATTGTCAAAATTATTTAATCAAGCTGAGACAAAACACACATACATTAAAATTATTGATTTATAAGATAAAATCCAGGATTAGAAGAAACAAGATGTGGCAGTGCCAAGTTGTAAGGAGTGGAAAGAATCCAATGTTTCAGGTTGCTTTTGCTCAATAAATGTCTTGTCCCAAATTTTGGATGTCTCCTTCTCTCACAGTCACCATAGTTATGTCTGTATGGCATCTTAGGAATGTCTCTTCTGCTATAGCCCCAGGCCAACCAATGCCTTGTGAATGAATTTGGTAAATAGAAACTGAGGAAGCCTTGTACATGTGTTTATGTATGTGTATATGTGTTTGTGTCTGCGTGTTTATGCCCCCCCCTCCACCACATGTGACAACCATTGTTGGTTTGTTTATGTCCTTGTAATTGAACAGTCCGACAAAAGTGACCTGTAGAATAAGTACCGGGGGCAGTTTGTTTGACTAAACCATCAAGATGTGCTCCAGCATGACCACAGTTCAATCACTGAAACAAATATAAATAAAAGGAATAAACGAGACACAACGCTTCACATTTGAGGAAAGGGTGCAATTATTGTATCAACCCTAGCACTTCACTGATACTTTATTTTATCGACATAGGAAGATTAAAAGGTAAAAGATGACAATAGCAAGGTTTGAACTCAGACCATAAGGGGAAGTACTGCAATTTATTTTGTCTGTTGCTCTACCATTTCTACCAGTCTACCATATTAAGTTTTAAAAGTAAATAATGTATTGAATGTGATGTATCATTATCCCCTGACGGAATCCTAGTTATGAATATCTAAAACCTTAAATATGAACTCTCATCTTTTACAGCAATTGTTGAAGAATTAGTGAGTTCAGGACGATTGAATGGTTCAATTACTGGCCAAAGAGAGAAAGGGACCTATCACCCCAACATATTTGTTAGAACACAAAACCAGTGGGTTGAAGACTTTTATGTCCAGAATGGATATTTAGGTGAGTATTTCCTTGAGCGTATCTCTAACATTGTCAAAACTGCATTCCAAGGGGTTAAGTTTCCTCTTCAGTTTCAGAATGTCGAATTTCAACCCTGATGAGTTACTTATCCTCTACAAAATGTGATTCATATAGAGTACTACTACAACTACTTTCTCTCTCTCTCTAGGACAGTGCAGCTGCTACACATAGATGCACATATACACACACTCACTCACACACACACACACACACACACACACACACACACACCACACACACACACACACACACACATGCAGACACACATTGCTAAGATCAAAACAGCCAAAATGTTGTTTCTTCTCTCTTTGTTTTTTCCCCACTACTTCTACAATGATCTTTGTTCCTCTGTGTCTCACCCTCACATTAAATATTTCATCCAATCTTTCTGCCACATTCACATTGTCCCTACTCACATCAACTACTTTGAATAAACCTGAAAAAAATTGATGGGGCCATCCCATCTTCATTAATTGAATAAATTAAAACAGTAAAATCCAGCTACCCTGATAACAATGCTGTTTGTTCAAACTAGCTACATCTGACATCATGAGTCATATTTCTTTTAATTTCATCAAATTGTCATCATATATGATTACAGCATCATTTTTAACATTCAGACTGTCACACTCAAATAGACTCTATTATACTGTTTCAATCAGTGATGGACTGTGTTAAACACTCTCACTGAACTAGATTTCATTAAGCAATATCTCAAAGTTGAATGCCGTCTACTGTCTTAGAAAGCTAACCTACTGTTGTAATCCGACGTCGGACTGTTATAATGTCCACTCCAATATAGCACTATAGTTAGTTAGACAAATAAGACATGACTATCTCGATTTACTACTCAACTGACACTCACCGTATTTGTAGTGACTATCACATACCACTTGTCACATGGGAAGGATGTTCCATTATTACTATTATCTCCATAACATCTCCTCTTTTAAGTTTTTCTTTTTTTCTTAGGGAGTGTAATTCTATTTCTTTCATTAGCAACTAGCAACTGCACCAGTTCTTTGGACAGTGTAATCTATTATAAAGCACACTCCTTTGGATGGTTTAAGTTGAATTAGCCTGCAGTTAGAAGTCGTTTCAAGTTGATAAGTATAAAATGTATAATTACCAATTTCGTTAGCAGTTTATTATATGGTATTAAGCAACCTAGGTAATGAATAAAGTTTTTTGAATGCAAATTTGATGGTTAGTAATAAATGAAAGTCCATGAAATGAGATCGCAATTGCAGTAGGCATTAGGGATCCTATATCTTACCTGAAGTGTTTTGTAGCATGTAGTTATTTTACTCATAATGTCTGACAACACAAAGTCATGTATGATAAACAAAAGCATAATTTTATAGCAAACACACAAATAGAATAATGGCATGTACAAAAATAAATGTCAGAGCATGCTTATAAGTGAACAGCATGCGTGAAGGGTCATTGCAGGTAATATACTGTTAACAACAGTCACGGAAATGAAGCAAAAATCAATGAAATGCTTGTAGGAAGTCTGATCGCTAACGGCATAGATGTGAAGATTGCAGTAGAAGAGTAACTACTGTAGGGCTGGTTTGTAGATGACATTTTTGGTTTTTCCTTTAGGAGCATAGACGAATAAGTTGTCTGGATGGCCAGCTCTGGAACAACCAACATAGAATTGTCCATATGAAAAGCATAACATTTGAAGGTCCAATATGACAACTTTCAGTGATTGACCTTCATGGCGAAGCTGAGTTTAAGAGGGAACTGAAGTCTCCACATATGGTAGGGGCAATATGTAGGGGTTAGCAGAATTTTTGTCATGTCCCATGATAATTTGGGCTTCAGAGACATGGTCCATCATTCGTTTCACCACAAGATGAGTTCTATTTCATAGTGCGGATGCATTTAGACTGCCTAGGAAGATGACAGGGCAACTGACTTCTAAGTGAAGTTCATAGGGAGGGAATCCTGGAGGATGTTGGGAGTTGAGAAATTCAGTTGGAAAGTGTGTAACCTGATCAAGATAAGTAACGGTGTCAACTGATCTGTAACAATGTTCTTGAGAAGGTAGCTAACTGAGTAATTCATAGTTAAGAGTGTTGACAGCTACATTTGTAGGTGCATGAATAGCCCTGTGCTAATGTGCAAATATTGGTAGTTTGCACTGAATGGGCATTGTAAAAACTGTATAACTGCCACAACTTTGTATGAGTAAAAGCAGGGAATATATATAATATGGATTAATTTCTGAAGGCATTTAAAAATATAATTAAAAAGTTGATTTAAAGGAAGTGCTAATGTGCAAATATTGGCGGTTTGCTGTGAATGGGCTTTGTAAAAACTGTAGTAGAAAATGAAGTGAAAGTAGCATAACTACATCATCAAGAATAATGTCCCTTGAAGCAATGATCGTTGGTATTTGTTATTTACCTATGAGAAGGTGTTTTCATCCTCTAGGGGTGGCATTACTCATTATATGGAAAATTTGAAGAGTCTGTGACCATCTTTGGAACATAAGTAATGTGTGTTCCCAGTGTGAACAAAATCAGATGAAAAATATTGAGTTTAAAGGGGATCAAGAAAATGGCCTGTACACATACACACCTTCCATTTTATTATATATACTATAGACTAGCTGAATTACTTGGCATTGCCTGGGTTATTGCTGTTCTTATTCAGATTAGTAAACGATAAATATGAAGATATATTTTTTTCTCATAATTATTTAAAAATATCTATATTTTATTTAAAATTATCCAAATTGTAATGATAACAGAATTTAGAACTGAAAATCTGTCAATCTTGAAGCGCTTCAGGGTAAAAAATATTTATTGTGTAATTTTTTTGTTGGTGTCCAAATGAATAAATTGTTGATGCTTCCAACTTGTGAGCAACCAACATAGAGTTGGCTGTGGGAGAAGCATTTAGTAGAGAGATGAAGTCTTACTACATTGAGGGATTGACACTGAGACTTGTTAGCTGAAATACCAAAACTTAGTTTGACTGGAAACTGAAGCCACTTAAATTTAAATGGAACATTTGTAGCTATGAGAGGAAATTTTGGAATAAAGATACATTTTTCTTTGTGACTGCTTGTTATGATTGTAGCCTGTAAGACATGGAGCTTCATGGAGGTAACAATTAAGCTAGTTCCATTACACAGACGAGGTGGGTCAAGATTCTTGATCAACATAATGGAAGCATCCAACTTTAGTGACAAGTTATGCAGTGGCATCCCAGTGGGTTTAAGTGCATTCAGAAATTCAACAGGGTATTGAACAACCTGATCTTGATTGACTGTTATGTGAATTAATGGAAAAGTCATTTCTGATGTATCTGTTAACTTTTGAAGAAGTTCATGATTGAGTTTATCAACCATTTCATTAGTTAGAGCCAGTATAGCTCTTTCACATGGCCAGTTTACATCAGTGTAATTGGCAATCACATATACACTGACACATACATACACTCTCACACTGACACACACATACACTCACATACATATACTAAGACAGACATACATTTACGTAACAAATGTGCAAACACACACTAACAGACATATACATATTCATACAAAATGTGTTGTCTCATCATTATGGTGGTATAATATGTTCTTTACTATCTTGTATGTAATGAATGCGCAAATGCGCACTCACAGAGACATACACACTCGTATACAAAATGTATCATCATTGTTGTGGTATAAAATGTCCTTTACTATGTCATACATAGCGAACGTACAAACATAATCATACTCAAAATGTGTTGTCGTCATATAAAATGTTCTTTATTATCTCATACGTAAGGAAAGCACCAACACTCACACTCACAGACACATACTCACTCATATACAAAATGTGTCATGGTGGTGGTAGTGGTATAAAATGTCCTTTACTATGTCGTACGCAACAAACGTGCACACATACTCACAGACACACACACTCATATACAAAATGTGGTGTCGTCGTCCACATAGTATAAAATGTCCTTTACTATAGTTGACTATAGAAAGATTATTTTAGATAAAGTGTTATATTGTTTTAATCCAAATGAAAATAAAAATTACTCACGGGGTCTAATACTGTTACCTTGTAAAATTTGATTTGATTTGGTGAATGCATAGGGAACAGACAGACAAAGAATTTTATATATATATAGATAAATTTTACATCACCCCCATACAGTTACACATTTAATATTGTTTTCATATGGCATCCACTTCCAGGAACTCCGAACATTTTCTTTTTCTTACCCATTCCATTGGTTCTTCCACTCTCTTGAGTTTGCTGTCAACAAATCGTTTTTTTAGTTGGTTCATGTGTCTTTTGTATACCCCTTTTCTTCCTTTTACCAAGTATGGTATTTTTTCTATGCGTTTGGTAATCACACCATCTTCCATTCTAGTTTTCCATTCTTATATACTTTAACAAATACATTTTCACCAATTTTGAAAATTTTTCTTTTCTTACCAGGTAGTAATTTGTCAAAGACTGATTTTATTTTCCTTGCAAACATCAGCTCTGCTGGTGTCATACCTGCTGGTGTATTTGGATTTGGTGTCACATGTTATACTCTTCAGAATTGTTGTAGAGCCACCTCGTCCATGACTTCCTTATTCAACTTTCTTAGGGCTCTCTCAAACGTATCGACAAAGCATTCTGCTTGTCCATTAGATCTGGGATGGTATGGCGTTGTAGTTACATGTTCTACAGTGAATGTTTTACAAAACTTTTTAAACTCAAAAGACACAAATTGCGTTCCATTGTCAGACACTATCATGTCTGGGATGCCAAATGTTGCAAGCAGCTCATATAGAAGGTTTGTTGCTGTTGAGTAGGTTGGCTTCTTACACTTATAAATTTCTGGCCATTTAGAAAAACTATTTACTACCACTAAATACTATGAACTATTTAAGGGACTAGTGAAATCGATATGTAGTCTTGACCAGGGCACATCTACTTTTGGCCAAGGTTCACTTTTTATCATCGGTAATTTTGCCACTAGTGCACATCCTCTGCAGCCTTTCACTAAATTTTTGATTTCTCTATCCATTATTCAATTTTGGGAACATTTCCTCAGGACTTGGCATCGGGTAGTTATGTGAGATTAAGCAATCATTCAACCCAGTTGAAAAATCTGCACAAACTCTCAACTTATTATTTTTCTCTTTTACATAGACCTTAGTTGCTGCGCTATCTGAATGGTCTGTCTTCTCAATTATTCCCAGGCTTTCAAGTCTCTCAAGTTCCTTATTTACTTGTTCTATTGCTGCAAATGGTAATCCTGTTTTTGCTTAAATACAGGTGTTGCACTTCGTTTCACTACAACTTTTGCCTTCGTTTTCGTGCAGCAGCCCAGTTCATATGAGAAAACATCCGGAAATAAATGTTTTATTTTTCATTTCAATCCCTCAGCACCATTCAAACCTTCGACTGAACTGACTATATTCCCACACAAAACACTTATGGGCATATTCCACAAATTTGAACAATTCCATCCACTCTGTGCTGAATAGATTAACTGAATTTTTTAACACATATATTTTTGCCTTTTACATTTGGTCATGAAATGTCACATTACACACAAATTCACAGACAAAATACAATCTTTTACCCATAACACCATGTGTTGCTTTTGTAGATTTACTTCATTTCAGCTTACCAATATACTTCCAAGTTTCTTCATTCACAGTAGTAATATCACTGTCTAACTGCATTTTTACTCTTATATTTTTAATTTTCACATTTATGAATTTCCGCTTTGTCACATTACTATTTTCTTTCGATATCTTGTTTATTCTTTTTCCTTCGTTTGGTTTTACAGTGTGCTTTTACATTTTCAATTTGTCCACAATGGAAACATTCCGCTTTCTTAAATGTGCTGTTTTTTTCTCAGGTGTAATCCTCTACATGCAAACATGGGTTTGTTTCTTGACTTTTGTCCTGTTTGTACTGTATTTTAGTACACACTTAATTTCTATTCTGTTTTGTATTGTTACGAACCTGCCGTCGCTCAACTCGAACCCAGGACCCTACTAAGTCGAGCGACGACGATTGACCAGGCTCAGTCGAACGGAATCCGCCACAGAGAAAATGGTGGTGGGGATGGCAGCGAACTCAGCAACCGGCGACCGGAGAGAACAACAACAACAACAACAGCAGGAAGAGATACAGAGAGACGGCGGAAGGCAATTGGCTTACTTTTAAAAACAGTTTATAACAATCATTACAACATCAAATACATCAAAGAAAATACATGCAGCAGAATCAACAAAATCAAAGCGTGCACAGAGACAAATCAGAACAGTTCAATCAAATAATGTTCACGATACATTAAAGTCTTTCTCTTTCTTTTTTTCTTTAACACAACTTAACAACACAATTCTTTTCACAATGTTCTTTTCACAATCTCATTTCTTTTCTTCCGCTTTTCCTTAATTCACAGTTCTTTCCCCTTTTTTTTAACACATCAATTCTTTCTTTTACATTTCACATCAAAATACAACAACCAAAAGACACAAACAAAACTTTACTGAACGTTTCTTTCCAGTCTGCAACAATTTCAGAAACTCCTACCATAATAGCCACTGCCTTCTATCTGCTGTAATCCCTCTCTCTTGCTCTCAGTCCTCTCACTGTCTGTCTGTCTTTCTCAACGATGTAGTTGCCTTCGCCATCGCCACCTTCTTGGCTGACCGTCCGTATCACTCCTGTCTCTGGCCAAAACTGCCCCGTTGCCAACTGCCGACTCGCTCTGTTCCCGACTGACGACTGACTCCAACTGACCCCAAGCTCACAGCGCGTCGCATTTTAAAGGGGTGGTTTCTCAAACTTTCCTTGACCGGAACAGGGCCAAAGGTCTCTTCCGAATACATAAACCTCCCCAAAAGCCGACAGGACAAAAGGTCTACCCGTCTTCCTGACGCCAAATCACAAAAGTGGGTTGTAGCACTCAGTTTCCGAACTGACCTCCATATCAGTATTTTCTGATGCACTTATTTCACTTGGGAGCAGTGTCTATGTTCAATTTTCTCTGAAGTTGTGTCTTAAATTTACTATTCTTTCACACTCTTCTGACACTTGGTTTTATTCCAGCTTAGCGAGAATTCTTGTTCTTACTTCTGTGTCTTTTTCTGCCGTTAGTCCCTGAGTAAATATCAGGCACTTGAACATATCTGGCGTTAATTTATCTAGTTTGAACTTTTCACATTCTCTGTTAACTCTACTAGCATATGTGATGTAGTTCTTTTCTCGGTTCAAACATTTCTGGCGTGTATTGAACAATTGTATTTTTAAAGTTTATGTCAGAATGTTTTTTCAGAGAGATTTATCTGTATTATGGAACACATCAAATGACCAAACAGAAATCACTTATATTTTTGACTTATAAAAGTGTTGTTATGGTGGTGTTGATAGTTAGGCATGCTAGAGGGAGTAAACATATTTTCTGCTTAAAATTTAGTTTTGAATTGAGAAATATTTTCGATTTGGTTCTGCTGTAGAATATGACAATTTGGCTCGACTTGGCATCACCAATGCAAAAGACTTTGTGAAGAAAAAGTTTAAAGATGAACAGCTGATATATTTATCCACTTGTTGTGTGAGTGTCTCACTTAAGGAACAGGTTGAAGCCAGTGTTGAAGAAGCTTTAAATGATGGATCATGGATAGATATATCGGTAATTATTATTTTCTAATCTACATTATGGATTTAATTATTTATATGGCTTTTTGTTACAAGTAGCAATGATGTGTAACCATATGTGTGTATACATTTACATATATAAATATATAATTGCTAATATCATAAGAATCTAAAAACTTCAAGAGACACAGAATAATTTTTTAACAGTAGAGCTCAAAAAAGATAAAGCTGTAAATAACACTGGATTACAAAACCCTTTCAAAGAAAAAAAAATTAAAAACATGATGTGTATTTGTGTCCCATAAGCAACTTTCAACTTTTCCTTTCCAAAAAGTTTTTTAACCCAATGTCTACAAGTTATTATTTATAGCTGTATGTGCTTCAAGTTCCATTGTTATAAATGAATTATATATATGTATTGGGTCATCCCATAAATAATGCAGTTTTTTTCAATTGCATAAACTAAAAGTAGGAGGGGGATGGGATAAACTACCTGCATCAACTTGCTTATAAAAGATAGTTTTACCTTGTCCCTATTCTTAGTACAAGTTTCAAAGAGTGCAGTTCAATTTTAACAGTTATTTTTTCAAATAAAGCAACAGAAAGTGTGAGGAATATTAATGCAGTATATGGGGATTGGACAATAAGCATAAGCTAGTGTCAACAGTGGTTCAAGAAATTCCATGCTGAAAACTACAGCTTAGAAGACGAGCCTTGTTCTGGAAGATCTGTAGAGCTTGACAAGGATGCCATGCAAAACACTGGTGGAACAAAATCCCATTGTAACTGTTGAGGAATTAGCAGAGAAGCTTGAATTTGATCATTCAACCAGTCATTGACACCTGTGTACCATCAGAAAAGCCAGCAAATTGGATCAGTGGGTTCCTCACAAACGTTCCGAGTCTAATCATGCACAGAGTGTGAATGTGTGCGATTCTTTGTTCTCATGTCTCATGAATGAGCCTATTTTGGACCAAATAGTGACTGGTGACAAGAACTGGGTTCTCTTTAAGAATGTCAAGCACTGAAGTCAGCTGGTAGGGAAAGGAGAAAATTCGGCACCTCAGACTAAAGAAGGCCTTCACCCATGTAAGGTGTTGTTATCTGTTTGGTGGAATATGAAAGTTTTAGTTCACTTTGAACTTTTAAACCCAAACCCAACAATAACAAAGGAGATCTGCTGCGGGCAGCACTAGAAGGAAAACAACTATCTTTGATTTCAAGATGGAAGGTGTTCTTTCATCAGGATAATGCTTGGCCACATACAACGAGGATGACATTCCAAAAGCTGGAGCAGTTAGAATGGGAAACAGTGCCCCACCCACCATATTTATCAAACATTGTCCATTTGATTATCATTTATTCTGCAATCGTCAAAATCATTTGGACAGAAAAAATATGAATTCTGTAGAAGAGGTCAGAACAGTACTGGAGGATATTTTCCATCACAGACAAGTGAATTTTGGAAGAAGGGCATTGCAAGCCTACCAGATAGATGGAAGAGCATTGTAGAAAATGAAGGAGAGTATATTTTAGATTAAAAAAGAACTTTGTTTATCTTAATTTTGAAAAATAAAGGAAGTATAAAGAACCACATTATTTATGGGATGACCCAATATATATGATCAAACAGACTCCAAAGAGACCGGTGTTTGTCTGCATTGATAAGACTTGCTATATTTAGTAAAATCAACAAAAAGAGCACAGGATGGATTTTTGTGTCTCCTGATATTGTGCTTTTAACACAGCAAGTCCATAAAAGATGTGATCTAAGGACAAATGCTGCAGTAGCTGGTCAGTATTCATACATTAAGTATAATACATAGATTGCTATTTTAGTGAAACTAGAATTAATTCTAAAACAAAATATTCTTTCATTTCTTTGTATAAATAGATGATGATGATGATGATTTTATGGCATTGCTTATCATGTTTTCTCTCCAATCCTTGTGATCCTCCCTCATTTAAATCCTTTCCAACAGTAATTTTCAATTGTTTCTCCTTAGCTGTTAAGCTAAGCAAAGCAACATGCTTCTTTAAGCTTTCGGACCACATTGAATGTTGAAACTAAAATTATTTCTAATGTAGAACATTAAGGTACTTATATGAATCCTCACCACACGCACGCACAAATATGTCTGAATGGTTAAGAAGTTTGCTTCATATCATAAAATCCTGGGTTTCAAGATGTCCAATGCAGGACATCTTGGGAAATGCCATTTTTTATTGCCTTGGTTTGATCTATATCTTATGAGTGAAACTAAGTAGATGGAAACTTTATAGAAATCCTTCTGATGGAGCATGCCTATAATTCAAAGTTATGCTGGTTCTACTTGAGAATTACATTAAGGGTACATGTGTCTGTGAAATACTCAGCCACTTAAATGCTAATTCAGTGAACAAGTAATTCAGTTGATCAAACCACTGAATCCTCATAACAGAAACCAATCGAGATCCATCTGTCTGTCCAGTCGTCTGCTCACCAATTGATTGATCAATCTAAAACAAAACATTGCTTGTCTTGTCTTATCTCCTATCCTTTATATATTTAATTTCTCCATTTTCTGCTATTTCAGATGCTAGTACCATCAGTATTCAATGTAGATGATATCAAACAGTTACTGTCAATAATTCTTTCAAAATCTTCCAATGCCTTCATCTGCTGTGATTCCATTGCTGTCAGCAACAAACTGGTATCAGAATGTAAAATTCCTTTCTCAGAACTTATGAGGAATAAAGCCATCAAGGTAGAAGATATTTTTTTTTCATTAGACCATAGCCTTGTCTCAGTACGACCATAGATGAAAGGGTTTAGTTGATTATATCAACCCCAGTACTGTGTATGGAGCTGATTTCGGTTCTCATTTAGAAAATGCCAAGTGGACATTGATATAAGGGGAGATAACTCCATCAGACATTAATCACAGCATTTTTTATTTGAATACACTGATTCGTTCTACTTATAAGTATAAATAACCGATAAATATATAACTCGTAAAATGTCAGATAAAGTATGCCTTAGAGGGGAAGAATGTGGACAGATTCACCTAATGGAATTGAACCACATGCATGTGTTGATAAACCAAGGAAAAACAAATTTTAGCACTCAGATTAAAAACTTTTATGTGTAAGGGAAAAATGAATTGTTTTGGTTTGTTTGAAGTATTTAGATATCTTGTTTAATTCCTGTTAGTGAATCTGTCCACTTTTTTTAAAAGCTATTATAAATTTTTACTTCATTTCTTAAATAAAATTATTTCAAAATTTCTCAATTTCTCAATAGCAGAAGGCATATGTCAACTTCCACCCAATGAAACATTTCATAATAGAAAAATATTTTCTAAGATTTGAAAATCTGTTTAATCTGCAGTGTTCAGGAATCCAAATATACAAATGAAGCAAAACACATATAGTTTGAAATATGAAATTGTCTGGACATTCAGAAGTGAATAAAAACAGATTATAAATAAAAATATAAAATGAATCATGATTTTATTGCATTTTATGTTGTCAGGATTCCAAATCTAACACTGCCGTGTTTAAGGTTGCTAAGAAACTTGGAAGCAGTATGAAAAATAATGAAGTTAAAGAAGACAAAAGAGATAGTAGAAAGAAAAAAGGTGTGTTTCATTATATTGAATAATGCTCTGTTTTCAATGTTTTACGTATATTTTCCCCAATTAATTGATTGTGTATTTATTGGATGTTGATTGATTCCCTTTCTATTATTAATCCCATAAATGTGCAGTACTTTGGTTTTTTTTTCTCAGTCAGACATTAGTAAAAGATTCCTTATCTAAGCTCACAATAACATGACTGGTAAAAAGTTCTTTCTCCATAGCCACAACACTATCAGTTTGGTGAAATGTTCCATATCACATCACTATAGTAAAAGGTCCTTACTCAAGGTGTCAATACTGACTGTTGTAAGTGGTTTCTTACCCAGAGACACAACTGTTGTAAAAGTTTCCTTACTCAGGTTCACAACACTGTGACTAATTCAAAGTACCTTTACTCATGGCCTCAACATATTGGCTTTAATAAAATGTGCTTTAACCTTGTGGCCCAATTCAATGTTTGTAGTAAATGACGGTTTTATGAATTTCCATACCTAGGAATCTAACACAATCACTGTAAGACTGAAGGACACAAAATATTGACAAAATTTAAAGTTTCTTTTACTCAAGACTGCAACCTGATGACTGCAGTAAGTTTCATACCCAGGAGTCCAACACCATGACTGTAGTAACAGGTTCTTTACCACAACACAATCACTGTAAAGATACGAAACAGTGACTAATAAATGTTACCTACCCATAGTCACAACACTATGAATGTACTGAAAGGTTCCTTATGCAGCTACGTAACTCAATGCTTCTAGTAAGTAGTTCCTTTCTCAGGCTCACTACACAATGGCTAGTACATATCCTTGCCTGGGGCCACAACACAATAACTATTGTAACAGGTTCATTACTCAGGGCTGCAATACAATGACTTGATGAACCTTTTTGATATCAAACTGTCTGAGAGCACCCTACTTTCCGTAGTAAAATCTTTCTGTTTTAAGGTAATTTAAATTCAAAACATTGCCTTAAAATTTCATATTGATTTATTTTCCAAACTTCAGCTTCATAACAACAAAGTTACTTTACCTTCATTATTTTCAAAATTAATTGAAACTAAAACAGTGTTTATCGATGAAAATATGGCAAGAAAAGGATTAAAAGATTCCTTTCCTGGGGTCACAACCCATGACTGTTGTAAAATATTCTTTACCCATGACCAGATCATAATGAATGTAGTAAAAGGTTAGTTGCAATGGACAACAATACAATGACTATTTATAAGATATTCTTTCACTCTGGGTCACAGAATTTAAAGCTTCCTTTCTCAGACCCACAATACAATGAATGTAGTTAAAGGTGTCTTACTAGAACCACAATATAAGAATGTTTCTTTCACAAAACCATGACAATAGTAGTAAAATGTTCCTTATGCAGAGCCACAACACTGTGATTCCTTAGCCAGTACTAAAATACTATGACTTATAGTAAAATATTTGTTACCTGTGATCACATCTCAACGATGTTAGTAAAAGATTTGTTACCCATGGCCACAATGACTATAGTAAAAGGTTCCTTATATCAGGTTGCAACAATAACCAGTGGTTCCTTTCCTGGGGCCACAAAACTATGCTTGAAGTAAATGATTACTTTTCTAAGACAAAACCACAATGTAGCTTGCCTAAAATCCATTTGATGTCTCATGCATAATGAAAACCAAATTCCTCCAATCTGTGGTGGTCTTTGGGTGTTTCTCTAGTGGGAGTGACATTGTGCTGCTTCATATCTTTGAACAGAGTCTTAGGCTCAATTCAGAAGGCTATGTGAAGCTGCTGGAGACTGGTCAAACACTGGTTGGAGAGGGTTGCTGTTTGAAGACCATATGTGTGACAGGTTTCAGCTCTTAGCCATACTGCCAGAAAGAGTCAGAAGTAGTTGTCAGAGAATTTCTACAACTTTGCCAGCCCAAATTTCTGACCTCCTAATTCCGCTTATTGTAATCCCATGAATTACTTTGTGTGTGGGTGCAGTTGAGAAAGATACCAACCACTCTACCTGCAACACCAAGGTCAAGCCAGTGGCCAGACACAGTGAGAAATGCCTACACTAGGTTCCAGAGTTATCTTGAGGCTATGGTGGAAGCTGAGGAAGGCTACTTTGTGTAAACTGTTATTTCCCAGTCATAATCTAGTTGATATTTTTTGATTTCTTAAAATACTTTTATTTTTGGATGGGATATTGAATTTTCTTTTCCTTTTATACAAACTGTCAAACTTTGTCTGAACACCTTGTGTGTTTGTGTGTGTGTGTGTACATATATCTTGAATTAAAGATCCAGTTAGCTGTGCCTTAAGTTAAAAACCTAGGCTGACATATTTTCAGTTAGGCCTTTAAATATCAAAACTTAATATTTTTTTAACACTGCATAGGTGGCAGCAAAGGTGGTGGTGGTGGTGGTGGTGCTAGTAGTTCTCAGGCTCGGGAGGTAAAAACTAAAGTAACAAAAAAGAAATATTGTACTAGTGGCAGCAGTAAAGGTGGTAATGAAGATTCTGATGAAGAGGTGTCTGGACAACACAAAACATTAAGTTTCATGGAAATTGATGAAATTGAAGAAATCCTGAAGAAAGAAAAGAAATTGCTTGATTCCCCAGAAGAACTCGTTACGGAGATTGCTACACAGTTATACAGGTATGTCTTCTCACTCTCTACCTCTTCCTCCTCCACATCATCATTTGTTTTTATCTGGAATTGTAGTGTTTTCAGTTATGTTGCAATATTTTGACATGTTAAAGGCAGTGAATTGTGAAATCAGTAAGGCTCTAGACAAAGTGCCTGACATTTACATTTCTGTATATTCTGAGTTCAAATCACACAAATGTTAACTACACATTTCTTTCTTTCTTTTGTTCATAACCTAAATACCAAATGGCCTCTGTGAGAACCTTTCCATGTTCACTGGATTTGGTAGACATAGCAATAAAATCTCTCTCAAATCATACAAAGGGGACTGCTTAGATAGAATAGTCACAGCTGGGATGCCTTTGAATAAGAGCCAATCTTAGGCTGAACATCAATAACTCGAGTACCAGTAATTTACAGGAGCCTGGTCACCTGTATCCTCATGGAACCTTATTTTAACACTAAAATTCAACATTTTGGTATCTTTTTATAAGACTATTGTTGGGGAGGTAGAGTAGAATGTTCACACGCACGTGCATGCGCACACACACACACAATACCAATATGCACTCAGAATGCTAGAAATCATACTGTATAGTCTTAGAAGAGAACATGTTAAATAATGTATCTCTTGATGCATTGTTCGTGGAAGAGAGATAGGATGGTCATGGCTGATATACCTTTTAAAAGGTAGCATATTTGAAATTCTTCCAGGGCCTCTAAGATATAGGGATACATAAGGGACTATAATAAGTGGGGTTTCATGGTAGATATAAGAAAGCATTGAGAATGATAGCAGATAAGAGAAGCGTTTAAAATGGAGTATAGCAGTGGATGAAGGCACAGAAAGAAGGTGATTTGTTGAAATAGTGTGGGCAAACTGTTAGGAACAGGACAGGATATAATATGTGTTGATTCTACTCCCAGGTAAATACAGAAGCCAAGTAGTACCATAGATGGGGAATTTTTAACATATCTTAGAGAGGGAAAAGAAGAAGGGTACAAGGCCTTCTGTTTACAAACATAGCCAAGCGGTTTTAGGGTACCATATATGCTGTTATAGTTGGGTCTTCTTGAGCACAGCAAAACACCAATCATCTTGGTCCTTTGTCATCTCCATAAGGCTCAGGATTGTGAGATGTGAAATCAGCCTTCAGTACTTCATTCCATGTCTTCCTGGGTCTCCCTCTTCCATGCAACTGTACTTATCCATATGCATCACACAACCAAACCAACACAGATCTGCTGCATCTGATTTCTCTTATTTCTAACTTTTCTCTCAATACATCTGTGCTTTGTTGTATATGCATGCTAATATTGCACATCCAATAAAACATACTCATTTCATTCCTCTCGTCTCTGCATGTCCTCTGCAGTCAGGGCCTGTGTCTTGCTACTGTACATACACAGGCATCATACAATATTCCTCTCTCTAGGAGAGGCAGATAGACATTTTGTTGCCAACAAAGATTATAGCTCTCATAAACTTTCTCCATCCTAGTCTTATTCTAGCAACTACATCTTCAGAACATCCTTCTCCACT
Organism: Octopus sinensis; assembly: GCF_006345805.1. Classification (NCBI taxonomy): domain Eukaryota; kingdom Metazoa; phylum Mollusca; class Cephalopoda; order Octopoda; family Octopodidae; genus Octopus; species Octopus sinensis. Next base: position 76,180,603 of record NC_043000.1, on the reverse strand, counting down.
GATAATTAGGTTACCTAGGTAACAAATTATCTAATACCTCATGGGAGCCTCCATGGTATTTCAGAAAATCAATTTTCTGTGTGACTTTGGACTTTATGGCACCAATGCATCTTCCACATACAAAAACTTTCACCATTAACCTTCCTGTTATTCTTCTGCCCCTATTACATTTGATTGAACCTATAATTTTATCAGGACTGTTCTTAGGCTAAACAGTCACTACTGCTACTCCTATGATCCTTAATACATCTCTTAAAGACCTAACTACTCAATTGATTGTTTTATTATTTTCTAGACCACTTTCACAAGAATACCAAGAAATGGCCAAAACTGTGTTTTTTGAATCAACTGGCATTGGTTCGACATCAGCCAGAAAAAAGACATTTGCTGAGTTGCAAGAGAAAGTTTGCGGAATGTGGATGAATATACTACTGATTGAGAAAGGAATAAAACTGTTCTCAGGTTAGAATGATAATCATAATAATAATAATGATAAAAATAAAAGTACAGCAACAAAACAATGACATTGACTATGTCTGTTTCCTTTCAGTTTTACAGTTTTCACATGCACGCACGCGCGCGTACATCCCCTAAAATCTATGCATGCTTTAACATCTGAAAAGTCATTTTCACTTCTTTTTCAATTTAATGTTTTAGAAAGAATGAAAGGGACCAAAATAAGCTTTGGACAAAGGAAATTTTCTTCAGGTGTTCCTGAAAATTTGTAAACATAAAGTACACTGATTATTTAGGGAGTTTCAAACAGATTCACAACTTATCATCACTTGAATTAGAGAGAAGTTTGAAGAAGGTGGATCTATTCAGAATGTCTACAAGAAACAATTCAGAAAACTGCAGACATTGAAAAACCTCGCAAAACAATAAAGGGTACTTGAAACACCAAACTTCAAGAAAATCTGTGTAGGAAGCAACTCATGAGCCAGGAATTTGAAAATCAAGCATCTGTTTGAATTGCTGTCATTGGAAAAGTTACATTCCAAAAATAGTCCATGCTCTCAACAAAGATAAATCAAACCAAAATTTTGCAAGTTGTACTTGACAGTACATGTAGCAGATGCACACTTTTCAACAAAGATTGTTTGGAGTGAAGAGGCTACATTCAAAGGAAATGGCTCAACTAACTTCCACAGTTGCACCTACAGAGAACCTGGGAATCCACATATTATGGAGGAGCATCACGTTAATTTACCAGAAGTTATAGTATAGTGTGGCTTATCATCAAAAGGATTAATTGGCTCATTCTTTTTTGATGATACTATAACTGGTTCCATTTACTTGAACTTGCTGTGACAATCAGCCATGCCAAGTATTCAAGAGGACTTTGAAAATATGGTGTTTAATTACTCACAATTTCTCCACTAGCATAGGACCTATCTTAAGGGCCTGTCTTAATAAGGTTTTGCAAAACTGGTGAATTTGATAAAGAGGTTCAGTAGATTTACTGTGTTCACCAGACCTTACACCACTTGCCTTACTTTTTTTATATTTTCATGGGGATGCTTAAAAGGTAAAGTTTATGGTACAAAACTGGTAACAGTTGACAAATTGAGGGCAGCCATTGAACAAGAATGTGCACAAATACCGAACAAAATGTTTCTTGATGCTTGCAATTCTATTGCCTTGCATTATTAGCAAGTTCCTGGATCAGAATGGTCATCAGTGTAAAAACAGGCATTTATTAAAAAATTAAGTAAGTCTGTAAATTCTATTAAATTTTGAAAATGAAATGTATTCCTAGACACTCAGTTTATAACTATTCATTGCTTGTATACATTTTTTGGGACACCCTGCATATGTGTGTGTGTGTGTTTGCACACACGTATGTATATATATATATATATATATATATATATATATGAAAAGAACATGAACTTTAAAATGATGAACGGGATATATATATATATAATGTGAATTTTAAAATAATGAAAGGGATATATATATATACACACACACACAGTGGTGGACTGGGTCTAAAAATATTGGGTGCCAGGAGACTAAGGGGGCCCACCAGATAAATAGTATTATTCACCCTCACAACCTTATATCATCATTTTTTCTTCAAGAAATGGTGTGACAACGAGCAATAATTCTTGAAAGTAAATATTTAAACCCTTTTGTGTCTGCATTATTTCTGCTCTTTATACTTTTGATGCCTGAATTTGTAGGTAAAAAAATGAAAATCAATATATTTTTATCCATCATGCAGTTAAGAAGAAATTATTGAGGTGGAGTTTCGGATCAGGACGCCCTCATTAGGTCTAATTTTCTCTGTTTTGACGGATTTTTCGAGGTGATGTGTCGGTGGGGGCGGATTATGAAAAATTTTTTTGAAAATTCATAATTTTCCTTCTCACCTCAGCCCTATCCTCCTGGTTGATATTGGTAAATTTTTTTGGCACTACACACTTAAAACCCATGAGAGAAGCCTTTTCGGTAAAAAAAAAAGATGTAAATATTTTCAAACGGAAGGGTGTGTGATTTAAGGGCGATTTGGCTCTTGTTTCTTGCACATCCTCATTTCCTTGTCACTCACATGTATTGATGTTTTTCCATAACTTTTTTCCCATAAGCACATTTTATGGAATGATGATACGGAAGTAACACATGCATGGTACATTACAGGGGTCTAAGCAACAACAAAAATTTGAAATTCAAATCCCCATCTCCACCCAACTAAGTGAGACTCTGTGTGTGTGTATGTAAGGTGTGTGTATATGTGTATAAGAAAACATATTTACTGACAAAATTGTATACTATTAAAATAAATTAATCGGTACTTCTTTGGAATTCCACTCTACTTTTGAACCAGTAATTTAAAAAGAATTTTTTTTGAATTCATGTTTTCAATATCGGAGATTGATTTAGCAAATAAAAAAATTTTTCTAAATTTCAATTCCTGCCCCACAATTTATTTGCTTTGTTTTCACTTGACAAGATGAGTACATTATTGTGCCAAATTTTAAAATTTTCGATAAACTTTAAGTTTTGAAATGCTGGTAGCCAAACTGTCTTCAATTTCCTCACCCCACTCCCATTTCTTGAAGTGGTAATTAAAAAATTTTCAGATTCCTTTGTGATTTCTGTCAGATAAAAAACATACTGAAAAATTTATTTCATGAATATGAAAAAATTGATTTCAGCTGTCCTCAAACGAGGAGAGTGGGTTAATATGAGTTAAGCATTCATACAGGGTAAACTTCACGAATTTGACTAATAATATTGTTGAAAACAATACCATTAGCATATTTTTGTCTCCACATAAACTCGACCAAATAAGTGTCAAGGAGTGAACGTGAAGTTCCACTCTTCTTCTTGTTCCTCCATTTTGCTATCATCCACAGGTTTTCAGCTGTATTAGTGTGGGCTCGTCATAGGATCAATGAAATTCATTTGATGATTCACTGTCAGATGTTGGAATCCTCTGTTGTATGGTGTTGTATGCTTGCCACAGATCTGACACCACAGGGGTTCTTGTACGTGTACAAAATTCATGTACGTGTATAAAATTTACTCCTAAAGATGATGCAACAGAGCAAATGATGCATTACTTGCAATGTAATAGATTTAAAAAGGTAGGGAGAAAATAACAAGAAATCAAGAATTACTTATTCTGCCCCATAGTAATTTCAAATGTTTGATAAATTGGAATGGTACAAAATGACGAAAATATAGACAAAAGAAAGAAAGTTGCAATTTAATGGAAAACATTTGAAGATACATGCAAATAATTCAAAAGCCAAAAAAAAAAAAATGTTTTTAACTGTTGTGAGATGTAATTTTATAATTAAAGCTAAATTCAAAATTTACATTTTAGAACATTTTTTACTTGTTCGTTTGTAAAGACCAGTTTTTCACTGCCTCAGAGAAAGAATGAAGTTTACAAGTGCCAATGTATGCATGTTCGTGTGTGTGTGTGTACGTGCGCACGTCTTTAATTCCAGGGTCATTGCTCAGTCATGCATTGAAAAGAAAAATTTGAACTTCTTTCTGTTAAACTAATTTCTGTCCATTCACACTTACTCACAAGCACACACACACACAAACACATACATGCACAAACACATGGACATACATACACTCTATCACACATACATACATACAAATATACGTCAATTATAATCTGCTTCTGGTTTTATTGCTTGCTCTGTGGAGGCTAGTAAGTGCTAGGTTCAACCGAATGCCAGCCAGAGTCCTCTAAGAAAATGAATAGGAGACAATCATGTGTATATGTCTGTGTGTGCCTATGTGTGTGTGTGTGTGGAGGTGCAATGGCCCAGTGGTTAGGGCAGTGAACTCAGTCGTGATATCGCGGTTTCGATTCCCCGACCAGGCGTTGTGTGGTATCACGGTTTTGATTCCCCGACCAGGCGTTGTGAGCGAAAACACCTTAAGCTCCACAATGCTCTGTCAGGGTTGGTGGCAAACCTTGCTGTACTCTTTCACAACTTTGTCTCACTCTTTCTTCCTGCTTCTGTTGTTCCTGTATTTCGAAGGGCCAGCTTTGTCACACTGTGTGTCATGCTGAATCTCCCCAAGAACTACATTAAGGGTACATGTATCTGTGGAGTACTCAGCCACTTGCACATCAATTTCATGAGCAGGCTGTTCCATTGATCAGATCAACTGGAACCCTTGTCATCGTAACTGACAGAGTTCCACAACGATATACATATATATATATATATGTGTGTGTGTATGTATGTATATATGCATTGATATGTATATAAATTTAGTTACACTTTATCACCACTGAGTAGCTGTTTGCAGTATGATACATTTTGATTTCTATTAATTCCCTAGGGAAATCTTTGACCAACTGCTTTGCTTAATTGTTTACTATGTTTTTATTTTCTAAATTTTTATTCTTTCTCATAGACTTCAGATAATTTCTTTGAAAGCAAAGTTTTGATTTCATGGACTTCTTACATACTCACATGGGCCCCCGTATATGAACTCTAATGGCTTAAAAGGCCCATTTGCCATTGGGCCAGCTGACAACCTGGCCAGTCAGCAACTGTATATATATAATATAGATGTTTGTGAGTGTATACATACATTCATTCATATGTATGTACATATACAGTCCTGTGACATAAACGGCAGCTAGGAATTTCTGCGAGGCAGCTTGCTGAGCACCACAGACTAAATCTGTGGCTCGTGCAAAGTCCCTTCCAGACCTAGGGTAACATGGTGGGGTGAACAATACTATAGACAGGGCCATTAGAGTGGGGGTAGCAGAGGACTGTATCAGATAGTCAAAAGGGAAGCTAGGAGACAGGTATATATAACCGAGGGAGTAGGAGAAAAGAATTTTACCAATGTTCAGCAATGTGAGGACCAAAGTACTGAAGTATTTTGTGTTTTGCAAGACAATATGTGAGAGAAAACTATGATGTCATATGCGAGAAATGTGTCTGCATGGATGATAGTGCCCTTGTGTTTAATGATTCTGCAAAGAAAGAGGCTTGGAAATGCCATTATGAAAGACTGCTGAATGTGGAGAATGAATAGGAGGAGGAGAGTCTGCCAAAGGTTGACCCAATTGATGGACAAGCTACCCGAATTGACAGTACTGTGGTAGATAAAGCAATTAAGGATATGAAGGCAGGGAAAGCACCTGGCCCATCAGGAATCACTACTGAGATGCTTAAGATATTGGGTGGTGTGGGTTATGGTCTTGTCCCCTGCATCGTAAATCAGGTAGTTCATGAAGGAGTCATACTCAATCTCTGGCTTAGCAGCACCATAGTCAACTGCTACAGAGGTAAAGGTGACACCTTAGATACGAATAATTTCAGAGGTATCAAATTGCTAGATCAGGTGATGCAAGTTACAGAGAGAGTTAGCTTAAATGAGATGCAGTTTGGTTTTTTGTGCCAGGGAGAAGCACCACTGTTGCTATATTTCTGGTAAGGCAGCTGCAGGAGAAATACATAGCCAAAGATAAACCTTTGGCCTTTGTTGACTTGGTGAAAGCCTTTGACAGGGTTCCCTGATCCCTTGTCTGGTGGTCAATGTGGAAACTAGGGATAGACGAGTGATTGGTAAGTGCTGTACAATCCCTGTACAGAGATGCTGTCAGTAGGGTGAGGTTTAGCAACGAGTATAGTGAAGAATTTCAGGTAGCAGTAGGGGTTCACCAAGGATCAGTCCTCAGCACCCTCTTATCCATCATAGTCTTCCAGGCAATAACAGGAATACAAGACAGGCTGCTCCTGGGAACTCCTGTATGCTGATGACCTTGCTCACTGCCAGAACTGGAGACAAAGTTTAGGGTTTGGAAGTAAGGTCTAGAATTGAAAGGCCTTACAGTTAACCTAGCAAAAACCAAAGCCTTAGTAAGTAGGAAGGCTGACAAATCAGAAACCCCTTCAAGTAGATGGTCCTGCTCAATCTGTAGAAAAGGCATGGGTAGAAACTCCATACAATGTACCCAGTGTAAGCTATGGACACATAAAAGGGGCAGCAATATCAAAGGAAGGTTAACCAGGAAGATAATTTTTGTGTGTGGCAGATGTACAGGGGCAATAAACACTGAAGTTGTACAGACAACAGGTTCCATCACATGCCAGAGGGAAAAACTAGAAGTAGTTGATAGCTTCCACTACCTAAGCGACCAAGTCTATAGTGAGGGTGGTTGCTCTGAGAGTGTAGCGGTTAGAATAGGAATAGCCTGGGCAAAGTTCAGGGAGCTCCTACCTCTGCTGGCAACTAAGGGCCTCTTGCTCAGGATGAAAGGTAGACTGTATGATGCATGTGTGTGAACTACCATGCTACACGGCAGTGAAATATAGGCCGTGACTGCTGAGGACATGTGTAGGCTTGAAAGAAATGAAGCTAGTATGATCTGCTGGATGTATAATGTCACTGTTCATACACGACAGTGTGTGTGCCCTGAGAGAAATGTTGGACATAAGAAGCCTCAAATGTGTGGTGCAAGGGAAACGACTGCACTGGTATGGTCATATGTTATGTATGGATGAGGAGAGCTGTGTGAGGAAGTACCACACCCTTACTGTGGAAGAAGTAAACCCAGGAAGACATGGGGTTAGGTGGTGAAGCATGACCTTAAAACATTGGGTCTCACAGAGGCAATGACAGGAGACCAAGATTTTTGGAGATATGCTGTGTAAGACCTGGCAACTAAAGTGAGATTGTAGCCATGGTCGATGCCAGTGTTGCATGTCCGGCCCATTTAAAAGTACCCTTGTGTCAGGCAACATGATATGCTTAAGAAGACCTGTTGAGTCAAGTAAAACCAAAATCGTAGCTGTGGTCAGTGCCTCCTGACTGGCTCCTGTTCCGGTGGCACATAAAATGCATCATCCAAACGTGGCCCATGCCAGTGTTCCCTGACTGGCTCCTGTACCAGTGGCACATAAAAAGCACCATCCAAATATGACTGATGCCAGTGAACCCTGACTGGCTCCTGTGCTGGTGACACATAAAAAGCACTACTCGAACATGATCGATGCCAGGGCCTTCTGACTGGCTCCCATGCCCTTGGCATGTAATAGACACCATCTGAACATGGCTGATGCCAGTGCCCCTGACTGTCTCCCGTGCCAGTGGAACGTAAAAGGCACCATCCAAATGTGTACGATGCTAGGCCTACCTGACTGGCTCCTGTGCAAGTAACATGTAAAAAGCACCCACTTCACTCTCGGAGTGGATGGTGTTAGGAAGGGTATCCAGCTGTAGAAACATTGCCAGATCAGATTGGAGCCTGGTGCAGCTGCTGACTCTCTAGACCTCAGTCAAACTGTCCAATACATGCCAGCATGGAAAACAGACATTAAATGATGATGATCATGATTATGATATATAAAAGAAAATTAGAAAATGGTTATATAGCATTTAATAAAAATTTATTATCTACAAAAATCAAACATAGTTCCTCACAGCTGTTTCAATTAAGCCTAAAAAGATTAAATAGGAATTATAAAAATCATTATATTAGGCAAAATCTCTTCAATGGGGTAGAGAAAGATACACTGTCAGGTTTTTATGTGTTCTATTTTAGAATCATCACAACCTCCTCCTTCATACCTTAACTCCTATCTAAGGTATGAAGGCAGCATCCTCCCTTTCTGTGTTTGTTGACTTGTGAGCTACATGGCAACCTCAGTAGTACCACTGGCATAAGAAATAGAACCCAGTACCCACTGTAAAGTAGTTGATGTTAGGAAAGGTATGAAGCCATAGAAACTATGCCAGAGCAGACAGTGGAGCATGATGCAGCCTTGACTCAATGGATCCATGTAAAACCATCCAACCCATGCTAGCATGGAACACGGATGTTAAATGATGATGATGATTGAGTACTGGGTCTGTTTGAACTCTGACACATATGGGTCTGTTATAAAAATTGGTTTTTAGTATGTGGTCAATATTGTTGTTTTGAAGAAGACTGATGTGGAAGCATGGATTTCTTACAGCAGTACCTCAAGAGGGTTGCTTCAGTCATCTTTTAATGCTATTAAACCACTGCTAAGCACTTCCTTACATCTTATCAACCTGACACTCCTATTCTCCATCTTTCAAGTTTTTAGAAACTTGTCATGAACCTTTTTAGTAATCACTAAATCAAGAAGAATGCTTTAAAAATATCCACCCTCCTAATAATTCAAAGTGATACAATAGTTTATCATCAGAAGAATAAAAATGAAATCATTCTATTCATGTGCTTTTCTAATTTGCAGAAACTGTCCAGACTGTGTTGATAAAACACATGCTGAAGTCAATATGTACTGACATCACAAACTTAATAACATCAGCTGTTGCTGTAGATCATATGTTGTCTCTGGCAGATGAAACCCAAGTGACACCAGATGTGAGTGATTTTTTTTTCATAAATCTTATTTTGGTTGGTTTTTAATTGTTTTGTACCCTTTATGTTGTTACAGACAAGGTATATACATATATACACTACTCTATGTATATACCATTCTACTCTCTGTCTCTTCATATATATGTGTGTGTGTGTGTATATTTAGTAAGAAAGTGAGGAAAAGAGATCCTTCAAAGGGGTGTGTTAAACATCCAATTGATTGATACATCAGTTGAATACCATATAAATATTGGTATAAAGCAATTAAAAAGATAAATTAAGTAGAGAGATACTATTGACAATCCAATAATTTATTTATATTATAATATTACATGATATACTATGAATATAATATAACATAACATAACATAGACAATTACTAAAAAAGCATAAAAGGCCAACAAATTGTTTCGACTTATATACATTTTCTGATATACATGTACAATAACCAATTAATGACTTCCTGGGTATTGGACCACAGATCTAATTTTAATGTTTGGGAATATACTTGCCTAGAATAATTTTACTTCATTTACCCAGGTAAGAACTTCCTTAAGGAAACATTAAAATTATATTTCTGGTCCAATAACCAGGAAGCTATTAATTGGTTTGAGTAATTAGATAATAATTAGATAATAATTGGTTTGAGTAATTAGATAATAAAGGTAGAAGTAGAGTCATTCAGTTAGACATTAATAATTATTATTCTTCAATTAATCCCATTGTACTAAATAGTGCACTTATTTTTGCTAGGAAAATTCTAACCTAAGTTTAAGAGAAATTAAAGTTATTTTGGATGCTAGGAAGTCTATCATTCTATTTGATAACAAGTACTGGGCCAGAAAAAACAGTACTGATTATTTTGACATAACCATGGGCTCAGCTGATTCTGTCCAAGTTACAGACTTAATAGGTATTTGCATACTATATCATTTCCATAATGAATTCCCAGAAATTAAAGGTAGTCTCTTTGGAGATAATGCACTATTTTTGATCAATTGTAAATCCAATAGAAAAACAAACCTATATATGAAAAAGTTCCATAATTTCTTTAAAACATTTGGCTATCTATCTCTATAGAAAATGAACATGATTCAGTTAATTACCTGGATGTAAATCTGAACCTTGTTACTGGCCTATACAGTCCATTCCATAAACCCAACAGTAGTTTAAAATGCATCAACTTTCACAGTAATCATCCTAAGGCTTTCACAAGAACTCTGGTTAATAACATCTCGAGACATGATTTCCTATTTATCCTCTAAGAGGAAATCTTTAATAATAATGCTGAATACTATAATGATTCTCTTAAAAAGGCAGGATACTGGAATAGAATAGTATATTGTAATAAGAATGGGAACTACAACAAATCTTATCATAATAATGGAAAACTGATTGACAATGAAGTGGGTGAATATAATAGTGGCAAAGTATCCAATTTATTTGTAAATAGTAATGATATGATTAACAGTAGTATTAATATTAATAAGAACAAGAGTAGTAAATATACCCTGAATAAAAATAAATATTTGAATAAACTTAGGTCTAATGATAATAAATATATGTCACATGCCAACCCAAATGCACCCAATGATATTAAGAAGATAATTATATTTAGTTTACAATTCTTTACGCATGACAAATAAAAACGAATCTGGTCAAGCTATTTTACAGATCTATATCCATGCACTTTAATAAAGAACATAAATATAAAATAATTAATAATAAAAGGATCAGAATAGGTTTTTCAGTGTCTAAAAATTTGTGTAGAATTATCTCCTCCTTTAGTAATAAAAGTTTGGACAACTTTTATAATAAAAGAAAAGAAAAAATTGTAATAATATTACAGATAATGATCTAGCTAGAAACTGTGATTGTAGATATAAGGATAAATGTTTATTTAATAATTTTTGTTTACAGAGCAATATTGTATATAGATGTAGAGTGAATTCAGAATGAAGAAATTATTTTTACGAAGGGTCTATGGAAAATTGTATTAAAACGGATAGCAAACCATGAATACACCTTTAGGAATAGAGATAGGTTTAACAGTACTAGTCTAAGTAAACTAATTTGGGAATTGAAGGATAGTAAGAAATTAGAAGATACTTAGTCATGCTAGCTCATATAAATTAATGATACTAGATGCAACTTGTGTATAGATGAATTATATCAGATATTAACATCTAAGAAGAAATTGTTTAATGAAAGACATGAGAGTGTTCTATCTTGTACACACTATTCTTAATATGTGTTTAGAAAATTTTATTTGTGTATATCTTTACTAGTGTGTATACTTTTATAAGTGTATATATATATGTGTATATATAATAATGGAAAACTGATTGACAATGAAGAGCTTGTATACATGGGCATATGTTGTTTTGTATTTATCTGATGCCATCGATATGTCGTTATGATATGTATGTGTTTGAGTGTGTATATATGGATATATGTGTGTGTGTGTATATATATGGATATGTGTATATATGAGGATCAGAATCGAAATCGATCAATGGAAATTGCAGATGTGTTACCAGTGCCGGTGGCATGTCGAAACTCTACTTATGAAGACCCGTTGAGGCAAGTGAGGATCAGAATGGAAATCGATCAATGGAAATTGCAGATGTGTTACCAGTGCCGGTGGCATGTAAGAGAACCTTCCGTTTCGCGACCGTTGCCAGCACCGCCCCGTTTCGTGTCCGTTGCCAGCCTCGCCTGGCCCTTGTGCCGGTGGCACATAAAAAGCACCATCCGTTCGTGGCCGTTTGCCAGCTCTGTCTGGGCACCTGTGCGGGTGGCACGTAAAAAGCACCCACTACACTCACGGAGTGGTTGGCGTTAGGAAGGGCATCCAGCTGTAGAAACACTGCCAGATTTGACTGGGCCTGATGAAGCCTTCTGGCTTCACAGACCCCAGTAGAACCGTCCAACCCATGCTAGCATGGAAAACGGACGCTAAACGACGATGATGATGATGTATGTATATGCATGTGTGTATATTTGTATATATATATATATATATATATATATATATGTATATATGTATGGGTATGTGCATCTATATGTATGTGAACACGTATGTCTATGGAAGTGTCTATATTCATATGTATGTATATGTGTGTATATCATTTATTGTTAATGCAGGTATATGTATGTGAATGTATATATATGCATCTATTGTATCACTTTGTAAACATATGTAATCATATGGCTATTTATTTTTGTGCATAAATATATTTGTATATATATATATATCTGGACGTGAGTTTATATATATGTATGTAGGTATATATACATGTATGTATGTGTTTTTATATATGTGTATATATTTGTATGTATGTATATGTACGTATGTATGTGTGTACATGTATATGTGTGTGTATATGTATATATCTGTATGTATGCATATATGTATGTGTGTATATATATATATATATACACACACACACACAAGAAATAATATTTGTCTCTTTTTATGGAAACAAGGTATATAGGACTCCAAAAAGAAGTGTTCAAATGTAAATGAGACAAGATAAAGAAACATTAGCCACAGAACAAACATTAAATTCAACTTTATATATAACACCATACCTCAAACATTTAATCATGTAAATATCACCATAGTTCTTAAATATATAAAAAAAATATACATATACATAAAAATACAAAAGGTAAAAATATATATACGAATAAAATCCAAATAGAACGGCCTATCAAAATGTAAATATAAAGGCTAAAAATTCATAAAAATTCTAAAATGTACCATACTACCAAAAAATTAATAAACTAGGATAAAATAAAATATCAACTGACTAAAAATGTTTTGTGAAACGATTAATAAATTTTAAAGTCTTTTTACTCCCCTCATACAAAGTACGTCCAAAGTTCAATTTTTAAAACCATGGTAGTAGGTTAGAGTTCATAGCAAACAGACTTCCACAAGGTCAATACAAATACATCAATGGCCATTTTGGGAGCTCACCACCGCGGTTCAATTACACTAAAGTGCATCACTGCAATGACCCCCTCATCAGGATGAACAAGAAACAGGAAACATACACAGAGCAAAACCAAAAGGGTCATACAACGCGGCATGGCTAATTTTAAAGATAGACCCATCAGTGGACCAGGCCATATTTTTAGCACAAAAACAAAAACAAAAAACCCAATTATTTTATTGCTAAAACATGCAGGTGGCTGTTGCTAAAAGAAATTTAAACTCACTGGTTTCAAAACCCCGTAAAAACTAAACAATTTTATTACATCTACTTTTATTTCTATACACTTTCAAAAAGGTAGATTAAAACCTATGGTTGCAAAATGGGATTACCTCAGTAAATTTATTTACAGAACGCATATATGGAATCACTTATCCATAAAACCACCGAATTTATTAAGATGGTGTGCCTTCTTGTTATGAAAAACAATGGAAAGGACAGCAATAGTTGAAATGGAATTGACTCTCTTGATGAGAAAAACTATTCAGTTCTATCTTACATATTAAAACTGAAAATGTGTGTGTTTGTGTATCAGTATGTCCTCGTTTTGTGCCAAAACAGCTTGACCAGTTTTTCTTAAACTTCACACACACATTGCTTATGTGTCTGGGGAGGTTTTAAGTATAAATTGATTTGGAAAAATGTTTGGGTAAACAACGGGAGGAATAACATTTGGGCTTGAGTGAACGGTGGGGGTAAGATTTTTAAGCTTCCAAGGCAAATAACCCATTCCCTCCTGGAAATAACCACCAAGGGAAATAACCCATTCATTTTCAGTATGCTTATTTCTTAGTATTTAAATTATTTTAGTTTTCTCAATTTATCCAATACAATGCTTAAACAAGTAAAAAGTATTCTCCTAAACAATAGATCCACTTATTTCAGTTAGTGACTTATTCACGAATATATCAACACTAGCGCTGCTGAGGTTAATATTCTCTGGGAATGCACAAAAGCTTCTTTTCACAGTTAATTACTTTGAATTGTTATTATCTCATATCTGATGAGTCTGTTATTACGTAACATGTTTCAGGATTTTAGTATACATACCTTATTAGTATTTCCTCCTAAAATCTATTTACTCTGGGAATGTATTAAAGCCCTTTTCGGGGCTACTTTAATTGAATTCTTACTACAGGGTAATTAATTTCATGTTATTACATAACTGACTTCGCAATTTGGGTATTCATAGCTTATTGGGAATTCTTAAAAACAAGATCCTTTGTAAGACAGTTCGGTATTCTCAATAAATGCACAAAAACCATTTTAAGGGTTACATACTTTGTATTGTATTTACTGGATTAGTGAAACAGTTATTAGAACAGAACCAAGGGATAAGCCTGCTTTCCCAGGAATTACTGGGTATGTCAGCTACTATATATATATATATATATATATATATATATATATATATATATAGCCTCAGGGCGACCAAAACCTTGTGAGTGGATTTTGTCCTCGCAAACTGAAAGAAGACTGTCGTATATATGTGTATGTGTGTGCATGTCTTGTGTTTGTAGCCCCACCATTGCTTGACAACTGATGTTGCTGTGTTTACATTCTCGTAATTTAGCTGTTTGGTAAAAAAAAAAACACTGACTGAATGAGTACTAGGCTTACAAAGAATAAATCCTGTGGTTGATTTCTTTGACTAATGGCGGTGCTCCAGCATGGCTGCAGTCACATGACTGAAACAAGTAAAACAATAAAAATCTAAGCCATTTTAATCCCGAGCAAGGCTGGGTATCTCTGCTAGTATTTAAGAGATGAGGAATTACGTTACATTATTTACATTATTTACAATTGATGGATATTTGTCCTCATCTTGTTTGTTGTTAACAATATACTATTCTATTCCAGTATCTAGCCTTTTTAAGGGTATCATTATAGTATTCAGCATTATTATTAAAGCTTCTTCAGAGCTTTCTAATTGTCGGCTACTTACATTAATTACTACTTTCACAGGTGGGTGATGGACTTCAGCCTTCATTCTCTGACCTTTGAGTTTCATAAACTTCTTTATCTGGTATGTCTTCACCATTTCAAATTCTTTCATGTATGACTTTTCCAGATCTTGTTGGATTCTCTTTCTATCATCATCTTTGGTTATTTTCTCAAGTAATGAAGATAACCTCTCTTTGATTTTGTTATTTAATTGATGTTTTTTCTAATGGTTGTAATGGATCCTCTCATGGACAAGGGCATGTCCTGCCCTTTCTGCTACTCTTCTAGCTTTATATGAATCCACTGGTGTCATTATATTCAAGCCAGGTGGTATTAGCTTTGAGTCTCTACATCTTCACAGGAAATAGTTTGAAAGACGAGCTAGTTTTTGATGGAGTCTCTCTATATATCTCCATTGATGTCTAATGTCAGCTCCGTACCGATTAGATAATACAGTTCTGTATTTAAAAGATGAGGAATTATGTACATTATTTACAATTGACGAATATTTGGCCTAATTTTGTTTGTTGTTAACACGTTTCGGCTGATATACCCTCCAGCCTTCATCAGGTGTCTTGGTAAAATTTTGAACCTGGGTTCTCATTCCTAAGGTATTTTTGATGTTGTTGTTGTTGTTATTATTATTATTATTCAGGTCACTGCCTGGAATCGAACTCAGAATCTTGGGATTAGTTGCCCGTGCTCTTAACCAATACGTTATATGCACATTGGCAATTATGGAGATTTTAGGGCTTATAAATCTAATTTTCTTATATCCTTCCTTAACCCTTTCATTACTATATTTCTGACCAAAATACACCCCTTATGTGTTTCAATTAATTTCTAACATAATCATAAATTTAGTCTGGTTTCATTAAACAACTATAACTTTTTTATTTATCAATATATTAATCTGATTTTTGGAAGATAATTTAATGAAATATTCTCAACCAATTCTATACTATAATTTTTGTCACAAAGTGACTCTAATTGCAGGTAGATACAGGTAAATTCAACAAAATATAAAATTATTAAAATTTTGTTCAAACATCGCTATAGAAAATGGGTTATTAGCTAATATTCAATTGGGTATACAACAAAATTTTACGATAGAATTTGTTATTCTGGGTAACTTTCTGATACCCATAATAATATTTATGGCAAAATAGTCTTAATTTCATTTAAGGTTGTGGGAAACCACTAACTATCCTTTCTTTCGCTTTGTTTACATTTAGCGTAACGGTTCATTTCCGCCGTAATGATTTCAAATAGGCTCATTCGAAAAAGTAAAAAGAAATAGTCTAAGGCTTTACTCTCCTGGGAAAGTCTGTGGCTTGGTCCAGTTTCTTCAGAAAAATCACCGAAAGAAACAGTTTTTAAATTTTCACTCCATTCAGGTGCCAATTCATTTTCTTTATCGCTGTCGGAGCTCTCGGATTCACTGTTTTCACTTTCGGAAAATGAAACATCAGATTCATTATCAAATACCACGTGCTTTTTTTTTCAGTCATAGAGTTAGATTTATCAAGGTTTTCAGTAGAAAATCCTTCGAATTCTGACTCGCTGCTTGATATAATGAAATTCGTATCCATTTTTTGTCAGAATTACAAATTTTGAAAACACAATAGGAACAAATTTTGGAAAAAAATCTCCCAAAATTCACGGAATTAAAATTACACTTCGATTGTTGTACAAAACTGTAGATGAACTGTTTACGAACTATAATCAGTGTTTTCATGAATGTGCTAAAGAGATTTGCTCTGATATTCTCATTTAAATATGAATAGGTAAATACGGGCGGGTTTGGGCGGTTTGGTAACGAAAGGGTTAATACTGGTTCCCATATGCTGTTCATATCTGCACTTGGTCTGCTTAGGAGGTCATTGTGTCCTAGCATATGTGCTGCTTCTTTTAGTTTTCATATTTTCCAGTGGTGTTCTCTGTTATTTTAACTTCATCCCACAGGGGGAGGTGGTCTCCATTTTTCCATACATGATCAGCTATACCCAATTTATCAATATCTCCCTGTGTCACAGCTTTGTGATGTTCCTCTACCCTTATTTTGAGGAGGTGGCATGTTTCGTCTTTGTATAACCTACCACAGCTGCATGGGATGGAGTACACACAGTTCTTAGTCATATTCTCTTCTATTGGTGTTTTTACTTGAGAAGATATTTGCAAAGTGTTGTATTACTTTTGAATACTGTCCTGATGTCATATGGGCTGCATATCTTTTTTATCTTTTTGGAGAAGCCTTTCATACAGGGTAGACAGACTGTGGACAGTTTATCAGTTTCATCCTCTTTTTTCGTAATTGGAGTGGAGAGTATGCTTTTGGGGTAGTTGTTGCTTAATAGGTTGTTACTGAGCTTGATCATTTCTTTGTGATGGGTATCACGATTGCTACTTATATTCATTGCTTGATGTTTTAGGCACTGAGCAATCCCTCTCTTTACACTATATGGATGGTGGGAGTTGAAGTTGAGGTATTGTCCAGTGAAGGATTGAAACAATATAACATTTTCTTGAAAATAATCTTTCTATAATCGACTATATTAAAGGACATTTTATACCACCACCACGACAATGACGACGTCACATTTTGTATGAGTGTGTTTGTGTCTGTGAGTGTGTGTGTTTTTCTGTTCATTACATATGCTATAGTAAAGGACATTTTATACCACGACTTCCACAATGACAACATATTTTGTATATGAGTGTGTCTGTCTCTGTGAGTGTGTGTTTGCACTTTCATTATGTACGAGATAGTAAAGGATATTTTATACCAGCACCATCACCACATCGCTATCATTCTCTCTTCATTCTGTCAACCATTCTCTCTAGCGTTTACCATTGTAACGATGTCTGGTACCAAAATAATTATTGCAGCTACTTGCATTGTTTACAATCTGTACCGGTGTATTTGTGTACACCAACACAATCAAAATGTTAAAAAGTCAAAAACGTCTTGGAGAATTTGTGTATCAGTAAATAACCATGTAACAATTTCTGGTACCAAAAAAATTATTACAGCTATTTTCATTGTTTAAAATCTTCTGTACTGGTGTATTTGTGTATCAGTAAACAACCTTGGGTAAATATTTTGTTAAAGGACCTGTTTGTACTTTGGTGTGGAATAATTTTTTTCCACAGGTTTTTTTGAGTGCATTCAATGTATCTTATCTCCAGACCTGCCACAAGCCACCTTTTTCCAGAAAAGAAAGATAGGGAGGGGGTCAGAAAATTATTTCACAGTGAAATATCAGTGGGTCCTTTATCACAAATAGTTGTTATGTGGTAGTAGGGCGTGCTAGAAATAGCAGCCAAATCTTTCCTTTTTCTGGGGAAAGTAGCCCTTTATGCACAATTTTGATTTTACATTCATTGAAAGTATGCAAAATAACGTGGAAAAGAAAAACAATAACCTGTGAAACAAAACTCTGTTGGTGGGAAACTCTAAGGTCTCCACCACCCCTCCACCGCTTTTCCGGAAAAAGTGGCTTGCTGCGGGTTTGGAGGTTAGATATGTTGAATGCACTCGAAAAAACTCGTGGAACAAAATTATTTCACACTGAGGTATGAACAGGTCCTTTATGAAATATTTATCTCTGAGTGAAACTGGGTCCTTCTGCTTGTATTGTTACGAACACAAAAAAAAAACAAAAATCATTTCAATTTAACATTTGTGCGATGCGAACATTGTTCTGTGCGTTTGAAAAGGAAATAAACAAACGAAGTCCATTTTAAAACAAAAAGAAAGAGAAAAAACAAAAAAAATCAGATAGTCTGTGTCATGAGAAAAAGAAAGAAGAAAAAAATAGCCTTTAAAAAGGGTAGCAGATGGAGAAAACATGAGAGAACATTTGAAATGAGGAGAGCACTGATCTGATATCAGGAGAGGTTGGATTCATCATTAGTGAATGTATATTGAGCATCAACCGGACTGTTACTGGTGATTATTTGTGTATATTCTATCCACTTGTTGTCCTTTTCTGGATATTGTGTACCTGTTGAGCTAAAAACTGTAACAGTGTAGACATTCAAAACAGGCCAGCAATATTAATAATTATCATTTCCTTGCGGAATAACATTTGTATTGTATAATATTGTATATTTTGTACCTTTTTAAGTGTTATTGTAGTAAATTTCCATGTAGCATTTTAACTTTAATCTGGGCACATCTGAGATCTTCGAAACCACTTCAGGGTAAATTATTCCAAATTCAATCTTTCAAATTAAATATTTTATATTATTTGCTGTTTGGAAATAACCAGTCATGGCATTTCACCTTGATACATTTATTAATTAATTTGATCAAAACCCCTCTTTAGACCTTATCAATGGTTTGAGTAAGTCAGATTTACTTGAAGATGGTAAACATTATAATCTAGATGTAAAACAGTTCATGAATAAAGATCAGATCAAGAGAATTGTTGTTGAACACATGGTCGATGACGACATACTGCCAGATGACGTATTGCAGTTGGTACTAATAACAACCAGTTCTGATGCAGAACTTAAACGGTTAGAAATGGAGTTACACTACCAGCTAGAGAGAGATCATATGTAGATGAAGACAAAAGAAAAAGAAGCGACCATACGCCAACACCAGCAGCTGGAACTACAGATGAAGAATTAGAATGGCAGGAAGCTCAAGAAAAATCCGAGAGGCTTGATGTTACTAAACAAATTCGTCTCGTTCCACCATTCAGTGAAAAACGTATTGACAAATATTTTGATCAATTTGAAAAATTAGCTCTGAGTTTAAAATGGCTTACTGAATATTGGACAGTATTGTTACAGTCTGTACTCACTGGTAAAACCCAACAAATATTTGTTTCTTTGTCAATCCAGTAGAGTTATGATTACAAGTATGTAAAGCAAACCATTCTGAACACATGAATTCGTCCCTGAAGCTTACAGGCAAACATTTCACAACAACAAGAAGTTTGACAATCAAACTTATGTTGAATTTGTCCGTGAAAAGGAAATAATGTTTGACAGGTGGTGTTCATCAAATAATCTTAATGATGATTATGCCAAAATTAGACAAATTTTGTTAATTGAAGAGTTCAAATGTTGTGTACCTGTTGAGCTTATATTCATGAACAAAAAGCCACAGATTTACATAAAGCTGCTACTCTGGCCAATGAGTATTCCCTCACCCACAAAAAGATGCCATCAAGATTTCAGCCACAGAAATGTCAGCCAAAGAAGAGTGACCAAGAAACATCTAAAGGAAAAGAAGACAGCGACAAAAAGGAAGCATCAAATTCTAACACCAAGACGCCCAGTTTTTTATCTAACACTGTTCGTATTGTAAGAAGCCTGGACACCTGATCTCAGATTGTTACAAACTGGAAAACAAGAACAACCCTTCGATACCTCATGCCTTCATCTCATCTACCACAGAAGCTCAGGTTCTTGATCCTGACCAGCCTGCTGTTGTGCCTAAGACTGGTACTTTTGACACATCTGATGGATTGGTGTCTTTGGTTGGTGATACCCATTTGAAGCCCGTTAAAATCCTGTGGGATACCAGAGCTTCTCAGAGTCTGATCTTGGAAAATGTCCTTCTGAGAAGACTTCAATTGGAGCCAGAGTGCTTATTTCAGGTGGAGAATGTGGAGTAGCTTTGGTTCCTTTTCACCAAACTGGTTACAGGGTCAGTGACTGTCAGTATTCGACAATTTATACTTGTTGAAGGATTTTCCATGTTAGTAGGCAATGATTTAGCCGGAACTAAGGTGATTCCAGAGCCTCGTGTCGTCATTACTCCCATAGAGGATCCCAGTGCAGAGCAACTCACAGAAGAGTTTCCAGACATTTTCCCCACCTGTGCTGTTACCCATTCACAAAGTCATCATTTTCCCACAAAGGATGATTATATTGATTTGTCTGATACATCTATATACTATAATGAGATTTTCAACACTCGTAAGAGTTCTACAAATGACCAGGAGTCATTTGCTACATCTCTTGATTAGAACAGGCTTATCAAGGAGCAAGAAGATCCTGAGATTCTTCAATTATCACATTGTGCCTTATGCGAAGACAAAGCTGGAAATGTACCAGTCTGCTTTTACATGAAATCTGATATTCTGATGAGAAAATGGAGACCTCCTGACATCACAGCTGACAGCTAGTGGAGCACTATTCATCAAATTGTCATGCCAAGACGTTACCGGTCGATTATACTGAGCCTGGCCCACGATCACAAGTTATCTGGACATCTGGGCATCAACACACCCTTAGACTGTGTCATTTCTATTGGCCAAAGATGCGTCAAGGCATTGTGGAATAATGTAAGATGTGCCACACCTGCCAGACAGTTGGAAAAACCTAACCAAGTCATTCCAAAGGCTCCATTACAACCAATTCTAGCCTTGACTGAGTTGGGCCATTACCTAAGACATCATATTTGCCTCTACCCAATTCCCAGAAGCTATCCCACTGAGGGATAGAACATTTTAAAGAATATTTTGAAGCCACTCGTCAAGTTCTTCACAACTTTTGGACTCCCAAAAGTGTTACAGTCGGACAAAGGTTCCAACTTCGTGGCCAAAGTTGAAATATCTATCAGATCTCATCCGGCACTTGCCATCCTAAGTCACAAGGTGCCTTAGGATGTTTCAACCAGACATTAAAAAACACGATGAGGGCTTATTGCACTGAACACGCCAAAGATTGGGATGAAGGAGTTCCATTACTGTTGTTTGCAGCCTGAGAAGTTGTACAAGAATCCCTTGGATTTAATCCTTTTGAACTTGTCTATGGTCATACTGTTCACAGTCCTCTGAAGCTTGTGAAGGAGAAGTGGCTAGGAGGTGACAGTGTTACCATTAGCCTACTAGATGATGTGATAGACTTCAAGACCAGACTACATGGTGCATTGGAGATGGCCAGGCAAAACCTCAAGTTATCTCAAGATGACATGAAAACCTGGTGTGACAAGAAGCCATTCATTCAAGCCCACTGACAAAGTTCTGGTATTACTATTCATCCCCAGTTCACCACTACAAGCCAAGTACTTTGGACCATTCACCATCTAAAAGAAAATCAGTGACTTCAATTACATTGTCTCAACCCCTGACCAAAGAAAGTCTGAATAGTTTTGCCATATCAATATGATCAAGCCGTATTATGACCGTAGTGCTTCAAATATCCAAACCGTCACCATAATCACTGAAGAGTTAACAATAGATGACTTTGTGGTTGATGACATCGACGAACCAGCCAAACTCAAGAATTCAAATGTTCTACAAAAATTGGATGACAAATTAAAGCATCTTGAAGATAATGGATGCCTGGAGCTGAATGCCTTCATTATGGAGTATCCCTAGCTATTCCCTGATGTCCCAGAAGGACCAGCACTATTGAACATGATGTGGTTGTGGGGAATGTTTGGCCAGTAAAACAGCACCCATACTGAGTCAACCATATCAAATTATCTCAGATTAGAAATGAGGTTAAATACATGTTAGATAATGACATAATAGAACCATCAAATAGCGACTGGAGCTCACCATGTTTACTTGTACCCAAACTAGATGGTTCAGTTAGATTTTGTACAGATTTTAGAAATGTAAACAGTATGACCAAAAGTGATTGATTTCCTATTCCTCATATTAATGATTGTATTGACAGGATAGGAAACTATGTCTCTGACTAGATTTGACTTACTAAAAGGTTACTGGCAAGTTCCATTAACAGAAAGAGCTAAAGAAATTTCTGCTTTTGTAACATCTGACGGTTTATACCAATACCAGGTTATGCCCTTTGGCATGAAGAATTCTGGCACCACTTTTCAAAGGTTGGTGAACTGTATAATTAATGGTTTAGATGGTATATACTCATACATTGATGACATACTTGTCGTAAGTAGTAATTGGTCTGATCATGTCAAACGAATACAATCATTCTTTGATAGATGTTCCGATGCTCAAATGACTGTAAATTTGTTAAAATCAGAATTTTATAAAGGAACAGTCATCTATCTCAGCCATGAGCTTGGTCAAGGTAAAGCCAAACTTGTATGAGCCATAGTGGAAACCATTGTCAAGTATCCAGTATCTAAAAGTAAAAAGGAAATCATGAGATTCCTTGGTATGGCAAGTTACTACAGAAAATTCTGTCCTTATTTCTCAACTGTATCTGCACCTATGGCATCACTGTTAAAGAAAAGCTCAAAATTTGTATGGAGTGATGAATGTCAAGCTGCTTTTGATAAAGTGAAATCATTGTTAATCAGTTCTCCAGTATTAACCGCTCCTGATTTTGACTGACCATTCAAGATTGCTGTGGACATAAGTGATATCAGAGCTGGTTCTGTCTTATTACAAGAGTATGACAGTATTGAGCATCCAGTGTCTTATTTCTTGAGAAAATTTGACAAGCATCAGTGTAATTATTCCACCATAGAAAAGGAAGCATTTGCTCTTTTGTTGGCATTACAGCATTTCGATGTATATTTGTGTTCTTCACCATTTGTTATTGATCATAGTCCACTTGTGTTTGTGAACAAGTGGACTATGATCAGTATATACATCAATAACAAATGGTCAAGAAGATGAAAAATAACAACCAGAGATTACTGAGGTGGATTATTATTCCCCAGCAATATCATATAAATATTAAACACATATGTGGTACCAAAAATGTTATTGTAGATGCATTATCTAGGTCGTTGTTAAAATGTTATAGTTGATGTATTGTATTCATGTTGATATAATTGTCTTCGTATTATGGTTTTTAATATTGTATTGTATTTTTTTAAAAAGAAGTTTACACAGATTCAAACTTTCTTTTCAAGAGGGGTTAGGGTCAAGAGAAGTAGTGTTACGAACGCGAAAAAAACATTTCGATTTAAAGTTTGTGCGACGTGAACATTATTCCATGCATTTAAAAAAAAAAGGAAATAAAAAAAAAAAAAGGAAGTATTTTTTAAAATTCGGATAGTCTATGCTGTGAGAAAAAGAAAGAAGAAAAAGAAAAAGCCTTTAAAAAGGGTAGCAGACGGGGAAAACATGCCAGAACACTTGAAATGAGGAGAGCGCTGACCTGATATCAGGGGAGGTTGGATTTATTGTTAGTGAATGTATATTGAGCATTGATCAGACTGTTACTGGTGATTATTTGTGTATATTCTATTCACTTGATGTCCTTTTCTGGCCAGCAATATTAATAATTGTCATTTCCTTGCAGAATAACATTTGTATTGTATAATATTGTATATTTTGTACCTTATTAAGTGTTATTGTATTAAATTTCCAAGTTCATTTTCTTTAAATCTTGAAAGTAACAGTATATATACATATATATATATATACACATACATACACACACTTCATATAGAGGGGATTTAAAACCAAGCTGGATCCTCAGTAAGCACTTCTGCAAATACTGGCCATCATTGTGAGTGTACATACTTGTGCATGTGTATACATGTCTGATTTGCAATTACTTTGGGCTCTGTCCTCATCTGTGTGAAAATGAAAGAGAAGAAAGAATGTAAAATCTATATTAATATATTGAATATTAGATAGATAGAGAGAATAACAAATATAAATTTATGTACCATATGAGTAATATGTAAAAACAAAGTATATATTTTGAAGTAATGTATTATATGCCAATATGTGTGCATATGTGTTACCAATTTTAAGTTAGACTCTCTCTCTCTCTCTCTACATATATAACAACATGAGCACTTATGGAGAATAACACATCTTTAGTTCATGATTATACCATACAGGACTGATAATCAGTTCCATTGTGCCAGCATATTTAGATTTAGAAAAAAAGTACAAAATATCAGTCAAATCAATATATCTGAAAAGTTATGATGTCAGTAGATAATGAAAGAATCAAAAATAAACTGAAATTCTACATAATGACGTGTAGTTATCAAGCTAAAAAAATTTAGAAAAATTATGCTTATTAGATTATAGGAAAAGCAATTATAAATGAAGGTGTTACTTACTATTGAAGTATTTAAATGTTTTTCTATACTTATTTCTGTACTGGTTCTGCAATTTAATGATTTTAATTTTGAAGTAATTATTTAATACTTTTCCTCTAGGCAAAGATCACATTTAAAATTAGTAGTATTGTATTATGGAGCATAACTAATAATGGACCAGTTTATATTGTAGTTAATGTCTTTCAAATCCAAAATATATTTACTAAGATTCATAAAATTACCTTTTCTCCTAATCTTAAATGAAAAAGAATGGTTATGTGATCTAAATTTCCAAATAGTAGCAGAAGAACCTATGTAATAATACCTATGATCCCCTGCAATTATAATACTGCTAATAATCCTGCTTTAATACTTAATTCTGAGAGTAGAGTTAGCACTTATTCCTTTAACTACGAGTGCTACATACGAGTGAATAAACAGCTTGGTAATTTCAGGCAGAAACTTATGTGATCTTCAAAATATCAGTATTTAAGGGAGAATATTGTATATCCATGTATGGTAATTGCCATAATGAAGTCAAATGTAGAACACTGGCTGTATGTGACTTGCTTCAGAGACTTTGGTCTCAATAACTGAAGATGATTACTGAATTTATGAAATTATGATGCAGTAATTCATACACAAAATTTTTCTTTCAGGTTCGCAATAATGTTATTGCTAAACTACCAGAGCCACAAAAAAGCCAATTGAAGAAATTGAATTCTTCGCTTAACAGTAAGGTAAAGTGTTGTGTCTTTGTTCAGTTTTCTCTAATGTTCTCATACCATTTATTACAACTTCATGATATCCTTCTAGATCAGAGGGATAAGCAAACCTGAAAATATTGATGATGATGATGATTGTCATAATGACATTGATGATAATGAGGATGATGCTGATGATGAGTGTGTTGATGATATTGGTGACGATGATGATGTTGGTGATAGTTATATTAATAACAGTGATGGTTATAGGTAACATTGCTGGCATTGTTGATGATGATTACAGTGATATTTGACATCCATAATCTCTGTTGTTCCCTGCTCCCAACAATTACATATCTTTATTACAGAGTCTTGAGGATTTTCATGAAAGTCTGAATATCATTTGTAGTCCTGAGAATTTGGGTATTTTATTACGGAAACCAGACAGGAAGAAGGAAAGGTAAGTATTGAAGCTGGATTTACTTGAGGGACTACATGTATCAGATTGGTATGTGTACCACATAGTAATGGGATACACAAGTATCTGTATTAAATACCTTATAGTTCTGGACTATATGTACCCCAT
Source organism: Octopus sinensis (assembly GCF_006345805.1). NCBI lineage: Eukaryota > Metazoa > Mollusca > Cephalopoda > Octopoda > Octopodidae > Octopus > Octopus sinensis. The sequence continues at coordinate 76,154,556 of NC_043000.1, read as the reverse complement.
AGTAATTAGGCTAATCTAGTTATATAAAAATATATTGTGGCATACACACACACACACACACACCAACACACACAGTGAGAGAAAGAATCATAAAGACAGAGGGAGGAGGAAAAGAAGTAAATGACAATAGTTATGGGAGGAATTATACTGAATGGAATAGCAGATAAAGACATACATGCTTGTGTTAAATGAAAGATAAGAGTTGGTGTGTGACAAACTAACAATTAAAAAAATCTGAATAGCATTACTTCTGGCTTTCGTAGGGTAGAGATGTGTTGCTTTGCTCTGTGATAAAAAACAAAAAGGTTTGCATAAATCGACAAAATAATCAGCGAAAACTGATAAAAAACGTAGAACTTGCTATCTCAAAGCGGTCTACTAGGATATATTAGTTAAAAACCGTAATATATTTCGCTTCAAGCCAAATACAATACAGTAAAGTTAATTACGCACGCCAGATTTCTCGTTGAAAAAAGCACGTGGTGACATCTCTTAAGTTTATTCCCAATCGTCTGTAACAAGCAGAAAGAACCGTTTTTCTTTTCTTTTTTGAAAGAAAACCTCTTCGTATAGGGAGACGATTTTGGGACTTCTACCTCTTATAAGATAAGTACCCCTTTTCATTTGTTTAATTTCCCGTAAATCAATGTAAGGACCTATTCTCTGTTTACATTCTGTTAATAATCTTTCAATTTCTGTTTCAGCTCCGTTTCTGTCAATTTCTCAATACATCTCTCTAAAATTATTCAATTTTAGATAGGCATATATTTATTTGTTGCTTTATTTATATATATATATATTTACTCAGCCCCTCAATCTCCCTAAATATATAGACGGGAACATTAGAAGTATAGTCGCAATTAGTTTAGTATAGAAGAAAACGTTTGTAGCTACGGACAGGTATATATTTATAATTTACATTCTGTTAATAATCTTTCAATTTCTGTTACAGCTTCATTTTTGTCATTTTCTCACTATATCTCTTTATAACTATTCAACTTTAGATAGGCATATATTTATTTGTTGCTTTTTACTCTTTTACTTGTTTCGGTCATTTGACTGCGGCCATGCTGGAGCACCGCCTTTAGTCGAGCAAATCGACCCCGGGACTTATTCTTTGTAAGCCCAGTACTTATTCTATCGGTCTCTTTTGTCGAACTACTAAGTGACGGGGACGTAAACACACCATCGGTTGTCAAGCAATGCTAGGGGGACAAACACACACACATACACACGTATATATATATATATATATATATATATATATATATATATATATATACATATATACGACAGGCTTCTTTCAGTTTTCCATCTACCAAATCCACTCACAAGGCATTGGTCGGCCCGGGGCTATAGCAGAAGACACTTGCCCAAGATGCCACGCAGTGGGATTGAACCCAGAACCATGTGGTTGGTTAGCAAGCTACTTACCACACAGCCACATATTTTTTTTTCTTTATTTTTACTCAGCCTCTCAATCTTCCTAAATATATAGACCCGAACACTAGAAATATAGTCGTATTAGTTCAAAAGAAAACTCTCATAGAACTTTCGTAGCTGCAGATACGTATATATTTATTTGTTGCACAACCTCCTCTCTTTCATTTCTTTCTCTCTCTGTCTCTTCACTTCTCTTGTAGTCGTGAATAAATAGATATTTATAATTAGCTTAGTAGAAAACTTTGTAGCGGCAGATAGATATATATTTATTTCTTGCATAACCTTCTCTCTTTCTTTTCTTTCTCTCCCTGTCTCTTCACTTCTCTCTATCACACCATCTTTCTTCTCTCAGCCGCTCAATCTTCCTAAATCTATAGACTCTCACTTACTTCTTATCTTCTCTCAGCCGCTCAATCTTTTGCATCACTTCCTCTCTTTCATCTCTTTCTCTATCACACCATCTTTCTTCTCTCAGCCACTCAATCTTTTGCATAACCTCCTCTCTTTCATTTCTTTCTCTCTCTGTCTCTTCACTTCTCTCCCTCACGCCTCTTTCTCTGTCTCTTCACTTCTCCACTTCTCTCTATCACACCATCTTTCCTCTCTCAGCCTCTCAATCTTTCTAAATATATAGACGTGAACTTTCTCCTCTCACTCTCTCTTACACTCTTCTTATCTTCTCTCAGCTCTCAATCTCTCTAAATACATAGACACTTTCTTTCTCTATTTCTTCTCTACCCTCTATCACACTTTTAATTTTAAATATAATTAGATAGATAAATAAATAAAATATCCAAAAATGTCCAGAACCTGGAGGAGCATGGAATTGGCGTTCCTAAGAGCCTTTTGATGGGCCGACAGAGATAATCCGAACAACATAATTACAGCTGCGCTGAATAGCAATGGTTGCACAAGGACGTTAGCACAGATAGAGCGTAAGAAGCAGGTGTTTATACACTCCTATGCACTCATAAGATCCCACATCGGCACGCTTGATGCCATCTTTGACAACGAACAGAGTAAAGATGGCAAGGATTGAGGCATGGGTGCTGATGAAAGATGTCACCCCCACTTGGTAGACACCCAGGACAACAAAGAAGATTCAAGTGAGAAACCTGCACGGGAAGTAAACCCAAGTGCAAGTGCCCCTACCAGCACCAAAAGCCAAAACCATGGAGATGAAAGAGCCAAAAAAGAAGTAAAAGGAGAAAAAACTAAAAGAAAAACAATAGATGAAACAGCCAAAGAAGGAAAAACTAAAACTCAAACAAAACCAAAAGATGAAACAACCAAGGATAGAAGCAAACCTGACTATCCATATACTTAAAAGGATAGAAAGAGACAGCACACACAAATGTGTAAATTCTACCTGAAAGGTGTCTGCTGGCATGGAGAGGAAGGCGCAGGCTGCCGTTTTGCACACCAAAGACCCTGCCACATAAACATGAAACAGGGCAGAAACCAGCTACCAAAAGGAAAAGGAATGGACCACGCACCACCTGCCCCAAAACAGAGGTACGCAGATGTAGTGCGTGCTACAAACCACCAACATGTTATTGAAAGGGCAGCTGCTGAACAAGAATCTTTTTTGTGCATGGCACAAAAGATTGTACAGCAGCTAACCTGGCTCTATCAAACTCAAACTCGCAGATGGGACTATCCACAATACACAAGATCGCCACAGCAAATAGATCCAAGGTGGACACCACCGGCAACAGCACACACATCACCTCGATGCTCCTACTGAACATCAGAGGACTGCTAACACTCAGTAACAGGACAAAAATCCTGTTCTTGAGAGACCTTGTTGCATGCAATCAAGCCTTATGCATAGCACTTACGGAAACACACCTGAAACCGGACATAGCAGATGCGGAAATACACATACCACAGTATGTTGTACTACGGACCGACAGAAAAGAAAGGAGTCATGGAGGAGTTGCTATGTACATCTGCGAGGACCTCACACCCCAGGTCTTTTTGTCATACTCAAATTCGGTGTGTGACACACTAATTGTACATATAAGGCAACTTGGTGTAGTTATATGTGCTACATATCGCCCTCCAGATGCCCCAAGCCATGTAGGCAAGTTTGAAGACTGCCTTATAAAAATAGAAGAAGTTCTAGTCACATTAGAACAACACAAGTGTACTTCTTATGGGAGACTTCAATCTGCCCAATGTCAGATGGCCCGAGGGCCTTTCTCTCCCAGGAATGACACGATACGAACGAGGACAGGCGAGGTCCCACCTGAACCTCATCAACACTCTGTACATGGAGCAAATAATACTCCAACCAACCAGGGCAGGTAACATACTGGATCTCTGCTTCACAAATAATATGGATCTCATCCATAATGTGATAGTGACACCGACACTACTCTCGGATCACAACATGGTAGAGCTGACCATGTACGAGCCAAAGGAAAGCATGGACATGCAGTCTACAAGAAACTCTCAAAATCTTTCCAGCTTGAACTTCCATAAGGCAAACTGGAAACAAATTGAGAAAGAGATCCTCAAACAAAACTGGCCTAAATGTCTCTCCTCGCCAGACATTGACATGAAACTTCAACAATTCATGTCTGTAATGCAAGCCATATGCTACAAATGTGTCCCATAGAGAAAGGCCACTGTACACAAGAACAAAATCCCCAGAGATAGGAAAATTCTTATGAGGCGACGTACAAAAGTTTCAAATCGCCTAAACAAACAAATTGAAAGCAGTGAAAAGTCCCTCCTGAAAATAAAACTGTTGGAAATTGAAAAATGTCTGCAACTCTCCCATGAAAAAGAAAGAGCAGACAAAGAAGCCTGGACTATAGACAACATAAAATCTAACCCTAGAGCGTTCTACAAGTTTTCCAAAGAAACAGCTACGGTGCACTGTAGGATAGGGCCACTCCTTGAAAAGGGTGGTACACTCACAGGAAATCCAATGAGGATAAGTGAAATACTAAATGAGCAATTCAAGAGTATTTTCACTCCACCCCTTGGGCATTTTCAAGTCAGCAATCCAACTGACTTCTTTCTCACTGCAGATATAAAATCAGAGGCAGCAATGATTGATTACATCAATATAAAGGAAGACGATGCAATAAAGGCTATAGATGAAATGAACACAAACTCAGCATCTGGCCCCGATGGATTCCCAGCAATCCTTCTAAAAGTATGTAAGAGAGTCCTAGCAAGATCACTGCAGTTCCTCTTTCAGAGCTTCCTTGCAACTGGCAAACTTCCAAGAAAACTGAAGGAAGGTAAAATATGCCCCATTCATAAAGGAGGTAGCAAGGCGGAGGCCAAGAACTACAGACCTATCTCTCTGACCTCACACATCAGCAAGGTCATGGAACGAATAGTCAGAAGGAAACTAATCACCTTCCTTGAAGAAAATGACTTGCTGCCTGACACCCAACATGGTTTCCGACTAGGAAGGAGCTGCCTAACTCAGCTCCTACAACACTATGACTGGGTGCTGAAACAACTGCTCAACCACTCAAATGTGGAAGTCATATATCTCGACTTTGCAAAGGCCTTTGATAAAGTCGATCATGGAATGATATGTCACAAACTGCGTGATCTTGGCATAGTTGGAAAATTGGGAGAATGGCTTCGTGACTTTCTGAAGGATAGAAGTCACGAGGCAGTAGCCAATGGGGCCACCTCCATTAACATGCAAATAGTGAGCGGTGTTCCGCAAGGCACTGTTTTGGGACCACTACTGTTCATAATGTCCATCTCAGACATGCCCTCAGCCAAGCAGAGAGCCACGATCACAAGTTATGCAGATGATACAAAAGTTTCACAGGCAATACAGAACCCTGAAGACACTATGCACCTGCAATGTGAGCTGGACAAAATATACAAGTGGGCTGAAAAGAATAGCATGCAGTTCAATGCTGAAAAGTTTCAAGCCTTATGCTATCAGCATGCAAAACTAAATGCAATACCCAATAAATACACTGGACCTGGAGGGATTGCAATCCTAGAGGCACAATCAGTGCGAGACCTGGGTATTTACATGAGTGATGATGCAACCTTTTGTGTGCATGTTGCTAAATTGGCAATGAAATGTAGGCGGCTGACCGGATGGATTCTTAGAACCTTTAGAACAAGAGACCAGGAAACCATGACGGTCCTCTGGAGGATACTTGTCCTAAGCCACTATTGCTCTCAGCTATGGTCACCATCCAGTGTCAAGTTAATCACAGAACTTGAGGCGATCCAACGAAGCTACACGAAGAAGATAGCCTTTGTGCAGCATATAAGCTACTGGGAAAGACTCAAGAGATTAAGACTCTATTCCTGGAAGATCCTAGAAGGACTTGTCCCAAATTTGGCATTGAGAGTTACACAGATGCTAGAGCTGGGCGCCACTGCATAGTGCCAAGGACTCCAAATTTGCCATCAAGATGTAGGACAAGATACTGTGATAGCCTGGGCTTCAGAGGTCCACAGCTCTTCAATATCCTCCCAAAGAACCTGAGAGACCGCACGGGGTGGATGCAGATGTCTTTAAAATAAAACTTGATCTCTTCCTGTCAGGTGTTCCAGATGAACCAATGTCACGGCAGGAGGTGCAGGTGAGGGCAGCTGCATCGAACTCTCTCATGCATCAAATGGCAATTGCTAAAAAGCATTCATGAAGTAAAATCATGTAGCAACACCAAATGGCGGTGCCCCAGCATGGCCAAAGCTCGTGAGCTGAAACTAGATAAAATAAAATAAAATAAATATAAAAGCATGTATACATATGGTGTATATAAATTTATAAACACATTATTGGGGGAAAATGCATTTTCATCTTATTTCATAGCTTATTTTCAAAAAGTAACGTAATAAGTAAACAATTAGTCTTTGTGTTGATTTTTATATCAGGGACATTTGCGTGCACACACATACGCACGCACACACACACTCACACATCCCTCTCTTATATACACATACAAAAGCAAGACATTGAAGGGTGATTTAGTAAAAATGCAGAGATCTTTTGATTTAAAACATATAACAGTAAGTGGACTGGATAAAAAGCACCCAGCCCATTCTGTAAAGTAGTTGGCATTAAGAAGGGCATCCAGCTGTAGAAAACCAGGCCAAAGCAGTAGAGAGAAGTGAGAAAAAGAGGAAGATATGAAAGGGAGGGAGAGGAAAGAAAAAGTGGGAGGTATGAAACAGAGGGAGAGCAGTAGATGGAGGGAGAGACAGAATGAGGGAGAGAGATGAGAAAAGGAGGAAGATATGAAAGAGAGAGGGAGAGGGGTAGGTGTAAAGCAAGACAAAAGGAGGGAGAGAGAAGTGGGAAAAGGAGGAAGATATGAAAGGAAGGAGAGAGGGGAGGAGCAGGTAATGAAGATATGAAAGAAGAGAAAAACAAAAGGTACAGATGGAGAGGGCTGCTGTGAAAAAATGATAGTGAAAAGAAAGAGTGTTCGTTATGAATTGGCTACTGTAAATTTTTCAAATAGAATGTAAATGATGAGGTTACTGTAAGAAAAAGTTAAGTGCAAAATGATTGTGATAAAATGTAAAGAAAAGGTTGCGTAACGAATTTGCTGCCGTAAATTTTCAAATAGAATGTAAACAAACAATATGTCTTAACTCAAATTTTCATCCAGTATTATACCAAAGATAAAACAAAATAAACAAAATGAGTAGGATACTTATTCCCAAGAGCTATATACACTACCGTCAGAAATTAATTAGCACCCTTGATTTGCTCTTCACTCAAGGTATTTGCTGTCACCTAGTGGCCATATCTCGTTGCAAGTTCACTGTTGCGCAGAACGATGACGTAACTTTGTTTGCAGAGCGGTTTGAGAGTCTACAGCCTAATGATGTTGACATAGCAGTGCAACAACAACTTGGAGTGCGGATGCAGACAAATCTTCCTTTGTTTAATAGATATAGGTAGCGCCTCGCAAGGACCGGAATCACACCGTACTAAGTTTTCTCATAGCGTAAGACGTTTTGAACAGCTTGTAGGTTAATTGATTTGTGTATTTGCAAGATTTTTTTTCCTCACAAATTCTCCTACACTCTGCTTGGTGATGTCACTTCCTGTTCACAAAACTTTCTGTTATACATCAAATAAGGTGAGAAATTCTGCCTTCTTTCTTTTTTGTTTAATGAATAATAACTCATAGCAGTTTTGTTATAGCATAACATTATTCAAATGAATAGTTTTAATGAAAATAACTGGTTTTTATCGTTCATTCCTAGATGGGCCCAAGACCTCGCATGACCTTGGAGAGACGGAACGAGGCTCTCTCGTGGCGTGGGAAGCTGTCGGAGGTTGCAATAGCCAGAAAACTTGGTGTAGCCAGGCGCACAATTCAGTGCTTATTTAAGAAATACGAAGAAACTGGATCAGCAGCTGACAAAAAGGGTAGGGGACGGAAGAGGCTGACGACCCAGCGGGAGGACCGGATGCTGATCCGAAAGTCACTGTACAACCGAAGGGTAACGAGCCGGCAACTGGCGGAGGAGATGCAAAAGATGACAGGGAAGCAGTTGTCTACAACCACCGTCAAGACCAGATTACTGGAAGCTGGTCTAAAATCCTGTAGGGCCACCCGTAAGCCGCTCCTTACAGCCCAAAACCGGAAGAGGCGGCTGCTCTGGGCCTGTGCCCACAAGACATGGACCGTGCAGCAGTGGCGGACAGTGATGTTCACTGACGAGTCGCGATTCAGTCTCGTCAGTGACAAGCTTGTCCATGTGCAACGCTGCAGGGGTGAGCGCTTCAACAAAGACTGCATTGCTCCCACCATGAAGCAAGGTGGGGGTGGTCTGATGGTGTGAGGGGCATTCAGCTACAGTGGTGTTGGGCGGCTCTATGCCGTCGAAGGCAACATCAACGCAGCAAAGTACGTTGAGATAGTACGGGATACCTCTTTGGTGGCGAGGAGTACTGCTCCAGCAGGACAATGCGCCTTCCCACACAGCCAAGCTCACAACCGGTTTCTTCAAGGACCATGGGGTGACGGTCATGGACTGGCCTGGCCAGTCACCTGACCTGAACCCTATTGAGAACCTCTGGAGTCGATTGGGTAGGGATTTGAATGTGCAACAATACAGGAACCGACACGAGCTGTTTGGGGCACTTCTTGCTGCATGGGGAGCCATCCCTGCACAGTACCTGCAGGCACTCATAGACAGCATGCTGACCCGCGTAGCAGCTGTCATTGCTGCCAAAGGAGGAGCAACAAAATATTGACTAAATTTCACGATTAATAACAATTATGTGGTGTGCTGGGATATGTTTTAATAAATTTTTGATTAAAAACGAGTTCGTTTCAGATAATAAGTTAATTAAATTAAGAAAATGTAAGAAAATGTAGAAATTTGAGAAGTGCTAATTAATTTCCGACGCAAGTGTATATATATATATCACAGCTGCATCCTTGTTACATGAGAAAAGTCATTGCCAAGAAGACTTACTGAAATGATTCATGATTGTTGCCATGTGATGCCCTTTTAAGCTCGGTCAAACTTTTACACATTTTATTACATACTAGACAACTTTTACACATTTTATTACATACTAGACAACTGTGCTGGCTAGCAGAAGAAACAGGTGCTACCATATGCACTCTATTAACATGTCTTTTTAGACCTCCAACTGAGAGGCACACCTTTCCACATTTTACACACTTTCTGTTATGAATTTTTATAGCCATATCATTGTTTATCATGGGTCGATTTCTATAAGAATTTTGATGGCTAACCAGGCCTGCATGACTCTGCCCACAAACCACACACATAAAAAGCTAAACTCACTTTCCACAGGTTCCCTACTCCTAAGCCCACTCCCATTTCTCTCATACTTCACTCTCTCCCTCTCAAAACTTGAACAACCATCATGCACTATCTTCCTCCATCCATCACGGTCTTGTGTCTCCTTCTCCCAATTACCAGCTGCAATTCCTGTCTGTATTAGAGCATTGTTAAAGCAATCCTTAAGCCTTAGTTTAGGCTTATGCACTGGTCTCCTGCCATCTTCCATACAATAGCTGCTTGGGCAGTCGTTCATCCTTACCAAATACCCCCCCCCCTTCCACTTCAAACGTCTTTGCAAAATCATTGACTCTATACTTCTACTGCCACTCCTCTCAAGCACCTCCACATTACTAATGGCCATTTTCCAGTTTATCTCCAAAATTTTTCTCAGACAGTATTGATGAAATCATTCCAATTACCTTACCTGCCTATGGTAAACAACCTATGCCTCACTTCCATATAGCAAAGATGGGAAGACACATGTGTTACATACCTTAACTTTAATTTGTGAAGATATATTATGTTGTTTCCACAAACACTTATCAAGTCTACCAAAAGCACTACTAGCCTTGCTGATTCTGTATGAATTTTCATCAAGTCCAGTAATGCTCAAGGTACTTCCTAAATAAATAAATCTAGGTACAGTTTCCAACCTTTGACCATTCACAGTTATAAAAGGTTCCACATACATCTTGGAGGGAGTAAGGTAGTACATTATAACAGTTTTTTTTAGATTGATTGTTAGACCCAATGCGGCACATGCTGCAGAAATTGTATTCACCATGTGCTGCATATCTTTCTGAGAATGTGCCAACAGGTCACAGTCATCTGCATACAGAAACTTAACAAGGTGAGAATGCAGAACTTTTGTTTTGGCACAGAGTCTTTTGAGATTGAAGACCCCTTAAAAGCTATTTGAAAGATTATTGTGAAATATATAGCAAACAGTGTAAGAGCAGGAATATCACCTTGCTTTACACCATTTTCTACAGAAATTGGATCTGATAAGATGCCTCCAACATTAATTCTCACTTCCATCTTGTCATGAAATTGTCTAAGCATTCCCACAAATTTTTGAGGGCATCCTAGCTTTTTTATGATCTCCCAAACTGCAAGTATATTGATAGAATCAAACGCTTTTATTAGGTCAATGAAAACTGGTATAAGTCTATATCCTGTTCAATGCACTTCTCTTGCAACTGTCTAGCCATATATGTATAAAATATGTGTGAAAAGGTTGAATTATATTTCATCCTTTAATTTGGAGGATTCCAAAACAGATTTCTAATATAGATTCTTCATATTTTTCTGGTAGCTTACTGGCATAAGTTTGTGAATATGAGAATAATACTTGTATATGTTGTGTTATGTGAATTTATGGAAAGGAATCCCATAAAACTCAACAAATTTGCTAAAAATAGAGAAGAGAAGATATTAAAATTTAAGAGAATTATAATTCATGCAGACGATCGTTTCAAACAGCAATATTATAACCATGCAAAGTCATGGTTGAATAGAAATAATTAAATTAAATTAAATTAATTATATATCACTGTTCTTTTCAGTGCAAGAAATATAAACCAAAAATTGCACTGAAGAAAACAGTGATATATAATTAATTTGATTTTTATTAATTTGATTATTTCTATTCAACCATGAATTTGCATGATTTTGTTATCTCTGTTCGAAATGATCATCAGCATGAATTAAAATTCTCTTAAATTTTAACATCTTCCCTTCTCCATTTTTAACAAATTTGTTGAGTTTTATGGGATTCCTTTCATAAATTCACATAACACACCATATATATATGTATGTATATATGTTTATAATATATATATTTCGTTTTTGGATTTGGTTTGCAAGATTCTTTATGTAAGTTCATGTGTGAAAGTATATTCTGTTGTGTCTGGGGAGAGTCATTCTCTTTTGGTGCCTTATACTCACCGGTAAAATTTCCACTTATTTCTTTTTTATCTTCCTAAAATTTTCGTTGCATCTTGCAACCTTTTCAATAGTCTTGAGAGTCAAGACTATATATATATATATATATATATATTATATATATATATATATATATATATATATATATATATGCGGTGTCACTATGTCTCTCTCTCTCTCTCTCTCGCTATGTGGTGTCGGTTCTCCCTCTGTTTTCACTGTCTCTCTCTCTCTCTCTCTCGGTATATATCTCACCTTCACTCGCTTCCACAGGCTTAGCCAATACCGCAGGATGAAAAACATCAGCTAAGTTCCCGACCTGTTTCCTCTTTTCATTGTTTTTGCAAGCCTTATTATTATTGTATCCCCATATATTAGCGTTATCGTTGTCTTTCTTCACAAATGCTAGCTGAAGCATAAAAACTTTCACTCACAAAAACTTATTCACACCACCGCAAAGCATTTCATCTCAATCCTGTCTTCTTTCTGCCGCCTAAAACCTCATCTTCTCCCAATGCGCGGTGTCACTATGTCTCTCTCTCTCTCTCTCTCTCTCTCTCTCTCTCCTCTCTCTCTCGCTATGTGGTGTCGGTTCTCCCTCTGTTTTCACTGTCTCTCTCTCTCTCGGTATATATCTCACCTTCACTCGCTTCCACAGGCTTAGCCAATACCGCAGGATGAAAAACATCAGCTAAGTTCCCGACCTGTTTCCTCTTTTCATTGTTTTTACAAGCCTTATTATTATTGTATCCCCATCTAATAGCGTTATCGTTGTCTTTCGTCACAAATGCTAGCTGAAGCATAAAAACTTTCACTCACAAAAACTTATTCACACCACCGCAAAGCATTTCATCTCAATCCTGTCTTCTTTCTGCCGCCTAAAACCTCATCTTCTCCCAATGCGCGGTGCACCCGCCCTCCCACCCCCCACTACCAATACCGGTGAACACTGTTCTCACCATCTACACCGGATACTTCCTCCTCCTCCCCCACCACCCCTTCCTACCCCTTCTCCTCATATGCTTTCACTGTGAAAAGACAAGCTACTAGTGTCACAGCTCTTCAACCGCCCACTGATCTTACGCTTCCTCCTGTTTTGAATCTGACACTGCCTCAATCCGACTATCTCCTTCCAGTCCCCTCCCCGCCTCGTAATTATCCTACGTTTTTATTTCTTACGAACCTGCACCAACCCTTCCTGCCATCGTTCCTCCTTACCCCCCCAACCTTCCCCACCCCCACCCATTCCAAGTACCCCGGATCCCTGTTGCCCCCGTGCCGCGGGCACGTTAAAAAGCTCGAACCGATCGTGACCGATGCCGGACCCCCTGGCCCCTGTGCAGGTGGCACGTAAAAAGCACCCACTCCACTCACGGAGTGGTTGGGGTTAGGAAGGGCATCCAGCCATAGAAACTCTGCCAGATCAGATTGGAGCCTGGAGCGGGCCCTGGCTTCCCAGACCCCGGTCGAACCGTCCAACCCGTGCTAGCGCGGAAAACGGATGTTAAACGATGATGATGATGATGATGATATGTATGTTTTATATATATATATTATGTATATATGTATGTTTTATATATATATATGTTTTATATATATATTATGTATATATGTATTGTGTTTTATATATATATATTATGTATATATGTATGTATTATATATATATGTATATATTTTATATATATATGTATATTTTTTATATATGTATATATGTATATACATTATATATATATTATGTATATATGTATGTATTATATATATATGTATATATTTTATATATGTATATATATATATATATATATATATATGTATGTATGTATTCTTTCTTGTTTTCTCTACCCCTTAAAATGACTTTTGCATGTCAGTGGTTGCTTTTGTCAACTATATAAACATTTATATTAATTCATCAAAAAACTTTCAAATATGCAATCTCTCCCTCTAAAATAATAATCCCTTTCCTTGTTTCTTGACTACACATATACGTATTTTGTACCGTTCGCTAAGATAATTTCTTTCCTGTCTGTATCTTATTTCTTGTTGCAGTGATTACTCCCTGCTATTCCTCTTACAAGCTTAGTGCAAGTCTGCCATCTTTGTCCATATCCAGCTGTCGCCTCCACACCTGTTACACCCCTCTCTCAGACATTCGGTTGTTTATTCCATGTGTTTGGCCATTTGATGACACTCAAAAATATGCATAGCTAAGCTAAGAATTTCTCTTGTTTTTAAGCACCTCATTCATTCATTCCCTAAACTAATTCTTTCTTTTTTGTTCTGCTCATGCAATAACTAACTTTGTTTCTTGGCTGCTTTCATAAACATTTTCATGTTCATAGTTGCACCCACCCTTTCCCACTCCCACCACCAATACTGGAAATCTCTTTCTCTTACCGGACACCCAGTTGCTCCTCTCCTCTCTCCTTTTATATTGATTATCTTGCCGCCCCCTCCTTTCTCCCCCCATCTCAGGACTAACTAAAGCAGATAGCAGCACACTTACCCTCTCTCTCTCTCTCTTTTAAAAAATTTTTTAATATGTATATCTGCTAACAACCACAATGTTCATAACATATATTTACAATGCCCCAAACACTTTCATATACAATACTTCCTTAAGATTGTAGAGATGCTTGAACAGAGACATGTTGATGTATGTTACATACAAGAGGTAAGGTGGAGAGGAGCTTCAGCCAGAGTCCTCACAGGCAAAGCACATAGGTATAAACTCTTTTAGGAAGGTAACAGTGATGGAATAGGGGGTGTGGGCCAACTTCAGGAAGCCAGCCAGCCACTTAATAACCTATCAGTCAGGTGACTCTGCTAGCCTGATTGATTTCATTCTCACTAGACTGTAGGATGCATGGTTGCTCTCAAATACAAAGACCCTCCCTAGTGAAGAATGTACTCCCCAGCATAGACTAGTTATTAATGACTTTGGACTTGAGGCCAGAAGGATGCCAAAAGGCAGACCAATTTGGAAAAGAAGGACTTGGAAGCTTAAGAACCCTTCACATGGTCAGAGATTTAGGGATATCCTTACTGAGAAATTTGATGAGAGGGAAGAGGAGCTACAGTCCTGTGGCAGCTGGGAATTCCTGCAGGACAGCTTGCTGAGTGCCACAACCAAATCTGTGGCTGGTGCAAAGTCCCTTCCAGATCTAGAGTAACATGGTGGTGGAACAGTACAGTAGACAGGGCTATTAGAGCAAGAAACAGGCCTGGAAGAGTTGGGGTAGCTAGGAAACAGGTAGTAGGAAAGGGAGTAGCAACATGATGACCAAAGAACTGAAGTATTTCGGATTGCAAAACAGTGTGTGAGAGAAAACCATGATGTCATAGGAGGGAAATGTGTCTGCATGGATGATTGTGGCCTTACCTTTAATGGTTCTGCAAAGAAACAGGCTTGGAGTTGCCATTGTGAAAGACTGTTGAATGTGGAAAATGAATGGGAGGAGGAGAGTCTGCCAAAGGTTGACCCAATTGATGGACCAGCTACCCGAATTGACAGTACCGTGGTAGATAAAGCAATTAAGGATATGAAGACAGAAAGCACGTAGCCCATCAGGAATCATCTCTGAGATGCTTAAGATATCAGGTGGTGTGGGTTATGGTCTTGCCACCTGCATCGTAAATCAGGTAGTTCACGAAGGAGTCATACTCAATCACTGGTTTAGCAGCACCATAGTCAACTGCTACAAAGGTAAAGGTGATTCTTTAGATAAAAATAACTACAGGGGTATCAAATTATTGTGTCAGGTGATGAGAGTTACAGAGAGGGTCATAACCCAACTAATTACAGAGAGAGTTAGCCTGGATAAGATGCAGTTTGGTTTTGTGTCAGGCAGAAGCACCACTGTTGCTATATTTCTGGTAAAGCAGGAGAAATATCTAGCCATAGATAAACCTCTGTACTTGGCTTTTGGTGACTTGGAGAAAGCCTTTGACAAGGTGTCTCGATCCCTTATTTGGTGGTCACTGTGGAAACTGGGGATAGATGAGTGGTTGGTAAGAGCTGTACAGGGATGCTCTCAGTAAGGTGAGGGTTGGCAATGAGTATATTGAAGAATTCCGGATAGAACTAGGGTTTCGCCGAGGATCAGTCCTCAGCACCTTATTCATCATAGTCCTCCAGGCAATAACAGAGGAATTTAAGATAGGCTGCCCCTGTGTGCTCCTCTATGCTGATGACCTTGCTCTAATAGCCGAGTCACTACCAGAAGTAGAGACGAAGTTTAGGGTGTGGAAGCATGGTCTAGAATCAAAGGGCCTTAGGGTTAACCTAGCAAAAACCAAAGTCTTAGTATGTAGGAAGGCTGATAAATCACAAAACCCTTCAGGTAGATGGCTCTGCTCAATCTGTAGAAAAGGCATGGGTAGAAACGCCATATGATGTATCCAGTGTAAGCTATGGACACATAAAAGTTGCAGCAATATCAAAAGAAAGTTAATTGGGAAGATAGTTTTTGTGTGTGGCAGATGCGTAGGGCAATAAACACTGAAAATGTACAGAAAACAGATTCCATCACATGCCAAGGGGAAAAACTAGATGTACTTGATAGCTTCTACTACATAGGCAACCAAGTCTGTAGTGGTGATAGTTGCTCTGAGAGTTTAGCAGCTAGAATAAGAATAGCCTGGACAAAGTTCAGGGAGCTCCTACCTCTGCTGGCGACTAAGAGCCTCTTGCTCAGGATGAAAGGTAGACTGTATGATGCATGTGCGAACTGCCATGCTACATGGCAGTGAAACATGGGCGATGACTGCTGAGGACATGCATTGGCTTGAAAGAAATGAAGCTAGTATGATCTGCTGGATGTGTAATATCAGTTTGCAAACATGACAGAATGTGAGCACTCTGAGAGAAAAGTCAAACATACGCAACATCAAATGTGGTTTGCAAGAGAGACGACTGTGCTGGTATGTTCATGTGTTATGCATGGATGAGGACAGTTGTGTGAGGAAGTGCCGCACCCTAACTGTGGAAGCAGCCTGTGGAAGAGATAGACCCAGGAAGACATGGGATGAGGTGGTGAAGCATGACCTTCGAACACTGGGCCTCACAGAGACAATGACAGGAGACCAAGACCTTTGGAGATAAGCTGTGATTGAGAAGATCTGGCAACTAAAGTGAGATCGCAGCTATGGCTGATGCCAGTTTTGCATGTATGGCCCATTTAAAAGTACACTTGATGTGTCGGGCGATATGATATGCTTGAGAAGACCTGCTGAGTCAAGTAAAACCAAAATTGTAGCTGTGGCCAGTTCCCCCTGACTGGCTCCCGTTTCAGTGGCATGTAACATGCATCATCCGAATGTGGTTGATGCCCGTGCCCTGACTGTCTCCTGTGCCTGTGGTATGTAAAATGCACTATCTGAACGTTGTCAATACTAGGTACGCCTGACTGTACCAATGGCACGTTAAAAGTACCATGTGAATGTGGCTGATGACAGTGTCACTTGACTGGCTCCTATGCCTGTGGCATGTAAAAAGCACTATCTGAATGTGATCAATGCCAGGCCTTCTTCACTGGCTCCTGTGCTGGTGGCATGTAAAATGCACCCACTACACTCTTGGAGTGCTTGGCATTAGGAAGGACATTCAGCTGTTGAAACATTGCCAGATCAGATTGGAGCCTGCTAGCATTCCAGACCTCAGTCAAACCAACCAACCCATACCATATGCACATACCAAACCATCTATAATATACATATATACACTAAACATGCAGACGCATGTACATAGCTACATACATATACAGAGATGTATAGGCAAGACATAAATATATATACAAATGCATGGCTATCCTCGCTGTATTCCATTCCCCTTCAAAATATTCTTCTCCCTCGTATTGTACCGTATTTATTTATTTATTACTTGCTTCTAAGGCTCTGACTCGCTGTCTCTCTCTGATTTTCATTTATCTAATTATTTTTCCCCTCAAATTCAGTAATTTTGTTGCAGAGAATTCCCTACAAATTATATTCAAACTCGTTGCTTCAAGGTTGGTTCCCTTCGAATTATATTCAAACTCGTTGCTCCTTTGCTCTCTCTCTCTCTCTCCTCGTGTTCCTGACCCCCCACAGAAATCCCTAACTCTTTATAAACCAGCGGACGATCGTATTCCCTCCCTCATACTCACTGCATCTTCCTGACAAAACATGGATTCTCAGAAAAATGGCCAGCTAAGACTTTAACTTTCAACCTGTTTCATTCATATTTTTAAGTGTTTGATTGGTAACCCTAATCCGCTCCCCCTTCGTTTCTCTATTTATTTCTAAACATGGCTTCTTCATGCATTTTTAAATTCCTCCTCTACTTTCAGGGCTGTCCTCGCTGTATTCCATTCCCCTTCAAAATATTCTTCTCCCTCGTATTGTATCATATTTATTTATTTATTACTTGCTTCTAAGGCTCTGACTGGCTGTCTCTCTCTGATTTTCATTTATCTAATTATTTTTCCCCTCAAATTCAGTAATTCTGTTGCAGAGAATTCCCTACGAATTATATTCAAAATCGTTGCTTCGAGGTTGGTTCGCCCGCCCTCCCACCCCCTCCACCAATACCGGAAGTTTCTACCGCCCTCCCACCACCCCCACCGATACCGGAAGTTTCTACCATCCTCCCACCCCATCCACCGATGCCGGAAGTTTCTACCGCCCTCCCACCCCCTCCACCAATACCGGATGTTTCTACCCCTGTCTTACTTGACTACCCCCCCCCCCGAGTATACCCCCACTCACACCTCTATGTAGGGTTTATTTGATCATATAGCGCAAAAACTGTGAAATGTATGCAGGTTGTAGTCTAGTGTTTCCATATGAAATCTGCCAAATGCAAGCTTTCTTTTCATGTACATGACATGGCTGTCCCTCATCCCAGGGTCTCAGAGGCCAACACCTCCCACACCCTCAGAGTTGGCACACTCAATGTTGGCACATTGAAAGGTAGGTCTGGAGAGATTGTAGAGCTGCTTGAATGGAGACGTGTGGATTTATGCTGCATCCAGGAAGTAAGGTGGAGAGGAGGTTCCGCTAGGCTCCTCACAGGCAAGGAACACAGGTACAAGATTTTCTGGGCAGGGAACACTGACAGGGTCGGGGGCGTGGGTATACTTCGTGTGGAGAAATGGGTAGATAAGGTAATTGAGGTAGTCAGAGTAAGTGACAGAGTACTTAAAATTAGATTAGTGCTTCACCATAGGTCAGCTACCATCATCTCGGCATATGCCCCTCAACCAGGGCTACTGGAAGGACAAAAAGACCAATTCTATGACACCCTATTGCGGACTACCTCGTTGACAGTGACCTTCTCTTCGTGGCAGGTGATTTCAATGGACATGTTGGGCCGCATGTCGGGGGCTTCCATGGCGTTCATGGAAGCTGTGGTTTTGGCTCTCGTAATGAGGAGGGAACCAGGCTGCTGGAGTTCTGCGATGCAAATGACCTTATGGTCTGCAATACCAACTTCAGGAAACCCACCTCTCACCTAGTCACCTACCGTTCTGGCAGACACACTAGCCAGATTGACTACATCCTTGCCAGAAAAAGGGAAAGAGGGCTGCTTATAAATGCCAAAACCTTTCCAGGCGAAGAATGTACTCCTCAACATAGGTTAGTAGTTAGCGACTTCAGGATCAGAGCTAAATGGTTGCCCAGAAGAAGACCAGCTTGGAGGAGAAGGGTCTGGAAGCTTAAAGATCCTGCAAATGGACAGAGATTTAGAGACATACAACTCGAAGCCTTTGACGAAATAGAAGGGGATATAGCTTCACTTAATGTGGAAGACAACTGGAGATTTCTACGGGACAATCTGCTGACAGCCACTGACCAGATCTGTGGATGGAGCAAAGTACCATCTCGACCCAGAGTAACGTGGTGGTGGAACACTGTGGTTGACAGGGCTATTAGACAAAAGAGACAGGCTTGGAAGGACTGGAAGAACGGTGGTAGCAGGGAATTGTATCAGACTGCCAGAAGGGAAGCTAGGAGACAGGTTTATTTAGCCAGAGGGGAAGCGGATAAGAAAAAATTTGCCAATGTTCTGAGCCGTGAGGATGAAAGACTTGAGGTATTTCGTGTTGCAAGACAGTGTGTGAGAGAGAATTGTGATGTGGTAGGAGAGAAATGTGTCCGCATGGATGATGCTTCACTTGCGCTAAATGAGGATGCAAGGAGAGAGGTTTGGAGATGCCACTATGAAAGGTTGCTGAATAAAGAAAATGAATGGGATAAAGAGAGTCTGCCGAATGTCAACCCAACAGAGGGACCAGCCATCCGAGTTGACAATTCTTTGGTAGTTAAAGCAATTAGAAGCATGAAGACAGGGAAAGCCCCAGGCCCATCAGGAATTACTGCAGAGATGCTCAAAATATCTGGCAGTGTCGACCAAAACCTAGCCACCCGTATAGTCAACCAGGTGATACACGAAGGAGTCATACCCAATGACTGGTGTAGCAGCATACTAGTCAACTGCTACAAAGGTAAAGGTGATGCCCTAGATACAAATAATTACAGAGGTATCAAGCTGTTGGATCAGGTAATGAAGGTTACGGAGAGGGTCATAGCCCAACTAATTAGAGAGAGAGTTAGTTTAGATGAGATGCAGTTTGGGTTCGTGCCAGGGAAAAGTACCACTGATGCTATATTCCTGGTAAGGCAGCTGCAGGAGAAATACCTAGCCGAAGATAAGCCCCTGTACCTGGCTTTCGTTGACATGGAGAAAGCCTTTGACAGGGTCCCCCGATCCCTTATCTTGTGGTCAATGAGGAAACTAGGGATAGATGAATGCCTGGTGAGGGCTGTGCAAGCCATGTACAGAGATGCCGTAAGTAAGGTTAGGGTTGGCAACATGTACACAGAAGAATTCAAAGTAGAGGTTGGGGTCCACCAGGGTTCAGTACTCAGCCCCCTCCTATTTATCATAGTCCTCCAGGCAATTACGGAGGAATTCAAGACAGGGTACCCCTGGGAGCTCCTCTATGCTGACGACCTTGCTCTAATTGCTGACTCACTATCAGAACTGGAGGGGAAGTTCCAGGTGTGGAAGGAGGGTTTAGAATCGAGGGGCCTTAGAGTCAACCTAGCTAAAACCAAAGTACTAATAAGTAGGAAGGTAGACAATCCACAAGTGTCTTCAGGAAGATGGCCCTGCTCAATCTGTAGAAAAGGTGTAGGTAGAAACTCTATAAGATGTACCCAGTGTAAGCTATGGACACATAAGAGGTGCAGCAATGTCAAAGGTAGGCTAACTGGGAAGATAGTTTTTGTATGTGGCAGATGCTCGGGAGCATTAACCTCCGAAAATCTGCAGAAAACAACTTCCGTCACTTTCCAGGGGGAAAAACTAGAAGTAGTTGATAGCTTCCGTTATCTAGGTGACCAAGTCAGTAGTGGGGGTGGGTGCGTTGAAAGTGTAACTGCTAGAATAAGAATAGCCTGGGCAAAGTTTAGGGAGCTCTTACCTCTGCTGGTGACTAAAGGCCTCTCGCTCAGAGTAAAAGGCAGACTGTATGATGCATGTGTACGAACAGCCATGCTACATGGCAGTGAAACATGGGCCGTGACTGCTGAGGACATGCGTAAGCTTGCGAGGAATGAAGCCAGTATGCTCCAATGGATGTGTAATGTCAGTGTACATACATAGAGAAATGTTGTACCTAAGAAGCATCAGTTGTGGTGTGCAAGAAAGATGATTGCGCTGGTATGGTCATGTGGCGAGAATGGATGAAGATAGGTGTGAAAAGGTGCCAATCCCTAGCAGTTGAGGGAACCCGTGGAAGGGGTAGACTCAGGAAAACCTGGGACGAGGTGGTAAAGCACGACCTTCGAACTTTAGGCCTCACTGAGGAAATGACCAGCGACCGAGACCTTTGGAAATATGCTGTATGTGAGAAGACCAGGCAGGACAAGTGAGCCCAGCCCACTTATGCATGCCTTTCCTCCCTTGGACACAAAGACCTGTTAAGGCAAGCGAAGTCGATATCGAGCCTCATCCGACGACAGGCACCCATGCCAACCCCCTTTGCTTGCGAAGACATGTTGGGGCAAGTGAAATCGAAATCGGAATCGGAATCGAAATTGAACCAATCCTATGACTGGCACCCGGCAGATGCCAGAACCCCTGGACTGGTGGTACGTAAAAAGCACTATCCGAATCGTGGCCGATGCCAGCACCGCCTCGACTGGCTTCCGTGCCGGTGGCACTAAAATGCACCAATCCGACCGTGGCCGTTGCCAGCCTCGCCTGGCACCTGTGCGGGTGGCATGTAAAACGCACCCACTACACTCACGGAGTGGTTGGCGTTAGGAAGGGCATCCAGCTGTAGGAACATTGCCAGATAAGACTGGAGCCTGGTGCAGCCTTCTGGCTACCCAGATCCCCGGTCGAACCATCCAACCCATGCTAGCATGGAGAACGGACGTTAAACGATGATGATGATGATGATATATATATGTATGCACATGCACAAAATCTGGTGTTACAGATGAAAGAAAGAGAAAAAAAATATCAAGTATGGGGCAGGAGGAAGAAAACAGTGGAGAAGAAAAAAGAAATAAAAGAAAGAAACAGGAAACTAATGAGAGAAAGAGGAAAAACTAGATAGGAGCAGAAAATGTTACATCATGGTGC
The DNA here is from genome assembly GCF_006345805.1 of Octopus sinensis. NCBI lineage: Eukaryota > Metazoa > Mollusca > Cephalopoda > Octopoda > Octopodidae > Octopus > Octopus sinensis. The sequence continues at coordinate 76,132,757 of NC_043000.1, read as the reverse complement.
TCGAAAGTAACCACTGACAATTAGATACTTCAGTAGCTTGCGCAACGAACACATAAAAATGCACACATAAAATTACATGTATATCCATGTAAGTACAAATATATACACATATAGATATGCATACAAATATACAAAAATAGAAAAATATGTATGCATATATGTATGTATTTATACATATATATATGCATACATACACATGCACATGTTTATACACGCACACATACATACATACAATACCTACAATACATACATGCACATAAATATATAGAGACAAATCTACATCATAATATATATATGCAAACAATTAAAAAAACTGTCGGGTGTATATAATATTAAAATGTCAAAATAAGGAAATTGTGCATTAATTTGATTTAACATAATTAAATACATGAGTAAATAATAAGAATAAAGCTCAGCGAAGCTTAAGCTTAAATTTGTAAAACAGTGAAAGGCTTTCTTAAAAATGAAGTTGAAATATACACTAGCGTTGCGATGCAAAATAACTATACCGTGTAAAGTCAAATTCAAAAAATATATTTTGTAAGTCAAAGCATTTTACCCATACAGGTATTTTGTTGGTTGACATTTTAAATTTTGCGATGTGCCTGCAGGAATTTAAGAGCTCACGTCTCTGGTTCAAAGCATTTTTATCCTGGAACAGGATGAAGAACTTCTCTGAGAGGCAAAGATTACATTTCATAGGTCTTTTATAAGTTCCATGTCTGTATGCTGATGCTTCTTCTAGAATTTTCCAGATTACATTGAAAGGACGGGTGTCATTCTCTTTCAATTCCCAGACATGCTTTGCAAGACTAGTCGCTGTCCTGTTCTTGAGGTATCGGAAAGAATTTCGGTTGGAATAGAATCGAGTCTTAAATGAATTTTCTGAAGCCCCTATGTTTTATATTCTTGCAGTTCTATCTACCTGCACTTTGGCTCTATAAACAATACCTTTTTCAAGACATTTTCCTTCCAACAGACTGCAAGTCTCATCTTTGCAGTTGCAGTTCCTCAGATTGGATTCTGCACTGTAGTTGTCTGTAATAATTTTTGTGTTATGCTGGCTAGTAAAAGAGGTGAAGTTTTTGCAACAAGAATAGCTAACCTTCAGTGTTCTCCTATTAAATATTCTATAGAACTGATGGCTACTCTTACTCTTTACTCTTTTACTTGTTTCAGTCATTTGACTGCGGCCATGCTGGAGCACCGCCTTTAGTCGAGCAAATCGACCTGGGGCTTATTCTTTGTAAGCCCAGTACTTATTCTATCGGTCTCTTTTGCCGAACTGCTAAGTGACGGGGGACGTAAACACACTAGCATCAATTGTCAAGCAATGCTAGGGGAACAAACACACACACATACATATATATAAATATATATATATATATTATATATATATATATATATATATATATTATATATATATATATATATATACATATATACGACAGGCTTCTTTCAGTTTCCTTCTACCAAATCCACTCACAAGGCATTGGTCGGCCCGGGGCTATAGCAGAAGACACTTGCCCAAGATGTCACGCAGTGGGACTGAACCTGGAACCATGTGGTTGGTTAGCAAGCTACTTACCACACAGCCACTCCTGCTAGATTGAAAATACTTAGAAACTAATTTTAAGAATTCTCTACCTATATTAGTTTTTACAGCCATATTAACTGCGGGGTTAAACCACAAAACTTTCCTAGTTCTAGTTTTACGTGGCCTTTTATTGCTAGAATTAATTTGATTATATTGGATCTTCTCTGCATTTAATATGGCAATAAAATGTGTTTATTAAGTATAACAGAATTTATGAAACTGCTACAATCTAGAGATGAATTACTAACCACATACAATGAATGAGGAGTTAAATGTTGACACAAAAGTAATTTTACTTTCACTAAAAGGAAATACTGAACCACCCCTTTGAATCTAATAACCACAAACTTTTGATTTCTACAGTACTTGAATAGATTATGTAAATAATTAAATTAGTTAAATATTACTAAAAATTATATTATAACAAATTATATATATCCCTCAACATAGTTTGAAGATAATAATAGAAGATAATTTGAACTATGCAGAGTGGAATTACCCTCTTTGGTACTAATCACCTATAAATTCCCATAGTACTCTGCTATCTTCACTTCCTATAATCGCCATTTTGAAAAACATCTTGGTTCCATAAAAGGAGGATATCTATCTGCATTTTTTATGTTATTTTTCACATTTAATCACAGACATTCTTATTCTGATGTTATATTTTGTATTTGACATTATATGCTTGACTTTATAAGTTTGATATATGTATACTAATTCATATTTATAATTCATAATTCTTAGCTTTATAAAGTATAATTTTTCATTTTAATGTTTAATGTATCGCTTAATGTGTTGGTAGAATTGTAAATATGATGATTGCATATCAATATCTATAAATCTGAAATGCGAAAAGTTTGTTTGTCTGGTTTTGGCACTGGAATGGGTTAAAAGGCACTAGATCCCGTCGGATTGACTCCAAAATTTACAGGGACATGTAAAATGAGGTGAGGATGTGAGTGGGCTATCTTAAAAGGTGTGGTTACTAGGGCAAAAAAAACACTTTGACAAGTCTGCTCTCATTCTCTTATCTGCCTGTCTTCCTCCACCTCTCTTTCCTCCCTTCCTTTCTCTCTGTAACGTTGTTTGATAGCATCTACTGTCTTTCCCCTGCTGCCTTCGCCAGCGCTGTCACTATTTCTCCCACATCCCTCCCCTCTCTCTCTACGTCTGTCTGCATTCATAGAGATAATTATCATCGCCACCACCACCACACAATCATGAGAACAAATATTATGAATCAGATATTTATTGGGTTAATTTATATGTGTGTGTGTGTTCTATATAGAAATACGTATATAGAATGTATATATACAAAGTGTATATATCTGTATTTATTTATATATATATATATATATATATATATATATATATATTATACATATAATGTGTGCATTATGTGGTCAGTTGAGCTGAAAATATGCACACCTATGTTAAAAGTGCTGGCGAGTTTGCATGGCAACTATTTTTTTCCTCAAATGAAAGGCGTGACCTCTAGGACATAATTCCTCCTCTTATAAAATGGGGCCCGAGTAGATCCGAATGAAATCGGGTTATATTAACCAAAATGTGAAAAGGGGTCTAAATGGGGCTGGAAGGAGATTAAAATTTACACGAGCAGGTGTTTAAGAATTTTCTTTTACATCAAGTTCAAAATTTTATGCCAGCCGTTAAACTGCCACTACGTTGCTGTCCGTCATTAAGAAATGCCAGCCATGGTGACTCTACTATCCTCAGATTCTATCCTTTCAAACTTTGGTTTCCAATATTTTTTTATTTTTATTCAGCTCGCAAGTTCGTCTGTCCCTTTTAAATGTTAGCGTTTTGCTGTCTGCCTTGAAGCAGACCTTTCCGTTGTCACTGTCTGATATTTATGATTCATCTTTCAAAATATTTTCTTTCTCAACTTACTCAAGATCTTTTGTTGTTTATAAATGGGAGAGAGATAGACAGAGAAAGATAGAGAGTAAGAGAAAGCGAGGGAGAGTCCGAGAGAAAGGAAGAGTAAGAGAGTGAGAAAGTGAGAGAAAAACAATGAGAGAGAATGTTGTGATAAAAAACAGAAAAGAAGCAACAGAAAGCAACAACCACACTCTTACCCACACGTAGAGCGGGTCACCTTAAGCTAGTATATATATATGTATATGTATATGTATTATAATCTTCCAATACTGAAACAAGTGTAGTTCCTGCATAATTGATAATTTTAATTTTAACTTAAGTAGGAAATAATTGAGGAAGTATACCTGCTGGTATACTTGTTATATCCTTTAAAGTATTATTTCCTGATGTGCAAATAGATACCATGAGTTTACCTTCAGAGATACTCATTAAGTTATTTTTTTGTATTAACTGAAATAGAATACCCACATATCTAATAATCCCCAAAAATGAATTATGAATATATATATATATATATATATATATATATATATAGAGAGAGAGAGAGAGATAGATAGATAGATAGACACACACACACACACCACACACACACACACATATATATATACATAAATAAACACGTATATATATATATATATATATATATATATGTACGTGTTTGTTTGTGTGTCTGTGTTTGTCCCCCTAGCATTGCTTGACAACCGATGCTGGTGTGTTTATGTCCCCGTCAACTAGCGGTTCGGCAAAAGAGACTGATAGAATAAGTACTGGGCTTACAAAGAATAAGTCCCGGGGTCGATTTGCTTGACTAAAGGCGGTGCTCCAGCATGGCCGCAGTCAAATGACTGAAACAAGTAAAAGAGTATATATATATATATATATTATATATATATATATATTATATATATATATATATATATATATAATATATATAATATATATATACAACCAACAATATAAGGAATGGCCATAATAGGACATTCAACTCACCAGAAAGAGCAACCAAACTCAAACCGCTAAATAGTTGTAATTCTGAAATAGAAAGAGAAATAAAACCGTTTACCCCTTTCATCTCTGGACTATGCATAGTTTCGGCAAACTTTATATATATATATATATGTATGTATATTTTTATCTTATCTAGTGTCAGCTCACAAGCTTTGGCCATACTGGGGCACTGCCATTCAGTGTTGCTACATGATTTTACTTCACGAATGCTTTTTAGCAATTGCCATTTGGTGCATGAGAGAGTCGATGCAGCTGCCCTCATCTGCACCTCCTGCCATGAAGTTGGTTCATCTGGGACACCTGACAGGAAGAGATCCAGTTTTATTTTAAAGACATCTGCATCCACCCCATGCAGGTCTCTCAGGTCCTTCGGGAGGATATTGAAGAGCTGTGGACCTCTGAAGCCCAGGCTATCACAGTATCTTGTCCTACATCTTGATGGCAAATTTGGAGTCCTTGGCACTATGCAGTGACGCCCAGTTCTAGTATTTGTAACTCTCGATGCCTAAGTTTGGGACAAGTCCTTCCAGGATCTTCCGGATGTATATTATGGCATATCTTTCTCGCCTACGCTCTAAGGGATAGAGTCTTAATCTCTTGAGTCTTTCCCAATAGCTTATATGCTGCACAGAGGCTATCTTCTTCGTGTAGCTTCGTTAGATCGCCTCAAGTTCTGTGATTAATTTGACACTGGTTGGTGACCATAGCTGAAAGCAATAGTCAAAGTGGCTTAGGACAAGTGTCCTCCAGAGGACCATCACGGTTTCCTGGTCTCTTGTTCTAAAGGTTCTAAGAATCCATCTAGTCAGCCGCCTACATTTCATTGCCAATTTGGCAACATGCACACAAAAGGTTGCATCATTACTCATGTAAATACCCAGGTCTAGCACTGATTGTGCCTCTGGGATTGCAATCCCTCCAGGTCCAGTGTATTTATTGGGTATTGCATTTAGTTTTGCATGCTGATAGCATATAGCTTGAAACTTTTCAGCATTGAACTGCATGCTATTCTTTTCAGCCCACTTGTATATTTTGTCCAGCTCACATTGCAGGTGCATAGTGTCTTCAGGGTTCTGTATTGCTTGTGAAACTTTTGTATCATCTGCCTAACTTGTGATCGTGGCTTTTGTATCATCTGCCTAACTTGTGATAATGGCCTGATCAGACATGTCTGATCGGGCCATTACGAACAGTAGTGGTCCCAAAACACTGCCTTGTGGAACACCGCTCACTATTTGTGTTGTATTAATGGAGGTGGCCCCATTGGCTACTACCACCTGACTTCTATCCTTCAGAAAGTCACGAAGCCATTCTCCCAATTTTCCAACTATGCCAAGATCACGCAGTTTGTGACATATCATTTCATGATCAACTTTATCAAAGGCCTTTGCAAAGTCGAGATATATAACTTCCACATTTGAGTGGTTGAGCAGTTGTTTCAGCACCCAGTCATAGTAGGAGCTGAGTTAGGCAGCTCCTTCCTGGTCGGAAACCATGTTAGGTGTCAGGCAGCAAGTCATTTTCTTCAAGGAAAGGAATTAGTTTCCTTCTGACTATTCGTTCCATGACCTTGCTGATGTGTGAGGTCAGAGAGACAGGTCTGTAGTTCTTGGCTTCTGCTCTGCTACCACCTTTATGAATGGGGCATATTTTACCTTCCTTCAGTTTTCTTGGAAGTTTGCCAGTTGCAAGAAAGCTCTGAAAGAGGAACTGCAGTGGTCTTGCTAGGACTCTCTTACATACTTTTAGAAGGATTGCTGGGAATCCATCGGGGCCAGATGCTGAGTTTGTGTTCATTTCATCTATAGCCTTTATTACATCGTCTTCCTTTATATTGATGTAATCAATCATCGTTGCCTCTGATTTTATATCTGCAGTGGTAAAGAAGTCAGTTGGATTGCTGACTTGAAAATGCCCTAGGGGTGGAGTGAAAATACTCTTGAATTGCTCATTTAGTATTTCACTTATCCTCATTGGATTTCCTGTGAGTGTACCAACCTTTTCAAGGAGTGGCCCTATCCTACAGTGCACCATAGCTGTTTCTTTGGAAAACTTGTAGAACGCTCTAGGGTTAGATTTTATGTTGTCTATAGCCCAGGCTTCTTTGTCTGCTCTTTCTTTTTCATGGGAGAGTTGCAGACATTTTTCAATTTCCAACAGTTTTATTTTCAGGGGGGACTTTTCACTGCTTTCAATTTGTTTGTTTAGGCGATTTAAAACTTTTGTACGCCGTCTCATAAGAATTTTCCTATCTCTGGGGATTTTGTTCTTGTGTACAGTGGTCTTTCTCTATGGGACACATTTGTAGCATACGGCTTGCATTACAGACATGAATTGTTGAAGTTTCATGTCGATGTCTGGCGAGGAGAGATATTCAGGTCAGTTTTGTTTGAGGATCTCTTTCTCAATTTGTTTCCAGTTTGCCTTATGGAAGTTCAAGCCGGAAAGATTCTGAGAGTTTCTTGTAGACTGCATGTTCATGCTTTCCTTTGGCCCATACATGGTCAACACTGCCATGTTATGATCTGAGAATAGTGTCGGTGTCACTTTCACATTATGGATGAGATCCATATTATTTGTGAAGCAGAGATCCAGTATGTTACCTGCCCTGGTTGGTTGGAGTATTATTTGCTCCATGTACAGATTGTTGATGAGGTTCAGGAGAGACGTCGCCTGTCCTCGTTTGCATCACGTCATTCCTGGGAGAGAAAGGCCCTCGGGCCATCTGACATTGGGCAGATTGAAGTCTCCCATAAGAAGTACACTTATGTGTTGTTGTACTGTGACTAGAACTTCTTCTATTTTTATAAGGCTTGGAGCATCTGGAGGGCGATATGTAGCACATATAACTACACCAAGTTGCCTTATATGTACAATTAGTGTGTCACACACCAAATTTGAGTATGGCAAAAGGACTTGGGGTATGAGGTCCTCGCGGATGTACATAGCAACTTCTCCATGACTCCTTTCTTTTCTGTTGGTCCGTAATACAACATACTGTGGTATGTGTATTTCCGCATCTGCTATGTCCGGTTTCAGGTGTGTTTCCGTAATGCTATGCATAAGGCTTGATTGCATGCAACAAGGTCTCTCAAGAAAGGGATCTTTGTCCTGTTACTGAGTGTTAGCAGTCCTCTGATGTTCAGTAGGAGCATCGAGGTGATGTGTGTGTTGTTGCCAGTGGTGTCCACCTTGGATCTATTTGCTGTGGCGGTCTTGTGTATTGTGGATAGTCCCATCTGCGAGTTTGAGTTTGATGGAGCCAGGTTAGCTGCTGTACAATCTTTTGTGCCATGCACAAAAAAGATTCTTGTTCAGCAGCTGCCCTTTCAATAACATGTTGATGGTTTGTAGCACGCACTACATCTGTGTACCTCTGTTTTGGCGCAGGTGGTGCGTAGTCCTTTCCTTTTCCTTTTGGCAGTTGGTTTCTGCTCTGTTTCATGTTTATGTGGCAGGGTCTTTGGTGTGCAAAACGGCAGCCTGCACCTTCCTCTCCATGCCAGCAGACACCTTTCAGGTAGAATTTACACATTTGTGTGTGCTGTCTCTTTCTATCCTTTTAAGTATATGGATAGTCAAGTTTGCTTCTATCCTTAGCTGTTTCATCGTTTGGTTTAGTTTGAGTTTTAGTTTTTCCTTCTTTGGCTGTTTCATCTTTTGTTTTTCTTCCTTTTACTTCTTTTTTGGCTCTTTCATTTCCATGGTTTTGGCTTTTGATGCTGGTAGGGGCACTTGCAATTGGGTTTACTTCCCGTGCAGGTTTCTCACTTGAATCTTCTTTGTTGTCCTGGGTGTCTACCAAGTGGGGGTGACACCTTTCATCAGCACCCGTGCCTCCATCCTTGTCATCTTTGCTTTGTTCGTTGTCAAAAATGGCATCAAGCATGCTGATGTGGGATCCTGTGAGTGCATAGGAGTTATATAAACTCCTGCTTCTTTCACTCTATCTGTGCTAACGTCCTTGTGCAATCATTGCTATTCAGCGCAGCTGTAATTATGTTGTTCGGATTATCTCCGTCAGTGCATCACCAGGCTCTCAAGAACAATGCCAATTCCATGCTCCTCCAGGTTCTGGACATTTTTGGATATTTTATTTATTTATCTATCTAATTATATTTAAAATTTAACAGTGTTATAGAGGGTAGAGAAGAAATAGAGAAAGAAAGTGTCTATGTATTTAGAGAGATTGAGAGCTGAGAGAGGAAAGATGGTGTGACAGAGAGAAGTGAAGAGACAGAGAAAGAGGCGTGAAGGAGAGCAGTGAAGAGACAGAGTGAGAAAGAAATGAAAGAAAGGTTATGCAACAAATAAATATATATCTATCTGCAGCTACGAAAGCTCTCTTCTAAGCTAATTATAAATATCTATCTATCTGTAACTACGAGAGAAGTGAAGAGACAGAGAGAGAAAGAAATGAAAGAGAGGAGGTTATGCAACAAATAAATATATATCTATCTGCGGCTACGAAAGTTCTCTTCTAAGCTAATTATAAATATCTACCTGTAACTACGAAAGTTTTCTTCTGAACTAATTACAACTATATTTCTAATGTTCGCATCTATATATTTAGGAAGATTGAGAGGCTGAGTAAATATATATATATATATATATATATAAAGCAACAAATAAATATATACCTATCTAAAATTGAATAATTTTAAAGAGATATAGTGAGAAATTGACAGAGTGAAGCGGGCGCTGAAACAGAAATTTAAAGAAGATTATTAACAGAATGTAAATTATAAATATATACCTATCCGTAATTACAAAAGTTTTCTTCTAAACTAATTACAACTCAATGCATCAGTATTGAACGAAACTCCGCACATAGCATTTGAAAGAAATTGAAAGAGGTGGAAATCCATTAGTGCCAAATCAGGAGAGTACAGTGAGTGTTGCAGTACTTCCCAGCCATGCGTTTGAATGGTTTCTTTGGTCATATTGGTGATATGAGGTATTGTCATGCAGCAGAAGAACTCCATGCAGCCGATTAGGTCTTTTCTCTTGAATAGCCATGTTGAGTCGTTCCATCTGTTGAACATAGAGTTCCGTGTTGACTGTTTGGTTCTGTTCAAGCAATTCATAATGGATAATCCCTTCCCAGTCTCACCATACGCACATCATTTTACACAGATGAAAATCTTGTTTCACGCATGGTGTTGCTTGTTTACCGGAGCTAAGCTATTCGTTATGCTGTTTCATATTGATGTACAGGCACCATTTTTCATCACGAGTAACGATTCAGTAAAGAAACCGTTGCTCATGTCCATGAGTTGTGTGCTGAGCAAGCAAACCAACGGAGATTGTGGCTCGTTGATTTTTGTTGTTGTCACTAAAAGCATGCGGAACCCATGCTCCATATTTACAAACATTTCCCACCGAGTGAAGATGCTTCTCTATAGCAGTGTGGGAGCATCACATTTTCTCTGCCAGTTAACTTGTTGTTTGACGAGAATTTTCATGCAAAAGTTGGTTTAATTGCTCTTCATCGAACTCAACTGGACGGCCAGAACAAGGTGCGTGTTTGAAGTCAAAATTTCCATTTTTGAACTTGTCATACCCATCACGAGTGGTTCTTTCAGCTATGTCATCCTCTCCATACACAGCACAAATGCTGCGAGCAGCTTTTGCAGCCTTAGAACCTTGATTAAAAGCAAAAAGTAAGAGGTGTCAAAAGTGCTCATTTTTCTTAACTTGCCATTCCATTTTAATGATCTGAAAATAAATAAAAATTAACTAGAAAAAACACAATAGATTCCAAAATGATTCAAAGCGTGAGAAATTCGTTATTGTTTTATTAATATCTACGAGCTTTCTCAACCCTTGGGTTAAAAATTTTTAAAACAAAACTTACATTTATATTAATTAATTATTCATTTATTTACCATTAATTTACCCTGGAGATGCAGGATTTCTTTTAAACTCAAAATTTGTTTTTGACTCAAGATTTTTTCCAACTCAAGGTTTTCTTTAGTTTTATACAACACAATATTTATGTAATTTTATTTTATTTTTTATTTTTATTGTCTGTTTGTATGTTTACTGTCTCAACTTGCATTCTTCTGAAAGACCATTAATAGAAACAACCAATCAAATTCAAATGTTTATCATATCAAAATATACATGCCATGAGAGAAATTCTCATATATGCTTTTGGTGCAAAATGCATGCTTCTTTCGATTGCTAACAGGGAGATAAATCCCCACCGAGACCACTAAATCATGTGATTTGATCCTTTCTTGACTTCATCAGTGATGGGCACTCAACTGCTAGAGATAGCAACAACTCATCTCTTTGTAACAAACTCACTGGCTAATTGCAACATTAGTGTCTGTTCAGACACTGATTAGACTGTGCTATACTTGGATTTCTTTTGGCTTTGGAAAATTCTGTTTTTGTGGCTTTTATGGTTGGTATACACACACACACACACACACACACACACATATGCACACACACACACAAGCATATGCACACACACACACACAAGCATGTGCACACACACACATACACATGCTTATTGTAAAAACATTATTCTACGCATTTTGTTATTATTTGCTGTTAAAGCTTCTTTGTTTTGTTTATTTGTAGACAACTCCTTCAGGAACACAGACAAACTCTCATTGCTGAATTATCCAGTGAAGATGATCCAGCAAATGCACTACACCTGGCTGTGATGATTCTTTTCCAGACATTCACAAACACATTTATCCATGCTCCCGGTCGATGTGTACCACGGATAATAGAATTTCTTGAAGATTACATGGCTGCTTCATCATGGGAGACCCTTCGACAATTCCAAGGTACATCTTAGATTATTCTATGTATATGAATGCGTGTATGTATATGTGTGTGTGTATAAAATAATTTTTACATCCACTTTTTATGCCGACATAGGTTGGATGAGTCATCATGGTCATTGTGTACTGGTGCATTTTATCATGCCACCAGCAGAAGAGAGGTTGCCACAGACATCAACCATTCTCTAATCAAGTCTCTTTTAGCCAGGCTAAATCTAGGAAAAAAAAATAGTCTAGAGAAGCAAAGCATTCTCACTATAGCACTTCATCAGCCTCTGTTGTCATGCTAGTGCACAAGTTAATCTGAGTTTTGTCATTAAGTAGCAAACGCAATACTAGGTCTTTGAAGTAACACAAAGACACAACTACCTTAGCAAAGACAAGCCAATTAAATACACAAGGCATCAGCACAGCTATCAAAACACAAAATAACAGATTCCATATATTGAATGCTGGACCGCATACAACACTTTCTCTATTCTGAGTTCAACTTAGATGCTGAGATCAAAATTGCATGGATTGTTCAGGCTGAAGAAAGAGAGGAGTTGCTATTTTCATCTACATTTGCACAAATGCAAAGGACCTATTTTCCAATGGCTATAACTGGTCCCTACAGGCTACCTCAAGCACCTCTATAAAGTACATATAGAAAAAAAAAAAAAAAAGAATTTTATTAAATATATTTAATTACATCTCCATATACCATGGATTTGTAATTCTCAAGAAAACTTAGGGAACAATGTTTCATATTTGGACTTGGTATCTCCTCTTATTTCATTAATCCCTTTCTTATCCTCCTACTCCCTTCTCAGCTCATTTTCCCCTTCACCTCACTCACAACTTGTTTGCTTCTCCTCCACATTCCATTCCTCTTTACTTTTATCTCTCACTTTGTTTCTCTCTGCTATCACTTTATGTTCACATATGAAGCTGCCATGCTCCCTGACATGGAAGACTGGAAGCCATCTGATTATTGAGCCAGTTGTAAAAATGCCAACATCATGATTGCTGCTCAATGCTCTATGAACACTGTGGAGGCTGTAAGATGTGATAAGGACAGCTGCAACAGTGACCACAAAGTTGTGGTCAACTGGAAGGGACATAGGTGTTCCAACTATATTTGCATGCTTGAATTCATCCAGGTGATGGAAAATCTAAGCAGGCAATCCAAGTTTTTGGTGAAAGAAAGCTGGCCTTGAATGAGGACTTTTGCTATCACTCATACACGAGGTGGCAGGGACAAATTCTGACAGCCAGGGCCAAGGGGTACTGCTTGATAAAGACAAAGAAGCTCCTGAATAAGCTGAGGCATCCTGATGAGCTAGGGATGATCTAGTTCTTCTCAGCTGAAAAGAACTTCTGTCAGGACCAGTTGCACAACACCTAGAACAACAATTGGCTTGCCTAAGATCCATGTGATGTCCCACATATCATGAAACTGATGGTCTTTGGGTGTGCCTCCTGGGTGACATCATGCTACCCTATATCTTTGAACGGTCTTTAACTCAGTTCAGGAGGCTATGTGAAGCTGCTTGACTGGGTCGCTGGTGGAAGATCATATGTGTGGCAGCATAGTTCAGCTCCTTGCCATACTGCCAGAAAGAGTCAGAAGTAGTTGTCAGAGAATTTCTACAACTTTGCCAGCCTGAATTTTCGACCTCTAATTCCTCCTATTGTAATCCCATGAATTACTTAGTGTGTGGGTGCAGTTGAGAAAGATACCAACCACTCTACCTGCATCACTGAGGCCCAGTTGGTGACCAAGATCAAGGAAGTGTTTGAAGATCTTCCTAGGGACACAGTGAGGAACACACACACCTAGTTCTGGGGCCACCTTGAAGCCATGGTGGAAACTGGTGGAGGCTAATTGATATATTTTTAATTTTAAAAATACTTTTATATTTGGATGGGATATTGTTTTGTTTTGTTTTTATGCAAACTGTCGAATTTAGTTCAATCATCCTGTAACTCACTCCCTCCATCAAATTAATATTGTCTGTACAGTGCACAGTGAACCACGTGTCAGATGTCAAAATGATCACAGAGCAATGTGAGATGAAGTGTTTTGCTCAACAATACAAAATACTACCCAGTCTGGGAATCAAAATCTTAATCTTGCAATCATAAGTGCAACACCCTAACCACTAGGCACATGCCCTCAACACAGTTGGTAGGAGTTACATATATATTATTTAATAGCAGTTTGATTCAGCTCTATTTGACATAAAGTTTCATGGAATTAGAAGACGAACCCTGCTCATCAGATACCTAGAGAAGAGTAATGAGATTTGAGACAAATTTGGGATGGCTTCAAGATGTTTGAGCTCTATTGATTAAGTCAGGTCATGGAAACAGCATCATTTCTTTTCTTTATTTTTAGGCCCACTTGCTCACACAAGATGGTGGCAGGTAGGTCTCCCACTATGTCTGCAAGCTGTGGTATGGTGTATTCAGTGCCATCAGTTCATTGCAAGCTCAGTGGTCATTTATTGGAGTTTTGATGGTGCTAGGTTAAAAATTGAGGCTGGATGATCAAGAAGGAGCTGTTATCTCTATTGGTGGCAGGGATGAAATACCTTGCCCTTGTGTGTGTGGGGGTGCCTAGGGTGGTATACCTGGATCATCGGCTGCCAGTGGCTTGAAATTCATTTACAGGGCATGCCTCTGGTGGCAACAGTAAGATGGTTCATTCTTCCAGTTGGTGGATACCGCAGATTGGTGGAATATGTGTTGTCTTTTGTAAAGACAAAGTTGGCAATTGCAAGTTCCAGGTTGGGGCCCATCAATGATACTCTGTTTGATCTTGAGGAAGTCATTCCAATGAATCCAGATGAAGCAGGACAGTGAGGTAGAATTTTCCCTATCTCTGCTTCAGAAGTAATGCTTATGTTATGTATAACCTTCCCTGCTATGTAATGTCATTAGATAGTGTGAGGCATCTCAAAGGTTGTAGTCTGTAGATAGCAACCTTTGAGAGACAGGATCCTGCCAGTGGGTTGTTGGTAGGATTTCAACCATTACAGGTTGGGGTGTGGACTAGTGGTTATCTAGGTGTGAATTTGTGTCTATTGTAGTGTATGATGTTTGAAGCAATGTTGTCTAAGCAGGAATAACATTGTGGAGATTGAAGAGTTTATAATACTTATGGGTTCTGGGGAAATGTTTTCTTCATTAACATCAGGAAGGTCCAAGTTAGGCTGGTTAAAACTTCCAGGTTAAATAGAGGATTGGACGAGATTAGCTTTCTCTTTCTGGGGGTGTCCTCCATATGTACTACTCAATGAATCCACTCCTTCCTGCTGCCTTGTTTAAATGGGTGAAGGACCTGTTTGAAGATTTCTCTATCTACTAACAGCTTAGAGATTTTCCTATTTATGCCTGTGACTAAATTTCTAATTACAGCTAGGGATGGTTGGAGTTTCTGTGGATGTAAACAGTTTCCTCATTGGGCTTCTGTCTTCAAGTTTAGGGTTACATCCAAGAAGTTGACTTTTGTCAAATTGATAGTAAATGTTTATAGATAGGCCAAATTCTTTGAAGATTTTTAGCAGATTCTTTCTGAACTTGTTCATGGCATGTCAGTTTGACAGGATCCAATGAGCTGCATAGCTGGACACTCTTCCTAATACTAACCACTTTACAGTGTGTAGTGGGTGATTTTTTTCCCCTTACACCAGCACTAATAAGGTTGCCAAGTAAATTGCCAGTCAAAGAAAGGAGATAAAAGAAAACAGAACAATCCCTATCAGCTGAGTGGGAGTATTTTTGAAAGCAGGAGAGCTTGCTTTATGACAGATGTTGAAGGCTAAAGAATGATATGGAGACAAGCGCAGTTGTCTTTCTTTAGAGGAGATATATGACTACCCAACTTTATATGAGGATTAGTGAGAGTAGCTGGAAGGGAGATAAAATCGGCGGTGATAGTGTCAGAGCATATTCTCAAGGTAAAGGATGGGAGAATATAGACTGGAGGAAGGAAAGGTTGGGTAATTTTATAAAAGTGTGAGAGGATAGTGACAGATGGCTAGAGGTGGTTATAGTGTATGAGCAATAAGGATGGGGGTTTGGTTGAGGTGTATGTCAGCATAGGATGGAGAGAGGAGAAAGATGGAAGTAGTTGAGGAAGGAGGTGGTGACAAGCAGGGATACTGTAGGTATGGAGAGCAATAGTGTCTTAAATTTGTTGATAGATCAGAAATAAGGAAGCTGATGTGCAGTGTGTGAGAGTGGAGAGGTGAGGGATGAAAATGTACAGTGGCAGAGTGGAAGTCATAGATACACGAGAGTGGCCACAGTGAGTGGTGCAACAAAGGTGGTGAGGGGCATTTATGACAGATATGAGGGGGTGTTGAGAATGATTGCAGATAGGAGAAGTGTCATCTATCTCTCCATCTACTGACTGACTGAGAGTGCTTGGTTGGTGAGGTTAGCAGTGTCTGTGTGCTTCCATATATATATGTGTGTAACATTGATCAGATGTTAGTTAGTTAATTTTTTGGCTCAAAAGCAAAAAGCAAGGCCATGTAGGGGGACATGGAGTTATGTACAGGGTGGTGTTCATGTAAAGAGTTCAGGCCACTTGAGGTCAAGGGAGACTTTGAACAAAGCGGTCGTCGGCATCTTCACCATCTCGTCTGGCAGCTTGTTCCACAGATCCGCAACCCGGACGGAGAAAGCTCCTCTCCTTTGATTGAGATGAAATCGTCGCAGGTAGAGCTTTTCGGAATGACCCCGCAGCCGACGCTCTGGAGCAGCTCTTTCGAGAGGTTACACTTTCCGCTTATGATGTTGTGAGCGAGAATGAGATCACCACGGCGGCGGCGTTTTACTAGAGAATAAAGGTCGAGCATCTTCAGCCTTTCTTCATAAGACAAATTCTTGAGACCATAAACCATGCGGGTAGCCAGCTTCTGGACTCTTTCGAGATGCTGTATGTCTTTGAGGAGATAAGGAGAAGAGGCTTGAATCCCGTACTCCAATATGGGTCTCACCAGCGTGACATAGAGTGGTAGGAATATGGCTGCTGTGAGCATTCCGAATGACTGTCAAATCAAGAACAGAATTCCGCGTGCTTTGTTGGCAGCATGGACGCACTGGGCCGAAGGCGAAAAGGAGGAATCCACCAAGATACCCAGGTCCTTTACCTGATCGGTCCTCTCCAGCAGCAAACGACCCGGCTCGAAATCAAGTTGAGTTGCAGGAGGAGAGCCAACAGGCAGATGACAGCACTTTGACACGTTCAGACACAGGTCCCATTCGTTAGACCGCCTCCAAATTTGGTGGAGGCATCGACGAAGATCCTCTATATCACCGCGAGGAGCGACCAGTTTGACATTGTCAGCTAATAGAAGGGTGTGTTGCGTGAGGTTGTCGGGCAAGTCATTTATGAAGACTAAGAACAATAAGGGCCCAAGCACTGAACCTTGAGGCACGCCACTGCTCGCACTGGAGACGTCGGACCGCGAACCATTAACTTGGACTTGGAAGGAGCGATCTGAGAGGAAGGCACCAACCCATCGTACAATATCCGGATGGAAACTATATGCTTGAAGCTTGACAAGTAATAGGCGGTGGTTTACCGAGTCAAAAGTTTTGGCAAAGTCCAATAAAACGATGTCAACAGCATCACTATCATCGAGGATGCGCATCACCAATTCTTCCATTACCAGTAAGTTGGTCAAGCATGATCTCTTCGGCACGAAGCCGTGTTGGGAATCAGAGATAGAGGCTGTGTTTTGGAGGTGGAGCGTCATACTTTTCTTAAGGATGGTTTCGAACATCTTGCTGATTATTGATGTAAGGGAAACCGGTCGGTAGTTAAACGGGTCTTCGTGGCTCCCTTTCTTGAAAATTGGACAGATTATCGCTGTTCTCCAGTCCACATATTGAATAGACGTGTTAAGGGCTCGCAGATGACCGGAGCCAACGCTTTGATAACCCGTGGGTGTATGCCGTCATGGCCGTGACCCTTGTTGACATCGAGGCCTTGAATAACACGTTTGACTTCGTCTCGCGTGATGACCAGTCGAAGCATTGGAGGTACCGATCTATCAAATGGAGGGGGTTCACGACCATCATCTTGTTTGAAAATAGTTGATAAAGCCTCGGCAAATAATTGACTCTGTTGATAAGGGTCCTCAATCGATACGCCTGTTGAGTCTACCAACGTTGCAATTTGGTTGTTCAAGCGGGAATTCCGTTGGACATGGGCTAAGGAGGTTTTTGGATTGCTACTGTCGTTTGCCGTGATTTTGTATTCATAACTGAAGCGTTCTTCTTTTTCAATTTTCACGGCTCGGTCTCGTTGAGTTTTGTACACCTCAAAAGCTGCAGTCGAATCCAGATTTTTGAATTCAGCTCAAGCAATATCTCTGAGTCGAAGTTCTCGTTTAACCTTCTTCGTTACCCAGGGCTTGTGTTTCTTCTTCTTGGGAAGCCCAACGGGAACTGCCTGGTCAGTCAACCAGATTACATATGCTTTGAGGAATGACCATAGTTCGTCAACTGAGGACTACGTCATCAGGGATCGCCAGTCCAGAAGCGCGGAAGCCTCGGTTAGAATTTCAAGATTAATTGCAGAGAAGACTCTACGTGGCAGCGAAGTAGTTGTGGGCATAGAAAAAGTTATGTGCATGACGAACTTCTGGACCGCCTGATCACTCTTGGCAAGAGGGGGGCACACACAGATACGTCTGACACTGATCTTGGATAGTGGGAGAATACCAGATCCAGCATAGATGGCTGCTGCCCAGACCAATGCCTTGTCGGATATTCAACATGTTGCGATAGAAAACAATCTTCAGCCACGTCAAGAAAGGCCTGGCCGAACCGGGAAGATGATGTACAAATTGATGCGGGCCAATCGATCGTGGGACTGTTGAAGTCTCCTAATATCAAACAGTCATGAGAAGCTGAAACGAATCTTATCACTTCGAGTAAATGAGCATCGTCCTGGGGGTTCGCAAGAGGCGGCCTGTAGACAGCTAACATGGGCAGGCAAAACTCAGATAGGCTCAGATTGCAATAGATGGCATCAAATTTTGTTGTAGGTTGAGCATTAGTGGGTAGAATACCGCTGGACAGTTTGAGATCAGATTTAACATACACAGCAACACCTCCACCTCGCCTTTTTTCTCTGTCACATCTGAAGAGGACGTAGCCCTGTAGGTGGATTTCTGAGTCCTTTACTGCTGGAGTCAGCCAAGTCTCGGTGATAGCTATCACATCAGGGGAGTCACGCATGGCCAGTGTAAATAGTTCGCTGAACTTTGGAAATAAGGAGCACGAGTTGGTATAGACGATGCTGAGCTGTGAAGTTTGAGGGGTGGGAGTTGAGGAACAAGCAGAATAAGGGGTATCAGAGATAGCATCGTTGACGGGGGTATCTACTTTACTTCGATTCGCCCTCAATTCACTTTCCCTGTCAGTACTACAGCATGCGACCAGAGGTAGGACTTGATTATTTGTCCATCTTGGATGCGTAAACCCTTCTCTCCCATCTGTTTTCTCATCTTCAGTTCGGATATTAGGTTTCTCCGGCGAATTCTCTCTCTCAGTGAGTATTCCTCGCGAAAACCCATATTGGGATCCTCCCAGGCATACGTCTGAGCTCTGTTCAGATATGTTGAAGCCTCCTGATCGGAAGAAAAGATTACTCTTATTGGGCATGGTCTAGTATCTGAGGTTGAGTTCGCTTGGAATCTTCCTAGCCGAGCGACCTTATGGATACTGACATTTTTGTTGACAGAGAACAATTTTCCAACTAAAATGGAAACAAAATTTATGTCTTCTTTTAGGTGGTTTATGCCTGTATCACAGGTGGATTCAGCTTTACCATAAATGATTGCTGATCTTGAGTGGGCAAAATGTTCTCTACTATGAGCTGCGGCATTCGATTCTTCGTTGGATGATTTCGAAAGGGTGGTTTCATAGCCATCAGACTTATGTCGGCCTGTGGGGTCGATCGGAATGGGTTTAGTGGTCATAACTTTCCTGCCTGGTTTGGAACTGCACTGCCTCTTCTTCGGCTTGGGGGAGCACCACTCCCCAGATGAACTCACATCGAGATCGTTCAGAATTGGTTGAGCAATGGCATTAATGGGAAAGACAAGTGAGGGAGAATCCAAACAGATTTTATCATGATCAGGTTTCATAGCTAAATCTGCCCCACTGGAGTTTTGATGTTTCTTCTTTCGGGGAGAACAATGGTCTTCAGGTGGGTTTAAGTCTACGCTCCTCAAATTAGGTTGGGGAACCTCCGGGACCGAAAAGGCAGATGAGGAAGAATCCACACAGGAACGATCATCTGCGGAAACGACCACCGGTTCCTTCGCCTTCTTTGGCCGCTTCGATTTTGTTCCCTCCGGTTTGGACGTCTCCAGGGAAGAAATCAAGGGTGGCTCTGCGTCAATAGGAGACTGTTTATTCAGTAAATGAGCAACAACAGACTTTAGATGCTCGATCTCTTGTTTGAGCAACAGCAACTGCTCGTTGAGATGACCGTTGGTAGGACCATCATCCTGATGAGAAGCCCTTCTCACAGATCTCAGTTTCGATCTGTAGGTAGCTGACATGATAGATGGTTGACCAAAAACAAACTTCTATAGGCTCTAGGACAAATCTGAGTTAAATCAGGAACAAAAAACAGCTGCAATCCTTGTAGGAGTAGGCAACAGCAGACAAAATCTGAGAGAGTTTGGGCTGAACCGAATCACAATCCAAGATTGAAAGCAGACGGTGAAACGAGTCGGGAACCCTTCCTAGTTGTCTGAAGCAGCTTTAGGATAAGGAATAGTAGGTCCAACTTTAGAATATTGATATGCATGTAAAATGTTCCACACGATTAAATATCATTTGACGTGCCATTTAGTACTTCAATATTTGCGTCTGCGTATGTTTGTATATGTGTGAATAATGTGTTTATGTGCGAAAAGGCACATGTTTTTGTCTATCATTAATTTAGATTAATTGTTTCTTTTTTTTTCTCCTCACGTTTTTCCCTTTTAAAGTAATTTATACACTGGAGGGAGGGCTGAGGGTTTGTTTTTATTGTAAATTCTCTTTTCTCCCAACACAGAGAAAGAAAGGGATTTTTCGTTGGTGCCACCGGTATAATTCAGACACGGGGAAAAACATCTCGGTGTCATCGTCAACTTGTATGTTTCTAATTGTAGCAGTAGTAGTAACAGCAGTAAA
Source organism: Octopus sinensis (assembly GCF_006345805.1). Classification (NCBI taxonomy): domain Eukaryota; kingdom Metazoa; phylum Mollusca; class Cephalopoda; order Octopoda; family Octopodidae; genus Octopus; species Octopus sinensis. Next base: position 76,112,249 of record NC_043000.1, on the reverse strand, counting down.
TTCTGATAGCAGCAGTAGTAATAGCTGTAGCAGCAACTACTGCTTTCATAAAGTGAGATGAAGAACAATGGGTCAAAGAGAGTTCAAATGTCTGCAATGGTGTTGATGGAACTTGCGAACAGTGACCTTGACTTTGAGAAAGATCAAGGAGGGGCCGACTATGAACAGTACTTGTGAATAGAGTCGTGTACAAGCAGAGAGAAACTATAAAGAGTATTTTTTCTTTTCTTTTTTTTCTTCTTATTCTCCACGTGTTTATTTCTGTGATTGCAATAAAAAGTATGTTTGCATATTTCGGGTAGTCAAGAAGAAAATAAAGGTTAGCAGGTGTTTGCGTCCATAATTTTAGCGTGCATTTAATTGTGTTGTTACAATAAAGGCATTTTTACATAATCTGATACTCAAGGAAGAGGTGACGGCAAAATGTTCACACAAAAAATGGAGATATTTATGTTTCTAAAATTTTTGTCCCAAACTGTAGGTTTGGAAGTCTTTAACTTATTTTGAGGGAAATTCAAATTACTCACAGAAAATAGTAGATCTTCCAGTAATTACAGTTGTTTATCAGTAGTCCTGCTGGGTTGTATTTGTATTTCTGTGTCTTCTGTGTCTTGGCCGCTGACAGGTTGGAGCAGCGAAAACACGTCAGCCTCTGCTGAAGGCGACGCATCTGCTGGTACAACTTATAGGTAGTTAGCGTCTGGTATCAGTAAGGTTTCAGTCAAGAGCCTGAACGGTGTGTGTGTGTGGTGGGGAACACATGTTAGTATGTTAGGGATGAGTGTAGATGTGAGGATGATGTGGGTAGTGGGGGAAGGTGTAAGTAGGGTGCATGGGAACAGTGGGAGGGAGCAAGGGGAAGTGGTTGATGAATATGCTGAAAATGCATGTTAGAAGAATTGATGTAGTGAATTCAAACTGTAGGGCATGTAAGTTTGGGGAGAAAAAATGTTCTCCTCTGGAGATCTGGTGTTGAAAACCAAGTTGAAGATAGAGAAGTGTTTGTTGGAGTGGTTGGCAGAACAGAATTGTCAACAGACAGGTAATGCCATGTCCTTAAGATGCTCTGCAAACCTGTCAAACAGTTGGCAGCCAGTTCTATGTTTATCAGATTTAAGAGGGAACATTGGAGTACCTGTATCAGGTTGTTAGAGGTGCATCAGAAAGAGTTCCTTATGTAAAAAGTGCAGTTGTTGAGTCTGCTGTGTGGGGGATGGTGTTGGAAACGAAAATGCAGGTGTAGCAGCAGGAACGAAAGCAAGGAAGGGTGTATTATTCACTTCCTTTCATTTAATTCTTTCTTTCAAACAAAATTTCTAGAACATAACACCAAATGTAGATTGGTACTATTGTATTAATATTAATAGATTCTTTGAAGGTGGTGAGCTGGCAGAATCATTAGCATGCTGGGCAAAATGCTTTGCAACATTTCATGTCCAATTCTGCTAAGGTTGACTTTGGTTTTCATCCCTTTCAGAGTTGATAAAATAAGTACCAGTTACACTGGTATTGAGGTAATTGACTTACCTCCTCCCCCGAACTCGCTGGTCTTGTGCCAAAATTTGAAACCAGTATTTATAGATTCTTTGGAGGAAAACCTTTATAAACATTTTAACAAATACTAGTTGTTTCTTTTTCCAGATTTGGTAATTAAAGATATGAAGTCTCACAATGAAGACGAACATGAAGAAATAATAGAGTCTAATGAAGGGGCTGTCTTAGAGGAACTGTTGCCAGAACTGAAAGACATTGCTGTAGCTACAAAACCTAAAGAGAAACAAACTAAAGAATCTAGTCCTTAAGTTTATATCATCTCAATAAAGAGACATTGTCATAATTGCGATTGAATATCTATTTACTTCTGAACACTTGCTTCTCATTGTATTTCTCATTGTTTTTCTTTTGTTTTTTTCCTTGTTTCAGTCATGGGACTGTAACCATACTACAGCACCAACTTGAAGGGTTTAAGTCAATAATAATGTGCCTAGTACTTATTTTAAGTCTGATAACTATTTTTCAAACATGGACACACAGACACTGGGCTTATTTACAGTTTCTATCTGCCAAATTTCACTCAAAAGGCATTACTTGACCCAAGGTCATGGCAGAAGGCATGTACCCAAGATACACAGTGGGACTGAACCCGAAATCTCATGGTTGTGAAAATGCACATCTTAAAAACAGTCTATAAAAATGATCAAGATCTGACAGGTATATAGCTCAAATAATGTAATACCAGAGTGTAACAATAGCTGATAATTGTTCTTACTCAATATGTAAGAATTTGATACTGTGTACTCAGGACAATGACTTCACAGAATATATAAACAGCACAAACGTCAAATATATTCAACTCCATTCATGATGATGAGATAAAAATGTCGAATATGAACTTAGGAACCCTATTGTGCCAAACCAACTGTAAAAAGTTAATAAGAAAATGAAACGTCCAAAGTAAAAAAGATGACACTTGAACAGTCATGTATTTAATGAAACATGCAGAAAAGAAAGGCTGGTTCCCATACATACGAACACGCCCCCCCCTCCATATATATATATATATATATATATATACAAGGTTGTATCAAAAGATTTTTCATATTTGAAGTTTTAATTAATAGTTCAAGCAAATTACATATGGAAAGCATTTATACAGCAAAATATATCGCTTCAATTCCATGCTTGTATCATTTGGGTAGTTTAGAGGCAAAAAAATTCCCTGCACATGTTTCCAGTATCATTCACATTGTTGAACCTCTGTCCATGCAGGAAATGAGCCATGGCTTGGAAAAGGTGGTCATCTGATGATGCCAGGTCTGGACTGTAGTCAGGGCAAGGCAGCACTAAATTCACAACATAACCTTCTGTTCAAACCACCCTTGATGGCAACAGGTTCTGAGTGTATATATATGGTGCATATATATACACTCATGGTCACACCCTTTAGGATGAAACGCATAAAAGAATTCATACATACGTACATACCTATGTATGTATGTATCAGTCGCTGGTTGATTGTCGCTTGTGTAGTAGCAAAAAGATTGCATTGGCTGCATGAAGTGAAGGAAACTCGCGAACATTTAATGGAAATATTGCGCAGGAGTGGCTGTGTGGTAAGTAGCTTTTTTACCAACCACATGGTTCCGGGTTCAGTCCCACTGCGTGGCACCTTGGGCAAGTGTCTTCTACTATAGCCTCGGGCCGACCAAAGCCTTGTGAGTGGATTTGGTAGACGGAAACTGAAAGAAGCCCGTCGTATATATGTATATATATGTGTGCGTGTATGTTTGTGTTTGTCCCCCTAGCATTGCTTGACAACCGATGCTGGTGTGTTTATGTCCCCGTCACTTAGCGGTTCGGCAAAAGAGACCGATAGAATAAGTACTAGGCTTACAAAGAATAAGTCCCGGGGTCGAGTTGCTCGATTAAAGGCGGTGCTCCAGCATGGCCGCAGTCAAATGACTGAAACAAATAAAAGAGTAAAGAGAGAGATACGAAGATATTTGGTTTTGACTATTTACAATGAGCAGTAATAATAATTGCCGACTAGGACAGAGTGAACAACTGCTCAGCATCCGTAGAAGTTACTTATGAAACATTGTGTGAATGTTCAGAATGAGTCTGTCCAAGAACCTTGAGGTGTCTGCGCAAATATCTAGAGCTGTCTGCATGCAAGGGTGGAGGCACGGGTCAGTCAGCTGCTTTTAACACTCTGCGATTAGAAAGGCGCCAAAATGGGGTTTTTTAATGCAAGATCAAGATGCGACTCTGCAGCATCAAGCGACCACCCGCTTGCCAGAAATTTGATACCAACAAGATCGGTCCATCATACGCTGTTGAGATCAGGAACCGCTTCGAACTGCTTGCCATCGAAGAGAATCAAGAAGCAGAAGAAATATGGGAGAACGTGAAGGAAATTGTCGTTGAAACAGCAGAGAAACATGTACTGTATAAGAAACCCACACGATCAGCAAAGTGGATTTCGGAGGAGACTTATGTAATAGCAGAAGAAAGAAGGAGAACAAAGATGACCAGAAGCAGGGATGAAGTGCGGCGCCTGAATGCAATGTTCCAACAGGCCGCCAGGAAGGACAAAGGGAAATACTGGAATGAGGAATGTGCAAGGGCAGGGGAGGCATACAGGAAAGGGAACATGAGAGAACTTTACCAACATGTAAAGAAGACCCGTACAGCATTCATGGCCAGACAAGCAACCATCCGTGGGAGAAATGGTAAAGAACTGGATGACCAAGAAGAGAACAACCTCGATGAGCAGGCAGAAGAGAAGCGACTGGAACTGGAGCCAAACATCCTGGATGATGAGGTGGTACGGGCAATGAAACAGCTGGCCAACCGAAAAGCCCCTGGTACTGATGGCATACCACTAGAATTACTCAAGCCAATACCAACAAAAACGCTAACATCGCTTTGCCAACGAATATGGAGAACCTGTAAGTGGCCAAGGGAATGGAAGAGGTCAGTTTTCATCCCAATACCAAAGAAAGGAGACACCAAGGACTGCGCAAACTACTGTACCATCACCCTGATCCCCCATGTAAGCAAAATTCTCCTTAAAATCATCCAGAAGCGCCTGAACACAACTATTGAGAGAGAATTGCCAGAGGTGCAAGCTGGTTTCAGAAAGGAAAGAAGCACCCGCGATCACATCGCCAACCTACGGTGGATTATGGAAAAGGCAAGAGAATACCAAAAGAAGCTGTACATGTGTTTCATCGGTTACTCCAAAGTCTTTGACAGCATTGATCATGACAAGTTATGGAAATTTCTGGAGGAAATGGGGACACCTTTACACCTTGTCCAGCTTATTAGATAACTCTATCGAAACCAAGAGGCTACAGTACGGACACCATATGGTGACACTGATTGGTTTGAGATTGGAAAAGGCACTTGGCAAGGTTGCATCCTATTACGAGCAGCCTTCAACATGTACGCTGAAAAGGTCATGAGGAATGCAGGCCTGGAGGATAGCAACATTGGAGTAAGGATTAGAGGAAGAAATATTAATAACCTTCGCTATGCAGATGATACAACCCTGCTGGTAGAAAATAATAAGGATCTAGAGAATCTTATTCTGCTAGTCAAGAAAGAGAGTGAGAAATTTGGGCTGTACCTCAATGTCAAGAAAACGAAGATCATGTTAACAGCAGCCACAACAAATATCAGCATCAAGATCGATAATGAAGAGATCGAAGTGGTTGATGATATCATCTTCCTTGGCTTCAAATTAAATCGAGATGGTAACTGCACTCCAGAAATAAGGTGGCGGATAGTACTAGGCAGAAAGGCAATGGTCAGCATGAGCAAGGTCTGGAAGAGTAGAGACATCAGACTCGCTACCAAATGCAGATTGGTGAATGCAATCGTCTTCCCAGTAGCAACATACGGATGCCAGACCTGGACACTAGAGAAAGCTGACCAGAAGAGAATTAATGCATTCGAGCTTTGGTGTTGGAGAAAAATTTTACGGATTCCATGGACAGCGAGGCTCACTAATGGAGAAGTTTTTAACCAGATCAAGCCAAAACTGTCGCTAGAAGCTAGGATCACCAAGCATAGATTGACATATTTTGGTCATATTATGCAGAGAAAATCCCTGGAGAAGGACATCGTGCTCGGAAGGGTCAGTGGCAAGAGAGGAAGAGACCAACCAAGTACCCGCTGGCTTGACACCAGCAAGAGTGACACGTGAATGGCCATAGCCAATCTGAAAGAAGCGACCCAGGATAGAACTGGCTGGAGGACACTGATCCATCGAGTAACCGAGAGCCGACTTCGACTGAGCGGATAGATAGATAGAATAGGGTATAAGAAGAGCATTCGAGAAAACTATATCAAGCCGCCACCTCACCCTGATTAGTCGATTTAAACACCGATCACGTGAAACTATGGTGGCTCACTTGTGTCTAAACCGAGTATGTAGCAGTTAGGTTTCAAATCACTGCTACGCATCTATGTATATATTTGTGTGTGTCTATGTAAGTATATATGTGTTTGTATGTATATTTATATTTGATTATTTATTTACATGCATTTGTGCTTGTGACGAATTCATGTTTTGGATGCGTAATAATGTATGCAGAAGTATATGTACGTCATGTGTATATATACATATGTACGAAGGTTTGTGTACCTGTAAGTCGATGTGTATGTGTGTGTATGTATATGTGTATATATATATAGGAGCACTCCGTCGGTTACGACGACCAGGGTCCCAGCTGATACGATCAACGGAACAGCTTGCTCGTGGAATTAACGTGCAAGTGACTGAGCAATCCACAGACACGTGTACCCTTAACGTAGTTCTCAGGGAGATTCAGCGTGACACAGAGTGTGACAAGGCCGGCCCTTTGAAATACAGGTACAACTCATTTTTGCCAGCTGAGTGGACTGGAGCAACGTGAAATAAAGTGTCTTGCTCAAGGACACAACGCATCGCCGGGAATCGAACTCACGACCTTAAAATCGTCAGTCGAATGCCCTAACCACTAAGCCACGCATCTTCACTATATATATATATATTATATATATATATATATATATATATATATATATATATATACACACACACGCATACATGTGTAGTGGATGTGTGTATGTATTAATAAATACATAAGTTGTTTCGTGATTAAATAGAGATTTATTTACACTACATAAATTTTGTAAGCAATGCTACGCATTGCTTGTACAGAATACATATTAAAGAAGAATATGTTTGCGTGTGTGTGTGTGTGTGTGTGTGAGTAAATCATTCAGGACAGTAACCTGTAGGCATATTCTCTAGTCGTCTCCAAAACGTGTAGTGTCTGCTTTAGCGTCAGCTCCGGTTCTCTCTGTGTAGCCGTTTTTTCCTTTCTATTTATAAAATCTCAAATAGCCAGAAAAATAGATATATCGCAACACAGTTACTGTTTAAGTAGGTCATCGTTCGTCCTCTTGAACTTCGCCTGACATGGCTCAGGTCGGAGGTCAAAGGGAGACGATCAATCACTTTTTGTCAGAACAAAGGAATCTTAATTTCGCGCCTTTGCATGCATTGGTATTTGACGACCGATGATTCTTGGATTCGATTTCGAATCCAAGCTTAGAGAAGGAAGTGCTAACTCTTACACTAGTGAGAAAGCCACAGAGATCGAACGATATTGGAAATGTTATTCTTTGTGTGTATGCAGAAAAAATTTTACACATTGAACGATAAAAATATGAATGAAAGGTTTGCTGTTTGTATGTGCTATAAGGTGGGCAATATGTATATGTGCCCAGGCAGAAATATGTTGGCGCGTTGAAAGAGATGTGCGTCTATTGATTACTCGACCCACTAGAGGTCTAATAGAGGCAAGGTGTCTTTCAGTGGCGAAAAAGATCGAAAAAGATAGCACACATGAGAACATGATTTGTAAATGTGTGTGAATATACAGTTAGCAAAAATATATTTATAAGAAAGCAAAACATTTTGAAGAGAAAACAAAAAATATGTACATGCAAAAATGAAAGAAATGTTCATCGGCAAAGTTCGATTGTGAAATGTTCCGTAAAAGTTTATACAGACAGTTTTTCGTTGATGTGGAACAACGTTCTTGTTTTCGTTTTTTTTTTTTTTATGTACGTGAATGTTCTTTGATTTCTCTGGGTTGTATGTGGGTGATGCAGTTATGTGAGTTATGTGTTGATGTATGCATTTCATTAGGAAGATGGATAAGTTAGGAGTTCAGAACTTACCCGAAAAACTTGCACAAACCTTGCTGGCCATCGAACTGTTCTTCCTGATTTGGTGTGTCGGGGTTGTGCAGAATCTGTGGTGTTCGCTGGAGTTGCCGAGTCTGTTCGAGGAAAGGAGGGGACTGAATGTAAGTCCTCCTCGATGAAAGCTTTTTTTAAACGATCAATCGAGACCGTATTTCGTTTACTTTCAATATCGAGGACGAAATACTTGGGTTCTCTTTTGATGACCTTGTAGGGCCCGGAACATGGTGGTCGAAGTTGAGAGGGTATCCCATCATTCCTCACGAAGACATGAGTCCAAGTGTTGATATCTTTTGGGACACGTGAAACGACGTTCTGTTGTCTGGGGCCTGAAGGTGATAACTGCGACATGGATGTCCGTAATCGGTGCACATATTGTTGTGAGTCAGGAAAGTTTTGTGAAACAGGTTCGATCATCTGCCCAGGTAAGGTGAGTGCTGTGCCATAAACGAGTTCGGCCGGAGTATATCCCAGTTCTTCCTTAATCGTGGATCGAATTCCAAGGAGGATGAGAGGGAAATGTTCCAACCAGTGAGAACTGTCTGGAGCTGCTTTGATAGATGCCTTGAGTTGGCGGTGAAAGCGTTAGACCATGCCATTTGCTGCAGGGTGGTAAGCCGTAGTGCGGGTGTGTTTACACCCGAGGAGACGAGTCAGCTCGGTGAAAAGGTGGGAATCGAACTGACGTCCTCTGTCGGTGGTGATTGTTGCGGGTGTGCCAAAACGCGAAACCCATTGTGATATCAGCGTTTTGGCGACCGTTTCTGCTGATATATCAGATAGGGGCCAGGCTTCGGGCCATCGCGAAAAACGATCTACGCAAGTTAGCAGATATGAATAGTTCTGCGAAGGTGGCGGGGGTCCGACGATATCGATGTGCACGTGCTGAAATCGCGCGTCGGGTTGCGAAAATGAACCGATTGGTGATTTTATGTGCCGGTGGATTTTCGCTTTTTGGCACGCAACACAGCACTTGGTCCATTCTCTGATATCCTTGTTGATACTGGTCCACACAAAACGGGTCGATATCAGCTTTTGAGTGGAGCAAATACCAGGATGTGACAGAGAATGTAGAGCAGAGAAAACTTCTCGACGATATTTCTGTGGTACATAAGGGCGTTGGTAACCAGTGGAGATATCACACCAAATATGGGCCGTGGATGATGGTAGCGGAACATGCTGAAATTTCAGAGATGACGAATTCCGGAGCTTTAGAAGTTCTTCGTCATTCTCCTGGTCAGCTGCTATACGTGCCAGATCAATTGTAGACGTGGTGTGGATAGCATTGATCTGCGCACGTGAAAGTGCATCGGCTGCTAAGTTGGTCGTCCCTTTGATGTGGCGTATATCCGTCGTGTACTGCGATATGAAGTCGAGGTGGCGGATTTCTCTCGGCGAGTGGCGATCCGGCTTGGTGTTAAATGCGTATACTAATGGCTTGTGGTCGGTGTATATGGCAAAATTGGTACCTTCTAGCATGTGACGGAAATGCTTAACGGCCAGGTATGCCGCTAATAATTCCCGACTGAATGTGCTGTATTTGGTTTCCGCGGGTTTTAACCGCTTAGAAAAGAAAGACAACGGTTGTCATATACCGTCAACAAGCTGTTGTAGCACACCTCCAATTCCGGAATCGGATGCATCAACGAGTAAACATCGTGGAGCGTCTGGTTTTGGATAAACCAACATGGTAGCGCTAGATAACGCTTTTTTCAGGGCAGCGAAAGAAACGAGTTGATCTTCGGTCAGAGCTATATCTGCATTTTTGCAGGTTCGCTGACGTAGCAAATCCGTGAGCAGTTGCGCTATTTCAGCGAGGTGGGGCACGAACCGTCGATAGAAATTCGCTAGACCGAGATATTCCCTTAATTTGCGGAGAGATGTGGGTGGTGGAAAATCCACGATGGTCTTGACCTTCTCGGGAAGGGGACGAATTCCATTCTTATCGACAATGTGCCCGAGAAAATGAAGGGAAGCAACTCCGAACAAACATTTAGTAGGGTTGATAACAAAACACCAAATTGACGGAGATGTTCGAATAGCAGGTGGAGGTGTTGGTTATGTTCTTCGTCCGAGTTACTGGCCACGAGTATGTCGTATATGCATGCATAGACGAAAGGCAAACCTCTAGTCACCATGTCGATAAACCTTTGGAATGTCTGTGCCGCGTTTCGTAAACCGAAAGGCATACGCAGGAATTCAAACATTCCGAAAGGTGTAGTAACTGCTGTCTTTGAGATGTCCGCAGGTTCGACTGGGATTTGGTTGTATGCTCGCACCAGGTCGATTTTGGAAAAGATGCGAGCTCCAGGCAGCGAGCTCGAAAAGTCTTGAAGAAAAGGCACCGGATAGGCATCACTGATAGTGCTTTTATTCAGCGATCGATAATCGCCGCAAACCCACTAATCAGTCGATGATTTTTTTGGGACGCAGTGTATCGGCGAGGACCAGTTGCTGCTGGAAGTGCGGATGATTCCGAGGTCGAGCATGTGCTGGAATTTCCGCTGGAATTTCCGCTTGACAGCAACAGGTGGACCGTTGGTTTTGATGTGGTGGGTAACGTCGTGTTTGATCGGCTGGTTGTGGAAAACTGGTCGAGCGACGTCTGGATATTCATTCAGTATGGAACTGTGACGAGTCGTTGTTGTAAGCATTACAGTTGGGCTGACTGTGTCCATTCGAGCGGCTGTACCGCGCACAGTAAGCTTGGTGGTGGTGTCGACAAGTCGTCTGTTCTTTATGTCTACCAGGAGACCGAAATGATGCAGGAAATCGGCTCCTAAGATAGGGGTCGGCAGTTTAGCGACGACGAATACCCACTGAAATGTGCGGCGTAGTCCTATGTTCAATGTTAGGGACTGTTCACCGTAGGTTGGAATGGGTGAATGGTTGACTGCCTGAAGACAGACTGATGTCTCTTTTCTTTTTCCAGAAGTGTTGGAGACTGGGATGATGCTGACTTCCGCACCTGTGTCAACCAGGAAACGCGTGCCTGTTACCCGATCGCAAACGAAAAACAGGCGACTGTGTGGGTGCGAGCCAGGAACTTCCGTCGCGTTCAATTCCTGGCTGTGCCATTTCCCGAACTGGGTGGGGAAAACGAGCACGGTACCCTTCATTTTTGTGCCCGTGTTCCGAATGTTCGGTGGTACCAACACGTGTCATGTGAGTTGCGGGTAACACTGAGGCTTCGGGACTGTCTGCCATCTCGTCGCGATCGGCTGGTGCTTCGACGCTGGGGACTAAGCTTTAGGGCCTGTATTTGGGCTGTGAGGATCTGTATTTGAGCAGCTTGCTGCGTCATTAATGCACGCAAGTCCGAAATCTCGGAAGAACTGGTTTGTGCATGGAAAGGATTGGTACTGGGAGCGGCTGGCGTCACCGTCGATACCGTTGGATATTTGTGCGGTACTTCGGCTATTTTGTCAGCTAGCTCCGCCAGTTCTTCAATGGATGTATTTTCTCTGGTAGACGCGAGAACAACCTGGGTATTGGAGGGCAGACGCTGGAGAAAAAGCTGCTTGAACATTTTTTCTGGGAGCGTCTCATCTCCGAGAAGCTGCTTCATTCTACGAAGCTGGGACGGCGTTTTGTCGCCCAATTCTTCCGATATCAGAAGCTGCTGAAGTCTTTTATGTTGCGATTCGGAGGTTCTGTTTATCAACGTGGTTTTAAAAACTTCGTACGAAATAGAACCGGGTGGTGCCATGATAAAATCACGGATAACGTTTGTTATTTCTGGCGACAGAGAACCGATAACATGCGAAAGTCGAGACGCATCGCTCAGTATTCTGTGAGAGGCAAACTGTGCCTCTATATGGTAAAATCATAATGCAAGGTCGTGGGTCCAGAATGGTGGAATTTTTAAAGAAATCGCCGCTTGGAATGCCATGTCGATCGGAGGTATGATGTTGGCCGCTGGATTCTGTTCCGGGAGGTCCATTGTTTTCGTCGGAATTTTCAGGTGCTTCGTTGCCGGGTGATGTGCAAACTGTAATTCTTCGACGCGGTTGATGAAGCTGGTTCCGGGGAAGGCGCAATTCGTTTTACGGGGTCACCAAATGTAGTGGATGTGTGTATGTATTAATAAATACCTAAGTTGTTTCGTGATTAAATAGAGATTTATTTACACTACATAAATTTTGTAAGCAATGCTACGCATTGCTTGTACAGAATACATATTAAAGAAGAATATGTTTGCGTGTGTGTGTGTGTGTGTGTGTGTGAGTAAATCATTCAGGACAGTAACCTGTAGGCATATTCTCTAGTCGTCTCCAAAACGTGTAGTGTCTGCTTTAGCGTCAGCTCCGGTTCTCTCTGTGTAGCCGTTTTTTCCTTTCTATTTATAAAATCTCAAATAGCCAGAAAAATAGATATATCGCAACACAGTTACTGTTTAAGTAGGTCATCGTTCGTCCTCTTGAACTTCGCCTGACATGGCTCAGGTCGGAGGTCAAAGGGAGACGATCAATCACTTTTTGTCAGAACAAAGGAATCTTAATTTCGCGCCTTTGCATGCATTGGTATTTGACGACCGATGATTCTTGGATTCGATTTCGAATCCAAGCTTAGAGAAGGAAGTGCTAACTCTTACACTAGTGAGAAAGCCACAGAGATCGAACGATATTGGAAATGTTATTCTTTGTGTGTATGCAGAAAAAATTTTACACATTGAACGATAAAAATATGAATGAAAGGTTTGCTGTTTGTATGTGCTATAAGGTGGGCAATATGTATATGTGCCCAGGCAGAAATATGTTGGCGCGTTGAAAGAGATGTGCGTCTATTGATTACTCGACCCACTAGAGGTCTAATAGAGGCAAGGTGTCTTTCAGTGGCGAAAAAGATCGAAAAAGATAGCACACATGAGAACATGATTTGTAAATGTGTGTGAATATACAGTTAGCAAAAATATATTTATAAGAAAGCAAAACATTTTGAAGAGAAAACAAAAAATATGTACATGCAAAAATGAAAGAAATGTTCATCGGCAAAGTTCGATTGTGAAATGTTCCGTAAAAGTTTATACAGACAGTTTTTCGTTGATGTGGAACAACGTTCTTGTTTTCGTTTTTTTTTTTTTTATGTACGTGAATGTTCTTTGATTTCTCTGGGTTGTATGTGGGTGATGCAGTTATGTGAGTTATGTGTTGATGTATGCATTTCATTAGGAAGATGGATAAGTTAGGAGTTCAGAACTTACCCGAAAAACTTGCACAAACCTTGCTGGCCATCGAACTGTTCTTCCTGATTTGGTGTGTCGGGGTTGTGCAGAATCTGTGGTGTTCGCTGGAGTTGCCGAGTCTGTTCGAGGAAAGGAGGGGACTGAATGTAAGTCCTCCTCGATGAAAGCTTTTTTTAAACGATCAATCGAGACCGTATTTCGTTTACTTTCAATATCGAGGACGAAATACTTGGGTTCTCTTTTGATGACCTTGTAGGGCCCGGAACATGGTGGTCGAAGTTGAGAGGGTATCCCATCATTCCTCACGAAGACATGAGTCCAAGTGTTGATATCTTTTGGGACACGTGAAACGACGTTCTGTTGTCTGGGGCCTGAAGGTGATAACTGCGACATGGATGTCCGTAATCGGTGCACATATTGTTGTGAGTCAGGAAAGTTTTGTGAAACAGGTTCGATCATCTGCCCAGGTAAGGTGAGTGCTGTGCCATAAACGAGTTCGGCCGGAGTATATCCCAGTTCTTCCTTAATCGTGGATCGAATTCCAAGGAGGATGAGAGGGAAATGTTCCAACCAGTGAGAACTGTCTGGAGCTGCTTTGATAGATGCCTTGAGTTGGCGGTGAAAGCGTTAGACCATGCCATTTGCTGCAGGGTGGTAAGCCGTAGTGCGGGTGTGTTTACACCCGAGGAGACGAGTCAGCTCGGTGAAAAGGTGGGAATCGAACTGACGTCCTCTGTCGGTGGTGATTGTTGCGGGTGTGCCAAAACGCGAAACCCATTGTGATATCAGCGTTTTGGCGACCGTTTCTGCTGATATATCAGATAGGGGCCAGGCTTCGGGCCATCGCGAAAAACGATCTACGCAAGTTAGCAGATATGAATAGTTCTGCGAAGGTGGCGGGGGTCCGACGATATCGATGTGCACGTGCTGAAATCGCGCGTCGGGTTGCGAAAATGAACCGATTGGTGATTTTATGTGCCGGTGGATTTTCGCTTTTTGGCACGCAACACAGCACTTGGTCCATTCTCTGATATCCTTGTTGATACTGGTCCACACAAAACGGGTCGATATCAGCTTTTGAGTGGAGCAAATACCAGGATGTGACAGAGAATGTAGAGCAGAGAAAACTTCTCGACGATATTTCTGTGGTACATAAGGGCGTTGGTAACCAGTGGAGATATCACACCAAATATGGGCCGTGGATGATGGTAGCGGAACATGCTGAAATTTCAGAGATGACGAATTCCGGAGCTTTAGAAGTTCTTCGTCATTCTCCTGGTCAGCTGCTATACGTGCCAGATCAATTGTAGACGTGGTGTGGATAGCATTGATCTGCGCACGTGAAAGTGCATCGGCTGCTAAGTTGGTCGTCCCTTTGATGTGGCGTATATCCGTCGTGTACTGCGATATGAAGTCGAGGTGGCGGATTTCTCTCGGCGAGTGGCGATCCGGCTTGGTGTTAAATGCGTATACTAATGGCTTGTGGTCGGTGTATATGGCAAAATTGGTACCTTCTAGCATGTGACGGAAATGCTTAACGGCCAGGTATGCCGCTAATAATTCCCGACTGAATGTGCTGTATTTGGTTTCCGCGGGTTTTAACCGCTTAGAAAAGAAAGACAACGGTTGTCATATACCGTCAACAAGCTGTTGTAGCACACCTCCAATTCCGGAATCGGATGCATCAACGAGTAAACATCGTGGAGCGTCTGGTTTTGGATAAACCAACATGGTAGCGCTAGATAACGCTTTTTTCAGGGCAGCGAAAGAAACGAGTTGATCTTCGGTCAGAGCTATATCTGCATTTTTGCAGGTTCGCTGACGTAGCAAATCCGTGAGCAGTTGCGCTATTTCAGCGAGGTGGGGCACGAACCGTCGATAGAAATTCGCTAGACCGAGATATTCCCTTAATTTGCGGAGAGATGTGGGTGGTGGAAAATCCACGATGGTCTTGACCTTCTCGGGAAGGGGACGAATTCCATTCTTATCGACAATGTGCCCGAGAAAATGAAGGGAAGCAACTCCGAACAAACATTTAGTAGGGTTGATAACAAAACACCAAATTGACGGAGATGTTCGAATAGCAGGTGGAGGTGTTGGTTATGTTCTTCGTCCGAGTTACTGGCCACGAGTATGTCGTATATGCATGCATAGACGAAAGGCAAACCTCTAGTCACCATGTCGATAAACCTTTGGAATGTCTGTGCCGCGTTTCGTAAACCGAAAGGCATACGCAGGAATTCAAACATTCCGAAAGGTGTAGTAACTGCTGTCTTTGAGATGTCCGCAGGTTCGACTGGGATTTGGTTGTATGCTCGCACCAGGTCGATTTTGGAAAAGATGCGAGCTCCAGGCAGCGAGCTCGAAAAGTCTTGAAGAAAAGGCACCGGATAGGCATCACTGATAGTGCTTTTATTCAGCGATCGATAATCGCCGCAAACCCACTAATCAGTCGATGATTTTTTTGGGACGCAGTGTATCGGCGAGGACCAGTTGCTGCTGGAAGTGCGGATGATTCCGAGGTCGAGCATGTGCTGGAATTTCCGCTGGAATTTCCGCTTGACAGCAACAGGTGGACCGTTGGTTTTGATGTGGTGGGTAACGTCGTGTTTGATCGGCTGGTTGTGGAAAACTGGTCGAGCGACGTCTGGATATTCATTCAGTATGGAACTGTGACGAGTCGTTGTTGTAAGCATTACAGTTGGGCTGACTGTGTCCATTCGAGCGGCTGTACCGCGCACAGTAAGCTTGGTGGTGGTGTCGACAAGTCGTCTGTTCTTTATGTCTACCAGGAGACCGAAATGATGCAGGAAATCGGCTCCTAAGATAGGGGTCGGCAGTTTAGCGACGACGAATACCCACTGAAATGTGCGGCGTAGTCCTATGTTCAATGTTAGGGACTGTTCACCGTAGGTTGGAATGGGTGAATGGTTGACTGCCTGAAGACAGACTGATGTCTCTTTTCTTTTTCCAGAAGTGTTGGAGACTGGGATGATGCTGACTTCCGCACCTGTGTCAACCAGGAAACGCGTGCCTGTTACCCGATCGCAAACGAAAAACAGGCGACTGTGTGGGTGCGAGCCAGGAACTTCCGTCGCGTTCAATTCCTGGCTGTGCCATTTCCCGAACTGGGTGGGGAAAACGAGCACGGTACCCTTCATTTTTGTGCCCGTGTTCCGAATGTTCGGTGGTACCAACACGTGTCATGTGAGTTGCGGGTAACACTGAGGCTTCGGGACTGTCTGCCATCTCGTCGCGATCGGCTGGTGCTTCGACGCTGGGGACTAAGCTTTAGGGCCTGTATTTGGGCTGTGAGGATCTGTATTTGAGCAGCTTGCTGCGTCATTAATGCACGCAAGTCCGAAATCTCGGAAGAACTGGTTTGTGCATGGAAAGGATTGGTACTGGGAGCGGCTGGCGTCACCGTCGATACCGTTGGATATTTGTGCGGTACTTCGGCTATTTTGTCAGCTAGCTCCGCCAGTTCTTCAATGGATGTATTTTCTCTGGTAGACGCGAGAACAACCTGGGTATTGGAGGGCAGACGCTGGAGAAAAAGCTGCTTGAACATTTTTTCTGGGAGCGTCTCATCTCCGAGAAGCTGCTTCATTCTACGAAGCTGGGACGGCGTTTTGTCGCCCAATTCTTCCGATATCAGAAGCTGCTGAAGTCTTTTATGTTGCGATTCGGAGGTTCTGTTTATCAACGTGGTTTTAAAAACTTCGTACGAAATAGAACCGGGTGGTGCCATGATAAAATCACGGATAACGTTTGTTATTTCTGGCGACAGAGAACCGATAACATGCGAAAGTCGAGACGCATCGCTCAGTATTCTGTGAGAGGCAAACTGTGCCTCTATATGGTAAAATCATAATGCAAGGTCGTGGGTCCAGAATGGTGGAATTTTTAAAGAAATCGCCGCTTGGAATGCCATGTCGATCGGAGGTATGATGTTGGCCGCTGGATTCTGTTCCGGGAGGTCCATTGTTTTCGTCGGAATTTTCAGGTGCTTCGTTGCCGGGTGATGTGCAAACTGTAATTCTTCGACGCGGTTGATGAAGCTGGTTCCGGGGAAGGCGCAATTCGTTTTACGGGGTCACCAAATGTAGTGGATGTGTGTATGTATTAATAAATACCTAAGTTGTTTCGTGATTAAATAGAGATTTATTTACACTACATAAATTTTGTAAGCAATGCTACGCATTGCTTGTACAGAATACATATTAAAGAAGAATATGTTTGCGTGTGTGTGTGTGTGTGTGTGTGTGAGTAAATCATTCAGGACAGTAACCTGTAGGCATATTCTCTAGTCGTCTCCAAAACGTGTAGTGTCTGCTTTAGCGTCAGCTCCGGTTCTCTCTGTGTAGCCGTTTTTTCCTTTCTATTTATAAAATCTCAAATAGCCAGAAAAATAGATATATCGCAACACAGTTACTGTTTAAGTAGGTCATCGTTCGTCCTCTTGAACTTCGCCTGACATGGCTCAGGTCGGAGGTCAAAGGGAGACGATCAATCACTTTTTGTCAGAACAAAGGAATCTTAATTTCGCGCCTTTGCATGCATTGGTATTTGACGACCGATGATTCTTGGATTCGATTTCGAATCCAAGCTTAGAGAAGGAAGTGCTAACTCTTACACATGTATATAAACTTATATGCATGTATATGTATTTAAATATAAGTGCATGTATAAGTTCTCATCTATGAGTTCACACGTGTGTGTATGCGTGTGTACAGGTACAGTAATACCTCACTATACGAGGACTCGTTTTACGGGACCCTGACTTTACGAGTTTTATTTTATAATAAATATAAAAAGGTTAAACAGCCATATTGTGTGTGTGCGGCAACGTCGTAACATGTGACAACTCTGGTTCTGACGCGTCTATACAGATGCATATAACGACGGAGTAAAGTAACGGTATAAAATTTGAATGACTTAGTTTGCGCTTTGTTGAGAGAGATTATTATATGCTAATTCTATGTGCCACAGAGTTTATATTGTATACGTATATTTATACTATTTTTTCGGCATTTTTAAAACCCACCCAATATGTCTAAACGAAATTGTTCAACGGACCCCACGGGAACAATAAGAAACGAAAATCCATCACACTTTAAACTTGTTATTTTAAAAGAAATCAACAAGACCGTCTACGAGTGCTTGTGAATCAGCAATTGCGTCTACATGTGATGGTGAGTGCGAGTGAAAGGGATTCAGAAAACGATTATAATAATACTATTTTTTATTATAAATGATCTTGACATTCCTTTTGTTTTACATAAAATATTCTATACATTCTATTGTTGTTTTATTTCCATATATTCACGAGTATTATAAATTTTTTATAGGTAAAACATTTTTCTGAGAACGAATTACGATTTATGACATTGCTGCTATGGGAAATTATTGTCCTCTTTTACGAGTTTTCGCTTAACGAGCGGTCCACTGGAACAAATTAACACGTATATCGAGTTATTACTGTATATGTGTGTTTGTGTGTGCGTGTGTGTGTGTATTAGACGTTTAGAACTTAATCATCGTAGTTATCAATTCCGTAGCCTAAAGCATGTATTGGCTTGGAGGCTATTATGTACAAATACTGATGAATATTCTTAGTTTATCATCCAATCAATTGCGTAATCGACGCAATCTTGACTTAATTAGATACTCTGCAACTCCAATCTCTAAACATTAGCTGCACATGTCACGTGATAAAGAAATAAAATAAGTGAAGTTGACGAGACGTTGAGCCATTCAATTAATGCTATAAATATTTCAGTAGCATGGCAATTTATTTGCACACAATGCATTATCTGCTATTTTATCAGGCATTGGTGAACTCTCGGAAGAAAAAATCAGTTTGCATTGAAATTGATCTCTTGAAATGTCAGGTGGTGTTCATCATAACCATATCAATTCTAGGATGAGGTTTAATTAGGAACTCGACCAATCAGTTAGTGTTATTACAGCATCATAAGTTCATTCTTTGGAAATGAGAATGGTAATCAGCTGCCAGTATTAGAGCGTAGATATTTATCAACAAAGGGTTCTTTGACATGCAGTTAATAAGCTTCTGGTTAATTATGATTCATAATTATCGACAGTTACCTGTATTAATCCAGTCAGAGAAGATCTGTTAGCAGATATACTTTATTCGTCCACATCATCGTCATACAATGGCTTATGTACCCCCTTCCCTTACACATACGTATGCACATATAATATAGTTGTGGAAGGATTTCGACCCCACCCCAAGTGACTGAAAGTGGACTGTCTCATTGTTATAAAGTAAAGGACAGTGAGCGATTGGCAGTTCGGGGTTGGTAAACAATTCACTGTCAGCCGTTGATGTAGAGCGTTGAGTCTCGTGTAATAGTAGTACGTCGTGTTAATACTTTGTTTCCCTCCCGCTTTATGATATTATATATCCAGCATACAAAGATATTAAATGGTAACGTGTTGTTCGAAGCTTGCGTCAGACGTTAAATTTTTTTTGGTGGAGCTACGAAATCAAAGAAAAAATCGTTTGATATGGAGAACTTAATGGCCTCCATGGTGCAGTTGCAACAGCAACAGCAGCAACAACAACAGTAACTACAACAGCAGCACCTAAAGCAGTAGCAGCAGCAACAACAAAATAAATAGTTGCTGGAATTAATGTTGAAGAATTCTGAAAATACTTCAGGATCGTACTCGCCAGACAGCGTAGCAGACTTAGTTGAAAAATTCAGCTATAACCCAGAAGAAGGGATTACCTTCTTTTCTACTATAGGCACAAAGCCAGAATTTTTTTTTTTTTTTTTTTTTTGGTGGGAGAGTCGATTAGATCGACCCAGTACGCAACTGGTACTTAATTTATCGACCCCGAAAGGATGAAAGGCAAAGTCGACCTTAGCTGAATTTGAACTCAGAATGCAACGGCAAGCGAAATACCTATTTATTTATTACCCACAAGGGGCTAAACATAGAGGGGACAAACAAGGACAGATATAGGTATTAAGTCGATTACATCGACTCCAGTGCGTAACTGGTACTTAATTTATCGACCCCGGAAGGATGAAAGACAAAGTCGACCTTGGCTGAATTTGAACTCAGAATGTAACGGCAAATGAAATACCGCTAAGCATTTCTCTCGGCGTGCTAACGGTTCCGCCAGCTCGCCGCCTTGAAGGTATTACCTTCTCTGCATATTTTCGTAGATACGAAGAAATCTTCAAAGAAGAGTGTAAAAGTTGGTCCGACAAGAAAAAAGTACGACTACTTTTAAGAAAGTTATCCCCTACCGAACACGAAAAATATAGTAATTATATTCTACCGAAGAAACCAGGTGAGATTTGTTTCGATGAAACAATTAATATTTTATTGAAAATTTTCAGCGAAAGAAATTCGCTGGCAGTGTTTAAATTTGGTCAAAAAAGATGATGAACATTTCGTTACCCATGCCGGAGTGGTTAACAGAGAGTTTGAGACATTCAAACTGAATGAGTTAACTCCGGACATGTCAAAGTGTTTAATTTTTGTTCAAGGGCTTACTGCAAGCAAAGATGCAGATATACGATCCCGGATATTAACAAAATTAGAACAGAACCCAAATTTAACACTGCAGGCAGTAGCAGAAGAATGTCAGGGGATTATTAATCTAAGACATGACGCAAATAAAACTGAACAGCAAGATTGCTCTTAGATTCAAGCATGTCGACCGGTAACGAATAAGAAAAATGAGAAAAATGTTTAGACCGAATTCAAGTTATGGGTGCGGTGGTCTACATTTCAAAAATAACTGTTCGTTTAAAAATATAAAATGCTTCATGTGTGGTAAAATGGGCCATAAAAAGTTGCACTGTAGGACAGAACCTAAAAACGGTCCAACACAAAAAATCGCGTAAACTGATTATCCTTGACAAAAAATACGAATGAGCCTCAAATGAAATGTGTGTTTCTAAAAATTAATAACACAAACATAAAGTTACAATTGGATACAGGCTGCGATATCTCAATAATTAACACAGATACACGGGGAAAAATCGAGAGACCTTAATTAAATGAAACTTCGAAAATTGCCTATTTCAGGAAAAATATTATATCTTAAGGGCGAATTGATAAGTAATATTACATTTCATGAGAAAACTTTAAAAGCTAAAGTAAATACAGCAAACTTATTCGGTACTGACTGGATGGAATTATTTAATTTATGCGGCCTTCCCACAAATCTTTTCGGTAAAAATGTGAATGGTTTTTCCTCTAGTACAAATAAATCGTAAGACGAATTGAAAAAAAAAGTATTTTCCTGGAGTTCTGGCTGATAAAACTAGGTCTGTGTACCAAAACGAAGGCGAGGTTTCAGATAAAAGAGAACACCATACCAGTATTTAAAAAAAAAGAACAGATAAACGTAGAGTTAGAGAGACTAGAGAAAATTAGAGCTATCCAAGAAGTGAAATATAGTCAATGGGCATCACCAACTGTGTACATCAAGAACAAGAATAAAATCAGAGTGTGTACTGATTTTTTCCACTGGTTTAAACGAATGTCTTAAAACGTGCCTCTATCCGTTGCCTACTCCGGAGGATATTTTTGCGAAATTAAACGGTTGCAAGATATTTTCTAAATTGGATCTCTCTGACGCGAACCTACAAATTAGGGTAGACGATGAATTCTCTAAATACTTAACAATTAACACACATAAAGAACTGTATAAATGCAACAGGTTACCATTTGACTTAAAAGTCGCACCAACGATTTTTCATCAAATTGTGGTTGCAATGTTAGCGAACTGTGAATTCGCAATTCCATAACTGGATGATATACTCATTAAAAGCGAATCCAGGTGTCAATATGTGTTCAAAAAAATTAGGGATTACAGCTTTATTTTGAGTGATGAAAAGTGTGGATTTTTCTTACCGAAAATAAGATATTTAGGACAAATCATTGACAGAAATGGACGTTGAACGGACCCGTCGAGGGCAGACACAATATACCTGCGACAAATATAGCGAACATACAAGCATTTTTAGGATTGGCAAATCATTATCAAAAGTATGTTCCAAATGTGCATAAGGTGAGAGTTCTACTGAATTATCTGCTTTAAAAAGTGGTGAATTAGAATTGGTCGGAAAACTGCCAAAAGGCGTTTGACGAAATAAAAAAATTATTTATATCTGATTTGTCGCCAGTATACTTCGATCCTGCAGTAGAGATTGTTGTAGCTTCTGATGCTTCTGAGTACTGTATAGGAGCAGTAATGCTACATAAATATAAAGATGGTAATATGAAGGCGGTGGTTCATGGTTCACCAGCAGAGAAAAATTATTGTATTGGAAGCACTCCGTCGGTTACGACGATGAGGGTTCCGGTTGATCCGAATCAACGGAACAGCCTGCTCGTGAAATTAACGTGTAAGTGGCTGAGCACTCCACAGACACGTGTACCCTTAACGTAGTTCTCGGGGATATTCAGCGTGACACAGAGAGTGACAAGGCCGGCCCTTTGAAATACAGGTACAAGAGAAACAGGAAGAAAGAGTGAGAGAAAGTTGTGGTGAAAGAGTACAGCAGGGATCACCACCATCCCCCGCCGGAGCCTCGTGGAGCTTTAGATGTTTTCGCTCAATAAACACTCACAACGCCCGGTCTGGGAATCGAAACCGCGATCCTATGACCGCGAGTCCGCTGCCCTAATCACTGGGCCATTGCGCCTCCACAGAAAAAAATTATAGTCAAATCGAAAAAGAAGATCTAGCGATTATTTTTGCCGAGAAAAAATTTTACACGGTAAAAGTTTTCGCCTACAGACTAATCAGCGTCCATGAT
The DNA here is from genome assembly GCF_006345805.1 of Octopus sinensis. Classification (NCBI taxonomy): domain Eukaryota; kingdom Metazoa; phylum Mollusca; class Cephalopoda; order Octopoda; family Octopodidae; genus Octopus; species Octopus sinensis. The sequence goes on along the minus strand of NC_043000.1, from coordinate 76,089,491 downwards.
TATCGATATTTAAGTCGAAAAAAGGAATTCCTACCCATACTGCTAATAGGTTTCAACGCCGGGGTACGATATTATTAAACTATGATTTCAAGAAATTGGGTCATGCGGATTGTCTGTCAAGACTGACTTCGAAAAATGTGGAACTATTTGAAGATACCATGATTGCCACTTTGCGAGCGGAAAATGAATTTTAAAATGTTTTGTGTAACGTCATTAGTGAACTGCCAGTTACTGTACAAGACATAAGATTAAAATCGGAAAACGATAAATTCATTATAAATATGAAGGAAATACTGAAGGCTATAAGCGATAAAAAATATGCGCAACACAAATGCGAAACATTTCTCGCTGTGTGACAATGTGTTGATGTATGCACAAAGAGTCGGAGTGCTAGAAAGGTCAGACCTATTTTTGATAAGCTGATATCCAGTGAAAAAAAGCAAACTTCAAAATTCTTCAAGTTCGATGACAGATTTTTTTAAACCTATAGATTATGGTAAAGAAAGCTGGGAGGACGGTGTAAATTATTAAACAGAGTGGAAGAATGTTATTCCTGGTAAAAGAATATATGTCGAACATAAAAGACATACTAACCAAATTAAAAAAGCAGATTCACGGAAAAAACAGTCACGAGAAATGAAATCCCCATGGAAATATTGTATGACACGTTTGAGGTACCACCACCAAGCAATTTGAAACTACACGTTTCAAGCACCAGAAAATAGAGAAGAACGAAAACACTAGAATTGAACCGTAAGCATAAGTGATATTAAAACTTGGAGCAGAGTGAGGGGTGACTGATTCTAAAAAGAGATGTGGAAGGATTCCAACCCGCCAAGTGACTGCATGTGGACTGTCTCATTGTTATAAAGTAAAAGAATTGTAGCGATTGGCAGTTTGGGCTTGGTAAGCAATTCACTGTGAGCCGTTGATATACAGCGCTGAGTCTCGTGTAATAGTAATAGTAGTGCATCGTGCAAATACTTTCTTTCCCTCCTGCTTCATTGTATTATATATCCAATACAAGGATATGAAGAATATATAAAAGTAGCTTAAAAACCGCCCGACAAGGCGGCTTTTAAGCTAGTATATAGCTTTTAAGCAACTGACCCCGAATGGGAAGATCTGCAAACAGATCTCTGACTTGTTTCGGAGAATATGCTGCAATTGCTTCCTCCAGAGTCATATCCCAATGATGATCACATTCATCGCAAAAAAAAAAAGTAAAAAAAAATCGCCGAAAACAATCGCAGTAATGAAAACATAGGAATCCAAAACTTCAGAATTGCAGGTCCGGATTCGGCCTGGAATTTTTTAATTTATTCATGGAGTTAGCCTGTTATCGTACAAAAAAATTGTCGCAAAAAGCCACGTAAAAAAATCGCCGAAAATAATCACAGTAATGAAAACTTGGGAATTCAAAATTTCAGGATTGTGGGTCCGGATTCGGCCCGGAATGTTTTTAATTTACTCACAGAGTCAGCCTGATTTCAAAATGGCATGATATGTTGGGCTACAGCCTTTAGGAGTAAAGTTGAAAAAGTGTGACACACTGACACACAGAAATTAGTTTTCGCATTTATTATATTAGATGTATATATGAAAAATCGAAAAAAAAACATTTATAAAAATCTAATTAAATGTGTGTATTGTGTATAAACTGGAGGATATGTGTGATAAATCCGCATTTTAAATATTCATATAACCGTTAGAATAAAAGTTAAACTATTGCTAATCAATTGAATTATTAGTTGTTATATAAGAATATCTCTCCCGACTTATGTCTGCATCACATTATGACTTCATCAGTATTATCTTTGAAGTTCATTATCTCCATTATCTCGGCAAAACACAGCCCACTAGTAGTTAAACGCATATACGCAACCTTATATGCACCTCACCTGCACACACACACACACACACACACACACACTCGCGCAAACATAAATAATAGAAAATATTTTGAACGACATTATTTTAAACCACTACAATTGTTTCGATATATTTTTACACTCATAGTATATTGGTGAGGTGATATAATTAACATATTGTGTAACCACTATCATCCATCAAAGGTGTAAAATGCGCTTCTTCGGGTGATTGATAGATTAGATCATAGATATTTCACTCATCTACATAAGCTATAGAATTCCTAATGTATATCCAGTAGAAAGAGCACTTCCACTCTATGATGACATCCGGTATTCAATAATTGTAGATGGGCTTTGCATAACATACCACAAGGCTTTTACCTGAATCTTTTTTAAACTTATGCACGCATATATATATAGTAGCATATGCAGACCTATATATGCATGTAGATGTATACACATGTAAATATATATGCATATGTACATACACACACACACGCACACGCACACACACACACACACACACACACACACACACACACACACACACACACACACACACACACGGAATAATAACAGAGATGACTTGTGAATGAAAATTTTTAGATTTTATCAATGTATCGCGACATATGTCTCTGCATCCCACATTTGGACATTTTCGTATTCATAGGATATTATTAAAGATTATCTATAATACCTATGAGTCTTGATTTTGCCTCCATTACATGTGTGTGCTTTCTCAGGCAGTTACATTAATGCTTTATTGCTAGCACGATATTTTCACTTACAGATATTTACCATTTTACACCAATCAGGATACTTCGTTAAATTTTTGGGCATTACCTATGAATCGACATAGTATACCAAAGAGAAAGATAATAAAAAAAAAGAAAAAGAAAAATATTGAGTGTTTCTTGCATGTCACAGCAAGTTAAAGAAAAAAAATTGGATTTGACTGAAGAATGGTCAGATACCTTCCCGACCCTGTGGGTTTTTCTTGAGATGGAACAGACGCAGAAGCAATAAAACAAATATATCTATATGTGTGTGTCTGTACACACACACATACACACACACACACACACACACACACACCACACACACACACACACACACACACATATATATAATAAATAAATAATATATATGTATGTATGTATATGTATGTATGTATGTATGTATGTATGTATATATATATATATATAGGCGCAGCAGTGGCTGTGTGGTAAGTAGCTTGCTTACCAACCACATGGTTCCAGGTTCAGTCCCACTGCGTGGCACCTTGGGCAAATGTTTTCTACTATAGCCTCGGGCCGACCAAAGCCTTGTGAGGGGATTTGGTAGATGGAAATTGAAAGAAGCCCGTCGTATATATATATGTGTGTGTGTGTTTGTGTGTCTGTGTTTGTCCCCCTAGCATTGCTTGACAACCGATGCTGGTGTGTTTATGTCCCCGTCACTTATCGGTTTGGCAAAAGAGACCGATAGAATAAGTACTAGGCTTACAAAGAATAAGTCCCGGGATCGATGTTTTCTACTAAAGGTCGTGCTCCAGCATGGCCGCAGTCAAATGACTGAAACAAGTAAAAGAGAGTAAAGAATATATATATATATATATATATATATATATAGCAATTAAGGACAACTACTTAAGTAGTTGTCCTTAATTGCTAAATTTTTATTCCGAAAAAACTTTTCCTCTCCCGAAATGCAATTCGTAAAAGTATGCCATTTACAGGATGTAATATATGTAAACTCACCCATGTGCTTCGTTGATGTTGATCAGTTAGCTGATCGGCTTAAGCGGGGCAGGGTCGTTTATTTATGATACATTCAGGCCTGCTGATGAATACGTAAGTATGAAATCACTGTGATACAGGTCTATATTTTTTAAATGTCTTATTTTGAAAAATTGCATTCGGTGGGATTAGTAATATTTTTGGTAGAAATGACTAATTGTCCCTCTTAGCGTGTGGCATGTATGTATAATGCTCTCTGGCATGTATGTATAATGCCCTCTATATATAATATATATATATATAATATATATATATATATATATTATATATATATATATATATATATATATATATATATATATATATATATATATAGCAAAAGAGAGTGTGGTGTTTCCACACAGGAAAAATATAGGGAAATGTGTTGTTGAAAATGCACTTAAATTTCAAAAGCTCGTAAATGTTTAAAATACATTTATTTACATATATACCAAACTAGTTTCAACGATATTTTTTGTTTATCAATGGTAAAAGTGTAAAAAGTTATAAGTTTCAATGTTGACAAATCAAAATGTTTCAATGTTGACAAACTAAAATGTTTCAATGTTGATAACTTAAAATGTTTCAATGTTGATCAATTATCATGTTCAAAACAAGTGTAAGCTTGAAATTAAAACTGTATATTAATTTCTTAGAATGTACAAGGTTCATTAATTTCAGTGGGGGTCGAGAAGTCATACTGAAAAAAAAATGAGAATTAAAATAGTAAAAAAAAGGAAATTTGGTTTACGGTTTCTCAGATCTTCTTTAAACAGTCGCTCTCGCTCGTAATGGTATGTTTAGGAAAAGATGTATTTATTAATTTTTTTCTGCGAGCGGATCTGATTTTGATTCGTTAAAAATTGATGACGTTTTTCTTCCGTTGGTTGGTTTCCTTGCGGATACGGTTATAGGTCGTTCCGGTTGGTTGGTTCTCTTAAAGGGTCTTTTCGTTGCATTCGCTGAAGTTCGGTTTTAATTGGTTTGGAATTATGTGACATCAGCAACTGGTGTCTGTGGAATTTCGTTGGACTGGAGGTGGGTGACGTCAGCTTCTTGTGTTTGTGTGGTGATTTGGAGCTGCGGTTTCGAAACCCGGGTGGAAGATTGTTACTAAAATTTTATTTTTTTGTGTTGAAATTGGGTGTTTTTCTCTTCTTTATACTGATCTTTTTCTTTCTAAAGGATATTTAGCTGTGGTTTATATCTTTTAATCAGTATGTTTTCCTTATTTAAACGGAATTGGGTTGAAGTGTTTCCAGTGCATTGATAGAAAGGGAAGCTTTGGTATTTAGGGTTTTTGTCTACGAGGCATTGGTCTAGGTGTTGGCTAACGGGAATTTTCCTAGTCGTGGGGTCCCGGATTTGTTGTCTGTGCACCGTAAGTCTATCCCTCAAAGTTAAGCTTGTTTGACCAATGTAGTCTCCACCACAACCTCCACATTTAAGAACATAGATTAAGTTCTTCGAAGCACAGATGAAGTCATGTTTTATGGTAAAAGTTAGGCGTGACTTAAATTTGCATAAAGGTGCAAGTTCCGCAGTTAGGTCGGTTGCATTTTTTGACTTGTGGGGTTATATTTTTGGTGGGTAATTTGGCGCTGGTGAGTAATTTTTTTTAGAGGTTGTTGGTTGTCTCTTGCTTTTAATAATCCTATGTGTTTCTAGTGTCTTTTTCATTCGTGGGTCCTTCATAAGGATGAGTATGTTTTGATGGATGATGTTGTATGCTTCCTGGTTTCTTGGACTGTGTGTTGATACGTAAGATAGAGCTTTAAGTGTGTCATGGTGTTGTTTTGTTTTCTGTAACTCTTGGATGTCTATCGTTTTTTGGGATCGCCAAACTCAGCGGAAACGACTGACATGGTAGGTCTTTATTTATTAGACAATATAGGTAAGGAATTCCCTGAATTAACTGGTGGTCTTTATAGAGACGATGCATTATTCCTAGTTAGGAATCTTTCGAATAGACGTCTAGAAATACTTTAAAAAGGTTTGCACAAATAATTTTGGCCTATCCATAACTATCGAAAATTAATATTATTTTATAAATTATTTAGATGTTAATTGCAACCCTAATACTGAACTCTACGAACCTTATGTGAAACAAAATTCTAATTTAAGATATATAAATAATTCCAGTAATCACCCTCCGCAAATAAAAAAAGCCCTACTACTAAACATAAGTAAAAGAATTTCTAACCTATCTTCGCATGAAGAGATATTTAATAGTCATAGGGAAAAATACAATAGAGCATTACATAAGGCAGGATATAATGGTAAAATAAAATATATCCCCAATAATATTAACATTAATACTCAGCATAGAATAATAACAACAAACACACTTAGTTTAGACAAATACAGCACTAATACAAATAAAAAGATAAATAACAACAATAATAATAAAAATAAAATAAAAATAGTAACAATAGTATAAATAGGATTGGAAATCCCATAAATGATGATAATAATAATAATAATAATAATAATAATAATAATAATAATAATAATAATAATAATAAAAATAATGAAATATTTAGTATAAATTATAACAAAAAGAATACTATTAATTATAAAAGTTATAAAAGTAGGAATAAAAATAAGGAAATTGAAAACCTTATAAGGAAAATAATGAAATATATACTTTATGGTTAATAATACGTTATGCTATGCAAATAAAAAATAATATAGTAAAAAATATTTTCAATATAATAAACAAACATTTTGAAAAAGGAAAAAATATTGGGAAATAATTAATAAAAAACAATAACAATAGGATATAGCCACCATCATATCCTCAATTAACAATAGAAAACTTGACAATTTCTATCTAAGTAGAAAAAATAATTTAAGTAACACAAACATGAATAACAATAGCACAAAATATAATAATAATAATAATAATAACAATTATTATTATTATTATATTATTATTATTATTATTATTATTATTATTATTATTATTATTATTATTATTATTGTTAATAATAATAATAATAGTAATAATCGAAATGACAATAATAATGGAAATACCACCACAACAACAACAATAATAAAAATAATAATGATAACATTATAGGTAATAACAATAACAATAATAATAATAGGAACAATAATAATAATATTAATAATAGTTTGCAGATGGACAATGACATAGTAAATAATACTGATAATAATAATAATATTGTGACTATTAACTCCAATAACATAAACCCTGCACAACAACATAGAAAGTGTAATTGTAGAATAAGAAAAAATTGTGTATTTAATAATGACTACATTAGGAAGGAGGTAGTATATCAATGTATAGTAAGTACACAATACGTCAGGAAGGTTTATATCGGAGCTACGAAGAATAATTTGAAACAAAGATTTAATTATCACAGATATACATTTAGAAACAGAAATAGGAGAAATTCTACAGGGTTAAGTACATATATATATGGGAACTTAAAGATAAAAAAATTAATTATAATTTACAATGGAAGATACTAATATCAGCACCTGCGTATAATAATAAAAATAGAAAATGTTCACTATGTATTAATGAAATTTTCTTTCTAACTAGGGCTAAATTACCGCACATTAACAATTTTAAGTAAATATTGTCTCATGTCTTCATAAAATTGGGTATACTTTCTCCAAATACAAATAAAACATATTCTAATTTACCCATTGAATCAGCTGTAATTAGTTAGAGTGAACAATTATTACTTTAATGTATCTTAATAGTTAAATTGCAATAGGCTGTAGATATATATAGGTGTATATATATATATATATATATATATATATATATATTATATATATATATGTATGCCTATGTATCTATATATGTATGTATGTATATATATATATATATTTGCATATGTTTCTGTGCAGGAAGTTATGTAATATGTATGTATGCATGTATATGTGTGCATGCATGTACATAGGTTTGGGTATGTATATATATATATGTTTTTAGTTCTTATTTTGTTGTTAATTATGTATATTAGGTTTTAAAGGTAGGTGAAGATGTATATATATATATATATATATATATATATATATATATAGAGAGAGAGAGAGAGAGAGAGAGATTAGTTTATACTTATGTAGATATATATGTGCATTTATGTATTTATATTAGGATATATAAATATGTTTGTGTGTGTAAGCGTATGTGTATGTGTATATATGTATGTGTATATATGTGTGTGGGTGTATTTGCTTTTACATATATATATATGTGTGTAGGGGTGTGTGTATATGTGGGCTTGTGTATGTATATTTGTATGTATGTATGTATATGTAGGTTCTTTGAGTGCATATATATATATATATATATATATATATACACACTCAAAGAACCTACATATACATACATACAAATATATATATATTATATATATATATATATATATATATATATATATATATATATATATGTGTGTGTGTGTAAAATCGTAAAAAGTGAAAAAACTACAGAAGGCTTGTTTTAAAAGGTTAAAAAATATATATTTGAGTCAATATGTCTGAAGAATATTATAAATTTTTTTTCTTACAATGACATAGTTTAGAAGAAATGACCGGTTTCGCGTTCAGCTTTTCAAATTTCTTACATCGTTATGTTTATGTTGAGAAGAGTTCTAGATAAGGGGAGGTAATAAGTGATTTCTTCCGGTGTAAGGGAGATAATCGCTTAAACTTTTTTTCCTTTCCTTTGGGGTAAATTTCTCTGTATAAGTATGTTGGAATGGTTAAGTCTGGGCTTGTACTTTTCAATGAAGAATGTTTCCTTGTTTAGTCTAATTTGTGTTGGAGTTCCGATAGCACATTGGTAAAATGGAAAGATTAAAAATTGTGGTAGTAGTTGCTTTGCGCATTTCTCAATGTGCTCACTAAAAGGTATCATTCTGTATTCTGGGAATGCAATCTGTTGTCGGTGCAGTGTGCATCTACGTCTGAGTGATAGTCCCGTGGATCCCACGTAGTCTTGGTGGCAGCCCGAGCATTTTATGACATAAATTATGTTTTCAGAGGCACAAGTAAAATTAGATTTGATCTTGAATTTCTGTCCCTCTTTGAAGAGGAATTCTGATCCTTCTAGCATTCTTGGATATACTAATTAAAAAAATTAACCTTAAAATAGAAACAGACATTTTTTACAAAGCCACAGACGCCAAACAATACCTTCTTTTTAATTCATGCCACACAAGACACACTAAAACAAACATCCCCTTCAACCTTGCAAGAAGGATATGCACTATTGTGCATATCCTTCTTGCAAGGTTGAAGGTGTCAGAACAAAATACCAGGAACTTTAGACTGCAAGAACTCAAAAACACCCTAATTGACAGACATTACCCAGCTCAACTCATAGAGGATGGGATCAGGCGTACAACAGAAATCAACATAGAAACTTTAAGAAAAGTTCAACACAACAACACACCTTCCCCGAAAATACTACCTTACATATCCACATACAACCCCAGAAACAAAGAAGCCTTCACCATCATCACCCAGAATTTACCAATACTTCATAAGGACCCCAAATTAAAGGAAATTCTAAACATACACCAAATCATTAAAAGCTACAAACAACCTAAATCACTTAAAAAGATTCTCACAAAGGCAAAATTGTTTTCTGAAATTACGGATGCAAAAGTAAAAAAATGTGGTAGACCGAACTGTGCAACATGTCCAAACCTGCTAGAAGGATCAGAATTCCTCTTCAAAGAGGGACAGAAATTCAAGATCAAATTTAATTTTACTTGTGCCTCTGAAAACATAATTTATGTCATAAAATGCTCGGGCTGCCACCAAGACTACGTGGGATCCACGGGACTATCACTCAGACGTAGATGCACACTGCATCGACAACAGATTGCATTCCCAGAATACAGAATGATACCTTTTAGTGAGCACATTGAGAAATGCGCAAAGCAACTACTACCACAATTTTTAATCTTTCCATTTTACCAATGTGCTATCGGAACACCAACACAAATTAGACTAAACAAGGAAACATTCTTCATTGAAAAGTACAAGCCCAGACTTAACCATTCCAACATACTTATACAGATAAATTTACCCCAAAGGAAAGGAAAAAAATTTTAAGCGATTATCTCCCTTACACCGGAAGAAATCACTTATTACCGCCCTTTATCTAGAACTCTTCTCAACATAAACATAACGATGTAAGAAATTTGAAAAGCTGAACGCGAAACCGGTCATTTCTTCTAAACTATGTCATTGTAAGAAAAAGATTTATAATATTCTTCAGACATATTGACTCAAATATATATTTTTTAACCTTTTAAAACAAGCCTTCTGTAGTTTTTTCACTTTTTACTATTTTCTATATATTCAACCACGTGCTTTCACAAACCAACTTTCTCATATATATATATATATATCTATATATATATATATATATATATATATATATATATATATATATATATATATATATATATATATGTCTAAGTGTAAGTATGTATGTGTATGACCATGTAGATGTATATATGTGTATATATGTATATATATATGTGTGGATGAATGTATAAATGAATGTTATGTATATATATGGACATATGTATGTATATGTATATATGTATGTAAATGTGTAGATGTATATGGGTATGTATATGTGTAGATGTATATGGGTATGTATATATGTAGATGTATATGGGTATGTATGTATATCAATTAATATTGTATGTATGGAGGTTTACATGTATGTATATGTAAGTGTCTATATCAATGTATTTATAGACATAGGTAAGTTTTTGCTTATTTAATGAACGTGATGCCTATATAAAATTATTTAACTAATAATAAGTTTATTTGTTCGATTGTTGTGTTAACCAAGTGTATAAATGTATATAGATATGTCTGTGTTTGTATATATGGATATATATGTTGGTGTATAAATGTATATGTATGTATATATATATTAATATAGGCATGGCTGTATATATGCATCTGTGGCTTTGTGGTTGAATATATCCGTATATAACTGCGTATGTGTATATTTATGTATATGTACGTATGTATATATGCGTATATATTTGTATACTTCAATATATATAGGTTGACGGCATGTAATGTATATATAAAATCTATATAACATAAGTTTGGATTATATATTTGTTTGTTTAGTTAACTAATTAATTAGTCCACTTATTATATAGGGGTTTGTATGCTTTATTAAAATGTTGTAGATAAATAATCCTGAATTACTTCCCTTCGATCAACTTATGCAAGTATAGCTAATATATGAATTTATTGTTAACGTTTAATAACTAATTTGAAAATAAATTTAACGATTTACATTGTAATAACGGGATATAAATACGGTGTATCTATTTATATATACCTATAGTAGTTATCTTCGATATATTGCAAATTCATACTCCAAACTTATGTTACACATTTTAGTTGCTAAGAAAATATACATTAATAAATTACATAGTTTTTACATAAAATAAAATAAAATAATATATTATTTTACTTGTTAGTGTTATTATTAGTACATATATGTATACATATATGTGTGTGTATATATATCTGTGTGTATATATATATAATATATATATATATATATATATATATATATATATATATATATATATATATATATATATGTAGGTCCCGGGTTGATTCGGGGTTAACCACAGTAAATAAGGTACTCAATACATAGCAGAGTAAAATTAATTTATTATATAGAAGGAGCTTCTACAGGACTAGAACTGTTTCATTCAAGAGAAATCTTCAGGAGCTTCCTGAAGATTTCTCTTGAATGAAACAGTTCTAGTCCTGTAAAGCTCCTTCTATATAATAAATAAATATATATATATATATATATATATATATATATATATGTATGTATTAATATGTACCTTTAGATATATATATATATATATATATATATTATATATATATATATGTGTGTGTGTGTGTGTGTGTGTGTGTGTGTGTGTGGAGGCGCAATGGCCCAGTGGTTAGGGCAGCGGACTCGCGGTCGTAGGATTGCGGTTTCGATTCCCAGGCCGAGCGTTGTGAGTGTTTATTGAGCGAAAACACCTAAAGGCTCCACGAGGCTCCGGCAGGGGGTGGTGATCCCTGCTGTACTCTTTCACCACTCTTTCTCTCACTCTTTCTTCTTTTGGCCTGCTCGCTTAGCCAGCGGGGTGGCGTCATTCGAAGGCTAAAACAATGCGAAGGCATTGTGACCAGCGATGTGTAACAACATATGACGGTCTGGTCGGTCACGTGATCACGTGATATATATATATATATATATATATATATATATATTGATATGTACGTTAAGATATGGATATATAAATATTATTAACGTTTTCAATTATTTATGATCTATTTAAAATTAGTTTTACTCATTTGGTTCTCAATCAGCGAACCGTAACCGAGACAAAGATTTAGCTTACGATGAAAAATAATCGCTCCCCAATCCCCGATAGATTTAAACCACTAAAATATTAATATATAACGAATAACAAGGCACACATAACTTATCTCTTAATATATGAACTTTTATTACGCAATTTTCTGGAAAATTATATTATAAATATGTTGTTGTAATATGTATGTATATTTTCGTTATGTTGAAAAGAAAAAAAATTATATAGGTATTGGTGTATATTTGTACGTATGTATATATGTTCATGTGCATGTATTTGTTGCCCACACGCATATACTTATGTGTATGCAGAATAATAATGTAATAACTCTATATTAACTGTATGATATATGAATATATTGACTGTCATTTTAAAATTAATAAGATTACATCTTTCATAAATATCTGTTTATATTATATTATAGTATACTATATATTTGAATTTCTTACACTATGTATTGGGAAGTGAAGAATACACAGAATCTATTATTATTATTATTATCATTATTATTATTATTATTATTAATATTATTATTGTTATTATTATTATTATCATCATCATCATCATCCTCATCATCATCATCATCATCATCATCATCATCAATAATAATAATAATTATAATAATAATGATAATAATAATAATAATAATAATAATAATAATAATAATAATAATAAAAATAATAATAATAATAAAATGCCCTGATGCAGTACCAGGCAGTGGCTCTCATGGCTTCTGATCTTAACTGATTGGAAGTGTTATCATGTACATTGTTTTGTCTTGGTATAAAAGATGGGCTACAGCAAATATTCTGCTCAATACCACAGATTTGCTTGTGAGTTGTTTGACCTTAACCAGTTGAGCATGTTCCTTAGTGGCTGACGATATGTGCATCTCTGATCACGAGCAGAAGTAGTGGGGGAGCATCATAGC
>NC_043000.1:76054000-76071500 GCF_006345805.1 Octopus sinensis | reverse complement strand
AGCTGCCATTTTGTGCGTGACAGCTCGTGTTGTGAACTGTAAACACATGGAATGCTGGCGGAATTCTGCTTTACGCACGCCATAGAACCCCTCATAACTTTTATTTCTTGGAATTTGCAGAAAACTTTTGAGGGAATTCATATGATTATGCAAGAAAAATAACATTAGTGCGTGATTTAAGGCCTATTTAACCATTTCTTTTAGCATTTTTCATGACCACCATTTAATAAGCTAAAAAATGATTGCGTGAGTAAGCAGCTTGGTAACAGCTTGGCTTGGTACTATGGAAACAGGCACCTAAATATCTGTGGCTTTCGATTGGTTAAAATTACCCAAAATTTGCAAACTTTAAAAGCTATTAACTCTTTATTTATTCATTTATGGCGAAAGTGAATTCTATATCAATGATTACCTTACAAAACTACACCAATACACCAAAAAAATAAATCAGTTGGAAAAACAATTGAATAAACTGAAAAGTGGCAGCCAAGCAGAAAAGATATCACGGGAGGTTGGTCAAATAAAGTAATGACTCCGGAAAGTTCTTCCAAGGAAAGAAAGAAAGAAAGAAAGAAAGAAAGAAAAAGAGATTCGACTTTTATCGCACAAGTGAACTAAAGAGTTAAAAAGAATTGTTGAAAAGGTGCGAATTTAGAAAAATGTGCTTGGGGCGGGTTGCGGTCTCACCTCTATTAGCTACGTCACTGTATTTGATTTAAAAAACACACTTTATGCGTTATACGAGGGTGTACCCAAAAGAAACTGCAATCTTACAATATATTATTCACTTAGTTTTACATGTTTACAATTTTATCGCCTTCAAAGTATTCTCCATTTGAAGCAGATCATCGATCGGTCCAGACGCGTTTTTCACGGTTCGAAGCAGTGCTAAAACTCTTGCGAAGTAACGCCTTTTGATGCCTCCGTTTTCATCTCTTCCACATCTGCAAAGTCCGTATCACCCGCTTTCATCAGCAGTAATAACATTCGAAAAAGATCCAGATCAACTCCCAACTCTTCATTCAGTTCACGAGACGTATCCAGTCGTGATTGCTTTTGATCTTCTGTGAGCAGACGAGGCACAAACTTTGCTGCAGATCTTTTCATTCGCAATTTTTCGTTCAAATTCGTTGGCAGGAACTCCAGGACATACCAGTCATATCAACAAGTTCGTCAATTGTTCAGTGCCAGTCCTCCAAGATCAGTTCATGAATTTTCATGATGTTTTCGTTCGTTCGGGAGGTCGACGGTCGCCCTGAACGAGATTGGTCCTTTCTAAATCAAAAATGGTGATGGTACCTGCATTTTTGTTTGTAAGGCGGCGAGCTGGTAGAAACGTTAGCACGTCGGGCGAAATGCGTAGCCGTATTTCGTCTGCCGCTACGTTCTGAGTTCAAATTCCGCCGAGGTCGACTTTGCCTTTCATCCTTTCGGGGTCGATTAAATAAGTACCAGTTACGCACTGGAGTCGATATAATCGACTTAATCCGTTTGTCTGTTCTTGTTTGTCTTCTCTGTGTTTAGCCCCTTGTGTGTAGTAAAGAAATAGGTACCTGCATTTTTATTTGTTCTAGTTTATTTTGAAAAATTTACGCTATACTTCTACAGTATTTTTCTGGTGTATTTTTTGATAATGTTACCATAGGTGACTTTAGGAGGGGAAAGGAGAGTTTTGAAGATAACCCAAGGTCTGGACATCCTGCAACTGCCCCCACCAAGGAAAACATTCACCTTGTTTCGCATATACTGATGGATGACAGGTGGTTGTCTATTAATCAAATAACCAATGCTATTAGTATACCCCGTGAGAGAGTTGAGAATATTCTGTACAACTTATTTAGCATGACAAAGGTTTCTGCTCGGTGGGTGCTTACGTCTTCTGACACCTGATCAAAAGCGCGCCAAGCTGATCACATCACGGGAAAATCTAACATTGTTTGAGGCAGATCCAACTGGTTTCCTTGAGCGTTCCCTTAACCAGGATGGGTGTTAGGTTCTTGACTTTGAGCCAGAGACAATCCCTGCAGTGGAAGCACTCCTCTTAACCTACTCCAAAGACGACCAATGTTGTTTCATCTTCAGGGAAGGTGATGGCCTCAGTTTTGGGGGATGCAGAAGGCATTGTGTGCGTCGACTATCTTCAAATGAGCCACACTATCAATGCAGAGTACATTCTCAACTTGCAAGAACAAACGCACAGGAAAATTGACGGAAGGGGTCTTTCTTCATTAGGACAATGTTCCAGCACACAAGTCCTGGGTTTTAATGGTTGCTGTACATGACTGAAGCTTTGAATTGGTTGTTCAGCCTCCAATTTCTCCTGATTTGCCCCCATCTATCATCTGTTCCCTAACATGAAAAAAAAACATTAGCTGGGAACCAGTATCACAGTGATAATGAAGTCATATTTGCTGTTAACGGCATGTTAGGTGGAGTCAGTGGTCACCAGATGTAACGGTAAGTATTATGATAATTGCTAGTGGTCGGCAATTACCAGTTGCAACGGATGTTGATGTTGTAGATGTGCAAGACTAAAGAAAAACAGTGATCGAAGTTATAAACAAATATTTATTACCGTTACATATTGTTATAGTCAACCACGACTGGAAAAGCATGCGTTTGTTTGTTTGTGTTCTCGTCGTTGTGTAGTAGTGAACCACAGATAGAGATATGGTAATGTTGTAGAGAAGAGAAATGAGCTTGTGAAAAAGAGAGAAACAACTGCTTCATTGGTGAGTTACCATAGTTGTCCATTTGTGCCTTTTCGTTCAGCCGGTCAGCCAAGTCAGTTCTCACTGACTGACTTTGGTTTACGGAGTTCTTGTTTTTGTAACGGTTAGGTTTTAATTAGTGCAGTTATCAATTGTAACGGGTAAGATTGATTAGGTATACAATAATATGAAATGTCAGAGTCAGCAGTTGTGACGATAAAAATTTGTTATAACGGCATGTTGTAGGATGTGAAAGATGAAAAAATGCATGAAATTTTATGGAAATATTTATTTACCGTTACGTTACAATACCTTGCCTCAACGGGCAGGTTATAATAAATCCAAAACCATGCGAAGTAAAGTTTGTGTTTGTGTTCTCTTCATTGTTTTGTAGTAATTGCGGAGAGAGATAGAATGATGTTGTAAGGGAACAGAATTAGAGCTAGTGAGAGTTGTAGGGTGTTGTCTCACAGTTGCTGACAGTGAACTTCATTTCTTCCTCTGACCAAGGTTCTAGCTGGTCAGCCAGATTTCATTGTCACCAAAGTGACTGGACTCGTTGAGTCATCACCAACTGATTTTTGCTTGGGGTGGTCTTGCTTTTATAACTGTCCAGAAGGATAGATATATCATTGAGAACAATAGATTTAGTTGGTGGCCTTGTTATCTCTATTCTAGCTTTTGGTGAAGTAGAAGAGGTTAGAAAGGGTCAAGTGGTGAAGACATTATTTCGGCCTAGCTAAAGGCATCTGGAAAATGTAAAACTGCTGTCAGAGAAGAAACATTATTCCACCGTGGGAAAAGTTCTGTTGTAGTGTTAATTTAAATTTGGCTATGGTGGATCGAATCCTCTTCATGCTTGCAAGATCTACTACATATTTCTAATTATACGGTACTAGTGAGAAGAATAGATATATTGCAGAGAACAATCGATATTCTTTGGAGGTGGGGTTTGTTTTCTCACTTCAACTCTACCGTATACAAGAGGTTAGAAAAGTTAAGTGGCAAAGCCATATGTTAAATATTACTTTTTGTGACTATTGTTTTACCTCGAGAAAAATGCTGTTATGAAGCCTTCTCACAAATTCTCGCTTATTAGAAAGCGAAACGACCCACGCTACACTACGATAACAGTGAAGTTTGAGAGTAAGAGTTTAATGCTTTGGGGATACATAAAAAGTGATGGTTCAAGAAAGCTGGTTAAAACTGGCGGTAACTTGAATAGTGCCAAATACATCCAGTTGCTGAAGAACAATTTGATACCAGACTTAGATGAAGGTGAGATTTTTCAGCATGACGGAGCTGCATGCCACAGATCGCGTGCAACACAACAGAGGTTGGCTGATGAAGATGTTACCGTATCGAAAAATTGGCCAGCTCAGAGCCCTGACTTAAATATCATCGGGCAAATGTGGACAGAATAAAGAGAAGAGTTCGTCAGAAGAATCCACACAATCTTGAAGAGTTGTGGGAGTTCAGTCACAGAGAATGGCATCTCATACATGTGAAGATGGTAAAGGATTTGTTTGTACGCATATCTTCCCAGGTATATCGAAGCAATTATTCAAGCTAAGGGAATCCACATGAAATTTTAACTATGTACAGTAACTTCTTGAAATGAACATTATGTAATAAATTTTCATTATACACATTTTCTGTTTTAAAATACTATATCTTGATTGGTTTATGTGACGTGGCCGAAAACTTTTGCGCGGCTATTTTTGGCGGTCGTCTCTTTCAGAACCCCTACTAAAGAATATAATGATTAGGTATGGAAATGACTTCAACAGGGCCAATATTTCATCTGTAAAAAACGCAATGCGAAACATCCGCTTATAAGTTGGCAATTAGTAGAAATTTACGATAGTTTAAAGTGGCTGAAGACTTTTGTGCACGGTTCTGTAGTAAAGACAGTATGCAATAGATTTTAGTAAATGTGTAAATGTGTCATGTGAACAAAGCAATAAAAAGAAAGACAAAAAAACTTTCGTCATACGAGAAAACCTGGTAAAACACGTGAACCTAAGCTAAATTATTTTCATATCATTAAGTGTGAACATTTAATGACCAGGAGACTTTAGAAAAGAATATATTCTCAGCGTTTAAATAAAAACCTGATTGAAGTCATTTGTATTCTCAGTATCAATGAATAAGTTACTAATAGCATTGCTATTTATAAACACATTAACTGACACGTGATGTGAATTAATTAAATTATTAAAGAGTCTTGTGAAACAGCTCTGATACTATTGTTTTTATAACAGATAAAAACCCACAACTCATTTGTGAACAGTTTATTTTTAGGAATATACCTTTAAGACAAAAAAAAAAATTATCGATTTATGAATAATTTATTTTTGTTCTTTCTGAATACGAAATTTATTTAACTAATGAATTTCCTCAATGTATGCAGTTGATCACGTTTATTGGGGACTATATAAATCGTTCGTTTCAGACGTTTGTCAAACCCGTCCTTGCTTCGGAAGACAATTCTTACCAATCTCCAAGAGGCTGCAAGAAACTGGCCACCATGCTGTACCAATTGCTACTAGTAATAGTAGGTATTTCATATGTGAACAGCTATAACCGTGAGTAAATTATATTGTTATACAATGTCTACTTATTTTTCCACTAGTTCTGTTTAATTTATCAACGATTGATCATCACAGTCTAATCCTACCAGCATGTTCTAATTAAAGAAAATACTACTTAATGGTGTTATATCTGATACTTAGCATCAAAATATACGTACGTATGTATGCACCTATGCGTATGAGTATGTTTGAGTGTATGTGAACATACATAATATTTGATGTGTGTGTGTGGGTGGGGGGCGCATGGTTCTGGGCTTAGTCACACCGCGTGGCACCTTGGGTGGTTGTCTTCTACTATAGTCGCGGGCCAACAAAAGATTTGTGAGCAGATTTGGTAGACCGAAGCTAAATATATATATATATATATATTATATATATATATATATATATATATATATATATATATATATATATATATATATATATTAGGTTGGCAACTAAGTTCTCGCCGTTTTTTTAAATTTAAATTTTTTAAAAGGTTTAATAAAAAATAACAACTAATTAATCAATAATGCATTCACCCTTGTTGTTTACAACTTCTTCCTAACGTTCAAGGACAGACAGGTATTTTCAATACCTCGCTGGTAGAAATCACCCGATTTCGACTCGAAAAATTGATCCAACCAAGTTCTCAATTCTGCATCAGTATTGAACGAAACTGCGTGCATAGCATTTGAAAGAGATCGAGAGAGATGGAAATCCGTTCATGCCAAATCAGGAGAGTACGGCGGGTGTGGCAGCATTTCCCAGCCATGCGTTTGAATGGCTTCCTTGGCGATATGAGGGCGGGCGTTGTCGTGCAGCAGAAGAACTCCATGCTGCCGATTAGGTCTTTTCTCTTGAATTGCCGTGTTGAGCCGTTCCATCTGTTGAACATAGAGTTCCGCGTTGACCGTTTGGTTCCGTTCAAGCAATTCATTATGGATAATCCCTTCCCAGTCCCACCATATGCACAACATCGTTTTACGCGGATGAAGATCTTGTTTTACGCGCGGTGTCGCTTGTTTACCGAGACTTCATATTGATGAACAGGCACCATTTTTCGTCGCCAGTAACGATTCAGTAAATAAATCGTTGCAGTGACGAGCAAGGAAACCAGCGGAGATTGTGGCTCGTTGATTTTGGTTGTTGCTACTAAAAGCATGCGGAACCCATGCTCCATACTTCTGAATCTTCCTCATCGAGTGAAGATGCTTCTCTATAGCAGTGTGGAAGCATTCCATTTCTCTGCCAGTTCACTTATCGTTTGACGAGAATTTTTGTGCAAAAGTTGGTTTGATTGCTCTTCATCGAACTCAACTGTAAGGCCAGAACGAGGTGCGTCTTTGAGGTCAAAATTTCCATTTTTAACTTGGCATACCAATCAGGAGTGGTTCCTTCAGCTATGGCTCCCTCTCCATACACAGCACAAATATCGCGAGCAGCTTTTGCGGCCTTAGAACCTTGATTAAAAGCAAAAGGAAGGAGGTGTCGAAAATGCTCGTTTTTCTTAACTTGCCATTTCATTTTAATGATCTGAAAATAAACGAAAATCAACTAAAATTAACTAGAAAAAGAAAAAGAAAATAAATTCCAAAATGATCAAAAATAGAATTCTCGAAAATTATAGATTCCAAAATTTAAAAAAAACGGCGGGAACTTAGTTGCCAACTCAATATATATATATTTTTTTACTCTTTTACTCTTTTAACTCTTTTACTTGTTTCAGTCATTTGACTGCGGCCATGCTGGAGCACCGCCTTTAGTCGAGCAAATCGACCCCGGGACTTATATATATATATATTCTTTTATTCATTTACTTGTTTCAGTCATTTGACTACGGCTATGCTGGAGTACCGCCTTTAGTCGAGCAAATCGACCCCAGTACTTATTGTTTGTAAGTCTAGTACTTATTCTATCGGTCTCTTTTGCCGAACATAAACACACCAGCATCAGTTGTCAAGCGATGTTTGGGAGACAAACACAGATACACGGGCGCGCGCACGCACACACACACACACACACACACACACACACACACACACACACACACACACACACACACACACACACACACACACACACACACACACACACACACACACACACACACAAGGTTGGATAAAATTTTCTGTTGCATTTTTGACATGATCACTTTTGGGGGTACTTTTTAGATGCACATCGTAAAGTAAGCAATGGTTTACATAGAGTACAGTAAGAAATACTAAAGCTTCATTTCCTTAGATAGAGCTAATATTTCTTGCCGCATCCAAACATGTCAACGAGGGTTTGGTCAGCTTTTTTCGAGAAATTTTTTTTCCAGTAAACTCCCCTCGATCTGGACGACCGAGTTCTGTCAATATTGAGCTTCTGAAACCGTAGTGGAGGAAAATCCAAAGCAAACTGCACGAGAATTAGCGAACCCACTTCAATTCAAGTCACAGTTGATCACAAAACACTTTCATGAACAAAGAAAAGCATCTACACTTTGTCAGTGGATCCCTCAGCTTAATCAAATAGTGCTCCTCAGCTTAATCAAATAGTTGCTTTCTACTTGTTATTGAAGTATAGACTGGCTTCCAGTAGAACCATCAGAAGTGATGAAAAGTGGATTCGCCATTATCAAATTAAATGAAAACGATAAGAGTTAACATCTATTGTAAAAGGAGAGACCACCCTCAAACTAGGACTGCACCCGAAAAAGTTATGCTCTACATTTAGTGGGATATAAAGTTTGTCGTCTTTCATGAAGTATTAAACCAAAAACAAAACAAGTAATGAGGAGAAATATTGTCAACTGAAAGCATTGCGCAAAAATTTACAGAAAAAGTTCCAATCATTGTTCAGTCATATTATCTAAGTCATCCAGGAAAAAATTTTGGTTATAGCTTTGGAAGTTTTGCCTTATCCTCCCTACACCACTGACCTTGCTCCATCTATCTATCATCTTTTCAGATCATAGTAATATTATTTTTAGGGAAAACAATTTATTTATTGCGAAGAGGTTAAATGATATCAAGTTTGTCTTTGTTTCGAAAGTTGAAGAATTTCACGTTCGGAGGATCAGCAATTTGCCACATAGATGGGATAATGTGTTATCAATGACAAGGAGAAATATTATTTCGGTTAAATATATCAAGATCAAAGAAGAATTTCTTTCTTTACTCATCATGAAAAGCGACAGGACACATCCATACATACATACATATATATATATATATATATATGTGTGTGTGTGTGTGTGTGTGTGTGTGTATACACACACACACACATATAAATACATATATATATATATATATGGATACATATATGGATACACGCATATATATATATGGATACATATATGGATACACGCATGCACACGCGCACACGCGCACACATATAGTGTAGTGTATATTCAAGCATTACTATTTACTGACCAATAAGAGATCAAAATATTGTTGTTGAGTATATGGTTTATGTAAATTCAGTCCCTTTAGGACACATTAAAGGACCATCACTGTTGGGGACTTTTCCAACAAATGTGTCTTTCACAGTGTATATTTTGGAAATACTGTGTAAACTATTTCGAGGCCTTAGAATTTGTAAATGCTCTAAGCATAGAATGTCACAAACAGGGGTGGCGAGAATATACAGTTGGTACGGGAGATGATTAAATCCTAAAGCGTCTGATCTTTGAAAAACTGTTTAGGAAAAGGCACTCTAACGAACCGAAGTTAAGATACAATATGATCTGAAAAATGCAATATCTATATAGAAAGTTGATAAGTGATTGTAATTGATAGGAAACTACAGTGAAAAAATATACTTAATACAGCCAAACATTTCGAAGAAAACTAAAACGGAGAAATAATGACCATCGAGATCAATAACTTTAAATGTGACACACACACATACCTACCATCTTCACACTTTCCTGTCCCAGAAACTACTTGCTTTTTATCCTTCCACTTCCGGTCATTTCAGAAATGTAACCGTACGTGGTTTGTTAGCGATTTTTTCTTATTTTTCTTTCCGACGAAGAGCTATGCTCGAAACATTAACAACTCTTTCCTTTCACTGAGCGTCAAATTAATATATTACTTGCGCACGTCCTCACGATCGTTTTTTTCCTTTTTCTCTTTATTAATTGTTTTTTTTATTTGATTACGTATGTATGTATGTATGTATAATATTTTCAACAATATTTAACAATAACAGCACTTTTAAACAATGACTTTCAAAAATAACACTAACTTTTGGGGAAACCCCTTAACGCTGTGTGCCACCAGCACGAGCTATGTTAACAGTAGATATACACATATGAGAATATATAATATTATTTATATTGATGATAGTAACTGAGGTAGTAGCAAGAGGTATAAATAGTATTAATGTGTTAAGGTATTGTTTAGCTTTTCCATGCAAATATAATTATTGTTAAATAGGTGACTTAGTGGAGCATAAATTTATAGATAGTGTTTAAAGGTCAAGTAGTTATTTATTGGAAGAGTGGAAATTCAAATGTCTAGTCATTTCTAAAGAATTATGTTGCTCGATGTTATTCTTTAAGAATTTATAATATGCTTAAATACTTAGATAAGTTTCGGTTAGCACTGGTCCAGGCTATGTCTAACTTAATAGCAGTACCTGGAAATGACATTTAAAGGTGTTTCATATGAGTCATTCTTTGGACACCATAGCTCATTAGAGTAGAGTTATTTGCAAAGATTTATCCAGTGGTAGGTAGTTTATTTGGAATTCGTTGGAGATATTCGTCTAGGCACCGTTTAAATATTAGGGGATCTTTTTCTTCTCTTATGTATCTTGGTATGATGTTAAAGAGAGCAGGCCAGTTGAGTTGAAGTAGATTTGTCTGAGTGATGTGATGTGATGCGAACATGACTTTTGTAGAGGACGGCTAGGACGGGGACCAAAGTGAATACCAACATCATTTGGGTATTGCCTTGAAATATTTTCCACATCATGCAAATGATATAGCGCTCACGGCGACGTTGGAGAGAATAAAGACTGAGTTTCGCGAGACGATACCAGTAATCAAAACTTGTCATACCGTCTATTTTCTTTGTGATCGATCTCTAGAGCACTTAAAATTTTATAACATTCTGTCTCAGGTAGGGAGACCACAGCGGATAGCAATATTCAGGGTGAGGACGGGCGAAAGTGAAGAACAGAAGGATAATGGTTGGAGTGTCTCAAGACCGAAACGTCCTGAGGATCCAGGAGCACACCTTTCGGGCCATGTCGACTTCGTTATTTATATGGGCACTCCAGCTTAAGTTGTTGTCGACAGTTACTCCGAGGTCCCGCGCACTGCTTAATGTGATAAAGTTTTCACCCGAGGGAAAGAGTGTATGGTAGTTTAAGAGCAACCTCTTTACCAAAGTGGATTAATTCTAATTTATTCTCGTTAAGATGCATATTGTGATTTTCCGGCCATCGGGTAACAGTGAGCAGATTCGATTAGTCCTGTATTCTGCTCTGTCGTGGACCTTCAGAAGCTTAGTCATCTGCAAATATTTTAATGTTGCTGTGTTTATGAAAAGAAGTGGGCCGAAGACAGTTCCTTTTGGGACTACACTGATAACTCTTGCCGTGTATGGTTGAACGCCATCTATTACCACGTGCTGGGTTATGTTCACCAGAAAACATTCAATCCATTTTAATATTTTCCCTAGGTTTCCAGTGTTCGATAGCTTCTTTAACAGGATGCGATGGCAACCTTGTCGAAGGCCTTGCGTTGAAGCCCTCACCTAGAGTCTTCAGGATATCATCAAAGTGATGCAGGAGCTATGTTAGGCAGTCCCTACCGCTGCAGAAACCATGCTGGTTGGAAATAAGTAAGCTGTTACTTTCCAGGAGGTGAGGTACTCGAGGTCTAACCACCCTCTCAAATAGTTTGATGTTATGAGAGATGAGCTCGGGCGGTAATTCACCGCCAGCGATTTGTTGCCCTTTTGAAAACTGGGACAATCAACTGTGATAGGGAATTTTCAGAAATGTGGCCAGCGCCAAGTAATTTTCTTCAAAGAATAGCTAAAGGGAATGCCAGTTGATGACAGCACTCCTTCAGGACTCTAGCGGAAAACCTGTTGAGGCCTGCAGCTGAATTGCTTGTAATTTTGATAATAGCTGCTATGATATCCAGGGCGTCAAATGGTACATCGGATAGGGTGTTCTGGGGGTTTGTTTTACCGGTGCTGTCAGGATTAACCATGGTTGCGTTACTGAAAGTGGAGCAATATTGCTTCTGCAGAATCTCAACAATCTCTTCTGCACCACTATACAGAGTGCCATCTTCATTTATCAGAGGTCCAACAGATGATACAGCAGCCTTTATGCTTTCTGGCGAATGCAAAGAATATTTTGGGATTGACTTTTCTTAATGGGCCACTTTTCTTCTGCAGTTCTTTGACTATCGATGATAGTCTTCATGCAGTTTTCAAGATAAAGTTTCTTTGGCTCCATTAAACTTATGTCGATCAAGTGAAGGCGTTGCAGCTGGCAATATTTTAACCGGTTGATTTTTCGATTAACCCTTTTTATTTTCCTTTTAAGTGCTCTTCTGTTCCGTGGGAGTAAATGTTTTTTGTGCACACAATCGCATACTTATGCTAGAATACACACCCTGTTCCTTTTCTAAGAACATGGTACTAGTTGATTGAAATAATCATTGTTTCTTTTCTTTACAGATGAATGTACATATAATGGAAAGAGGTATACAGGAACATTTAGGATCGACTGCAACACGTGTGCATGTGACAAAAATGAAAAGGCAGTTTGTTCAAATTTACGTTGTGACTATGGGCAGCGACCTTCATGTACCTATCAGGGTAGACGTTACAGAGTAGGACAGATATTCCAGCAGTCCTGTAATACATGTATATGCAAATACGATGGCCAGATACAATGTAGCAACAAAGACTGTACTAAACGATGTACTTATAATGGAAAGCAGTACCAAGAAGGTGAAGAATTTCAAGACAAGTGTAATAGATGTAAATGTCTTTCTTCTGGATATGTTCAGTGTACCAATAATGTGTGTCAGTGCCAATATAATGGTAAAGATTACAATGTTGGAGTGAGTTTTAATGATGGCTGTAAGACTTGCACTTGTCAAACTACAGGAACAGTGCAGTGTAACAGCGATAGATGCGGATGTTATTATAAAAATGTACGATATCAAACCGGCCAAACTTTCACTGATGATTGCAATACATGCGAATGTTTAAGTAACGGTCAGGTTAAATGTACAAAGAACATTTGTAAGTGTTACTTCAGAGGAAAAGTATTAAATGTGGGCCAGAAATTTGAAGGGGATTGTAACACTTGCTATTGTAGAGGCAACGGTCAGTTAGAATGTACAAAGAAAATCTGTCAATGTACTTACCAAGGACAGACTTATCGAGTTGGACAAAGATTTAGTAATGACTGTAACCAATGTGAATGCTTAAGAAGCGGTATTGTGCAGTGCTCTAACACACCATGTAAATGTACATACAATGGAAACACCTACCAAATTGGTACTATATTTAGAAAGGACTGTAATACGTGCACATGCAAAGCCGATGGTACTGTAGATTGTACCACAAATCAATGTACCTGCACTTACAATAACAGAGTTTATAATTTCGGAGCACAATTTAATGATGATTGCAATACTTGTAAATGTGAACATAACGGACAAGCTGAGTGCACAAATAAACCATGTGGATGTACACATAAAGGACAAACTTATCGAATTGCTGATAAATTTCCGGAAGATTGCAACCAATGCCAATGTTTATCAACTGGCTACGTTCAATGTTCTACCAACGTTTGCAAATGTACTTACAACAACCAGCTTTATAATGTAGGTCAATCATTTAGACAGGGTTGTAATACATGTACATGCGAAACGAACGGTAGAGTAAGCTGTACAAATAAACCATGTAACTGTATTTACAATGGAAACACCTACGAAATAGGTAATACATTTGGAAAGGACTGTAATACGTGCACATGCAAAGCCGATGGTACTGTAGATTGTACCACAAATCAATGTACCTGCACTTACAATAACAGAGTTTATAATTTCGGAGCACAATTTAATGATGATTGCAATACTTGTAAATGTGAACATAACGGACAAGTTGAGTGCACAAATAAACCATGTGGATGTACACATAAAGGACAAACTTATCGAATTGCTGATAAATTTTCGGAAGATTGCAACCAATGCCAATGTTTACCAACTGGCTACGTTCAATGTTCTACCAACGTTTGCAAATGTACTTACAACAACCAGCTTTATAATGTAGGTCAAACATTTAAACAGGGTTGTAATACATGTAAGTGTGAAGCGAACGGTAAAGTAAGCTGTACTAGTAACCCATGTAACTGTATTTACAATGGAAACACCTATCAAATAGGTAATGCATTTAAAAACGGTTGCAATACTTGTACCTGTCAATCTAATGGTGTAGTTAGCTGCACTAAAATGCAGTGTTCCTGTAATTACAACGGCAAGCATTACGACATTGGTTCTATATGGTATAATGAATGCAACAAATGTCAGTGCACTTCTGATGGGAGAGTGGATTGTGAGCAAAAAACATGTGACAAACCTTGTACATACAAAGGAAAAACTTATTCTGTCGGTGAAATATTTAAAGATGACTGCAATGCGTGTAGATGTGGACAGTTTGGTCGTGTAGTCTGTACTAAAATGTATTGTCCCCCAACAACATGCCAGTATTATGGAAAAACTTACAAAAACAGAGAAACATTCATGGCACAAGATAAATGCAATGTTTGTCGGTGTACAAATGGGAAGCTCAAGTGTACCAACTATGATTGTTATAGACCGGTGAGTGAGATGATTTATTAATGTTTTACTATTCCTAATGTAACAAATTTAATCCATCTTTTACATTTTTACCCCTATTTTATTTCTCATATTAAACAGAAAATAATCATCCAGCAATTTAGATGATATTTAGCATACAAATTGGAATGTTATCAAACTACTGGATTCATGCAACGAACCAAATGGCATCAGAGATCACTTTCCAATCATCAATCGAACTTGTTCATTTTAATATCTTAGATATGTCTCGAAGAAAGCCAATGTTTTCTTCAAGTTTTTTCCCCTTATATATGCATACATTCAATAATATATATGGAAGTAGATGGTTAACTTTCAATTTTTAATTTAACGTTATTAACACTTATGTTAAATCACTAGTATGCATTTCGCACGACATTGCTCTTAACGTTACAAATATCCATCGTTTATGAAAGAAATATTTATTTTTCATCTGTTTAAATAGTGAATGTGATTCGAACCATCAGAATATAGTTTATGAGAATGTGAAGTGGGCTTCAGAATCTTAGGTTCTGATGGATTTTTAATACTTTGTTGTACATTTATGTGACACATGCGTGACTGTGTGGTAAGACGTTTGCTTCTTAATGACATGAGTTCAGGTTCAGTTTCACTGCATGGCACTGTGGGCAAGTGTCTTCTACTATAGCCTTGGGTTGACCAAAGCTTTGTGAGTAGATTTGGTAAACGGAAACTGAAAGAAGCCCGTCATACATGTGTGTGTGTGTGAGAGAGAGAGAGAGAGAGAGAGGGAGAGAGAGAGAGAGAGAGAGAGAAAGAAAGAGTAAGTGAGCGCGCGCGTTTGTATCTGTGTTTCTCTCCCCACCGTTTGAAAATTGTGGAGTCAATCCGTTCGACTAAAATCCTTCATGACAATTCTCCAGCATTCATGCCCACAGTCTAAATGACTGAAACAAGGAAAAGTTGTTGAATTCAATATGCATCTTTTTTTGAATTTAAACTTTATATTGCATTTAGTCATATTAATTTTTTTTAATTTCAAAAGCAATAAATATATTCAATCTGATAAATATACTAATTTCTTGTAATTTTCTTTTTTTTTTGCAGAGACCATACTACCAATGACGAGCAGTTAATATACTTTGATAATTTTAATAATTGTAAATATGACACAAATGTAATTTTTTAAATAAATCATATATCTACCACAATTTTATGTTATATTTCATAAATGTTCACCATAACGATTCAAAGACTACAACTAAACTGTAAATATTTTTCTGTATTTGAATTACGTTTCATAAAAACTATATTGCGCATCCCATTAAAAAATAAAGATTAATGCCAGTACGTGACCAAATTACTCCTTAATTGCTGAACACACACACACACACAGACACAGACACACACACACACACACACACACACACACACACACACACACACACACACACACACACACACACACACACACACACACACACACACACACACACACATATATGTATATTTATATTATATAGAGGACATTACTATACATAAATGCCACACGCTAGGAGGGACTCTTAAAGTCAAGACTACCAAAATAAATAAGCACATCGTACCGAAAGCGAGGGAATGCAACTCTCGAAGCTAGCCACTTAAAAACAGAATTCTGTTTTTCAGTGGCTAGCTTCGAACACGTGGTATAAAACCGACAAATATCAAGGAGTGATGTTTGTAGAGGCCACAAAATCTAATTGCCAAATAGGAGTAAACTCTGAGACAATATAATCCCATTTCAACTTTAATTTTCTTTAGGAATAACTTCTGACATTTATTTCACCCCTGCCTACTTCTATAAATAAAGAATCTCTTTTGTCGCCATTCAACTGAATATCCCTCCCCACTTTCTAGCAGTTCAAAATAACTTAAAGAATATTCTTCAGTCAGAAGATTAATTCTAATACCTTAATGTTCTTAACATTCAAATCAACATCTCTGTCTGTATATCTACCATCTTTATAATGTTATCAATTAACATGAAAATAAGTATATGTATTGATGGGAAACCTCTATAAATTGTCTGATGATTGCTCAACATTTTAAAACTGTTGTGATACTTACAATATTTAACAAAATGAAGTAGCGTGAAACGATTGTACCAAATTACCGAAGACATTCTTGTTGCTTATTTTGATTATATATATATATATATATATATATATATATGGGTGAAAAGGAACACACGAGTTGATATATATGAAAAAACAAGTAAAAAATAGGTAAAAAATGTACATACAATGTACATACCAATGACCGAAACCGGTACTGAAATGTTCACTATAAAATTATTTTAGCATTTTCTATTTTTTACTTGTTTTTTCATATATATATATAATATATATATATATATGGGTGAAAAGGAACACACGAGTTGATATATATGAAAAAACAAGTAAAAAATAGGTAAAAAATGTACATACAATGTACATACCAATGACCGAAACCGGTACTGAAATGTTCACTATAAAATTATTTTAGCATTTTCTATTTTTTACTTGTTTTTTCATATATATATATATATATATATATTATATATATATATATACTCTTTTACTTGTTTCAGTCATTTGACTGCGGCCATGCTGGAGCACCGTCTTTAGTCGAGCAAATCGATCCCAGGACTTATTATTTGTAAGCCTAGCACTTATTGTATCGGTTTCTTTTGCCGAACAGCTAAGTTACCGGTACGAAAACACACCAGCTTCGGCTGTCAAGCGATGTTGGGGGACAAACCCAGATACACAAACATACACACACACACACACACACACACACACACACACACATACACATGTGTATATATATATATATATATATTCGTATACATATATACGACGGGCTTCTTTCATTTTCCCGTCTACCAAATCCACTCATAAGGCTTTGGTCGGCCCGAGGCTATAGTAAAAGACACTCTCCCAAGGTGCCACGCAGTGGGACTGAAACCGGAACCATGTGGTTCGTAAGCAAGTTACTTTATTTTATTAAATTTTCCATAAAGGCAGTACACAGAGTAAGGTAGCTTGCGGGCTGGACACGGACATCAATGAGATAAATGATAATGATCCAAGGATGATAAGGATGGGAGAAGACGAAAAGCGCCCGCCGATTTTGCTTCTCTAAAACATTGTTCTTTAAAAATACTGAATTTTACAATTTTATTACACTTTATGCACTAAAATGTCCATTTCAATTATAAACAATTTAATAAGGCGATAAACCTTTTACACAAATGAGTTCCTAATCAAGTTTCTTGCCTCCTGCAGGCGTTCCTGCAGCCGCAAGTTGGGGGCCCATAAACAAGATCTGTACTCTTCCTTTGAGAAGGAGTCCATTATATGATAGAA
>NC_043000.1:75816500-76049000 GCF_006345805.1 Octopus sinensis | reverse complement strand
AATTTATTTTATAGAAGGAGCTTCTACAGGACTAGAACTGTTTCATTCAAAAGAAATCATCAGGATGATTTCTTTGAATGAAACAGTTCTAGTCCTGTAGAAGCTCCTTCTATATATATATATATATATATATATATATATATATATATATATATATATATATATATATATATATATATATATATATATATATATATATATATATATATATATATAAACAAATCAAATTGCGATAAAATAAAAATAATTATAATCGCTGGTATTACTAACACAAGCCATATATTTTTCATATATCAGTACATTAAGGCGAAATATGTGCTAGGAATACAGAAGCTTGATAAATTAAGTGAAATGAAGATAAAAACATTTACTAAACCGGTAATTCTCAGACTGCAGTTTCTTTCTTTTCAGCAATAAAGATAATTTATTTGCTCAGGGAGAATTCTTCAGTGAGACCCTGTTTTTCTGGGATCCTAACTCACTAGAAGCATGTGCGTCTAATGATTTACTCTCCCTAACTAATCATATCACTGCGCAGACTCCGAACGTCCCGACAACACTAGGGAATTCTGGTATATCGCCTGGCGCTCATAATTTATCGAGAAATATGTAAACAAATCAAATTGCGATAAAATAAAAATAATTATAATCGCTGGTATTACTAACACAAGCCATATATTTTTCATATATCAGTACA
Organism: Octopus sinensis; assembly: GCF_006345805.1. Taxonomy (NCBI): domain Eukaryota; kingdom Metazoa; phylum Mollusca; class Cephalopoda; order Octopoda; family Octopodidae; genus Octopus; species Octopus sinensis. The sequence continues at coordinate 76,048,303 of NC_043000.1, read as the reverse complement.
TTAAGGCGAAATATGTGCTAGGAATACAGAAGCTTGATAAATTAAGTGAAATGAAGATAAAAACATTTACTAAACCGGTAATTCTCAGACTGCAGTTTCTTTCTTTTCAGCAATAAAGATAATTTATTTGCTCAGGGAGAATTCTTCAGTGAGACCCTGTTTTTCTGGGATCCTAACTCACTAGAAGCATGAGCGTCTAATGATTTACTCTCCCTAACTAATCATATCACTATGCCTTCTCTTATTCCTTAACTCCTGAATTGATTTCTTATAACTTTGAATATATATATATATATATTATATATATATATATATATATATATATATATATATATTCAAAGTTTATAAGAAATCATTCAGGAGTTAAGGAATAAGAGAATAAGAGGAATAAACTTTGAATATTATATATATATATATATATATATATATATATATATATATTATATATATATATATTCAAAGTTTATAAGAAATCAATTCAGGAGTTAAGGAATAAGAGAAGGCATAGTTTTCACTAACTAGTTAACAAGAAAAATAATAACAATCACCAGCAACAATCTCATGAAGAAGGTAAGACTGAGCAGTGTGAGGAACATTCTATGGAGTTGGAACTGTATTGTTCCAGATTATCTTGGAAATCACAAACATTGCGAATAAAATATGTATGCATGTGACTGTGTATATGTATGTATGTATGTATGTATGTATGTATGTATGTATGTATGTATGTATGTATGTATGTATGTATGTATGTATGTATGTATATGTGCAGATTTGTATGTTTTGTTTTATGTATGTATTCTCATGCATATAGTTGCATATGTAGACATGTCCATATATACTTAAATGATAAACTTCTGAAAAGTTTTACAGATTTTTACAGTTCCAGTGATGGATTGGATCTGTAGTCTTCGAATTAGCTTTCTCCTTTCTGGTTTTGAGAAGCCTAATTTCTCAAGATTAGTAGTTAGGTAGTGTGTTACATATCTTAGTGCCCCAATAATTATAGGTATAAACCTGAACTTGTAATTTGGATAGAGTTGCTGTAGATTCCTCAATAGTTCAGCGTAAGCATTTTCTCTTTCGTTGATCTTCAGCTTTATGTTAACATCTGCTGGGCAGCTGATTTCTCTTCTTTATTCCAAATGACTTATGTCAGGTCTATAATGTCTACATTTTATTGAGGTTTTCGCTGGAACATTCTACAAGTACTCCTTTTTATTATGACTGGCTATGACTTCTACCATACTGTGGATTCTTATTTCTTTGTACCCGGGGTTATCCTTCCAACGGATCTTGCAATACAGTGTCTTAGCTACATCATGTTTCATCAGTAAATAATACCGTGATGACATTTTCGGACAACTGCTTATAATGTGAGTGATATTTTCAGTGTAAACTCCGCAAAATCTACATCGGATGTCACATTTTGCTGTTTTTCTTGAATCCCTGTCCTTTTTGTGTATCAAGTAATATTTGATTGATATTTCCTATTCCTAGATTGCAAACGCATACTCTTCAAAGTGGGAGTTAGTAATCCGGTTGTTGGTCCATAATAGATTGCTTTGATGATCAATGTTACTATCATTTTCGAGCTTTCTACTAACATACCCATGCATAATCTTCTGCTCATATACGCTCATCCTTTCATCTGATGATATGTTGCGGCACAGTCGTGCGACTTTTCTGGGCATTTATTCAAGGTTATCAGACAAGGAATGTTGCACAAGGTGCTACTTATGATGTTATCAACCATATATATGCAAATTTGGTGAAGGGATACAGTTCGAAACTTGATGGTTAAAAGATGTTGCTAGAGGGATATGATACGACATTCAAAAGCAGTTAGGATCGATGTTAAGCCTCTGCCGCCTTGTTTTCGCTTTAGGTAGAGGCGGTCTGCGTCACTGTTGATGTAGAAATTATGTGTGCTTGTTAGTATCTTTCGGGTTTTCACAACATTGGCTCTGATCTCATGAAGTCTCCAGTTAAGCAGCCCAAATGTTGGTATGAGTACTGACACTGCAAACACATTGTGGGCCACTGTTTTATTGAATACAGAGAGTTTCGAGGTCCAAAGTTTCTTTATTCGGCTGTAATATTCTTTAGTGACACGTGTTTTGTTACAGGTGCCATTGTAAGATATGTTTTCATCCATTCTAGATACCTGTAACGTTCTTCATGCTGCTAGTCTGATTTACAGTTTTTCCTCTTTTCACAACCATATAGTAACATTTCTCCTGACCAAACTCCAACTGTATGTCCTATATGTATGTATGTATGTATGTATGTATGTATGTATGTATGTATGTATGTATGTATGTATGTATGTATGTATGTATGCATTTGATTGTTCAAGATTTCTTGCCAATCGATAAAGAACCGATTCCTAACCTAGGTCCAAGGCTACTTCATTAGAATTTCAACATAAACACCAGGGTATTTTTTTGTATGTATGTATGTATGTATGTATGTATGTATGTATGTTGTATGTATGTATGTATGTATGTATGTATTATGTATGTATGTATGTATGTATGTATGTATGCATGCATGCATGCATGTATGTATGTATGTATGTATGTATATGTACAGATTTGTATGTTTTGTTTTATGTATGTATTCTCATGAATATACTTGCATATATAGACATGCTCATATATATATTTAGATGATAAACTGTAAAGTTTTACAGTTCCAGTGATGGATTGGATCTGTAGTCTTCGAATTAGCTTTCTCCTTTCTGGTTTTGAGAAATCTATTTTCTCAAGATTGGTATTTAGGCAGTGTGTTACATATCCCAGGGCCCCAATAATTACAGGTATAAACCTAAACTTGTAATCTGGATAGAGTAACAGCAGATTTCTCAATAATTCAGCGTAGATATTCTCTTTTTCACTGTTAACATCCGCTGAGCTGCTAATTTCCACAAATGTACACAGTTTTCTCTTCTGTATCCCAAATCATTATATCAAGTCTGTTGTGCTTATATTTTATTGAGGTCTTCACTGGGACATTCCACCAGTATTCCTTTTTATCATGAGTGACTATAGCTTCTACCATACTATGGGTTCTTATTTCTTTGTCCTCGGGATTATCCTTCCGACAGATTTCAATATAGAATGACCTAGCTACAACATCATTTTCAGACAACTGCTTATGATGTGGGTGATATCTTTGGTATTAACTATGCAAAGTCTGCGTCGAGTGTCACATTTTACCGCTTTTCCTGCATCTCCATCCCTTTTGTGCGTCATGTTGATATTTCTTGTTCCTGGATTGCAAATGCATACCCTTCAAAGTGAGAGGTAGTAATCCCGCTATTGGTCCATTATAGACTGCTTTGATGATCAATGTTACTATCATCTCAGAGCTTTCTAACATATCCATGCATAGTCCTTTCATTTGATGATATATTGCGGTAGAGGCGTGCGACTTCTCTGGGCATGTATTCTAGGTTATCAGACAAGGAATGTTGCTCAAGGAACTGCCTTCCAAGTCTTATGATGTTATCAGCCTCATATATGCAAACTTGATCAAGGGATGCACTTTGACACTTGGTGGTTAAAAGATGTTGCCGGAGGGATATGATACGACATTCGAAGGCAGTTAGGATCGATGTTAAACCTTTGCGCCTTGTTTTCATTTTAAGTAGAAGCAGTCTATGTCTCTGTTGATGTTGAAATTATGTGTGATTGTTTGTATTTTTCGGGTTTTCATATCAATGCCTAGGCTCTCATGAAGCGTCCAATCAAGCAGCACAAATGTTGGTATGAGTACTGGCTTGCAAAACACATTGTGGGCCACTGTTTTATTGAATTCAGAGAGTTCTGAGGCTCAAAGTTTCTTTACTCGGCTGTAATATTCTTATGTACGTATGCATGTATGTATAGATTGTTTGAAGTAGTGTACAGATTGCGGAATCCTACGCAAGTCTTTAGGTCTGATGTGTTGTCTGAGATTCCTGCACCTTGGCAAAGGGAATTGTTGGTTTCGCCAATGTAATTTTCCTTGCAATAGTGGTACGTAATGCAGTATATGAGATTCTGTGTCTTGCAGTTCATATCTATATTTACTTGGAAGGAAATCCACATTTAAATTTTATGAGAACCAGTATCCAAATATTTGAAGTTGCTGTTATATGTTCTACATGTTCCACACCTGTGACTACGATACATACACACATACATACAATCATACATACATACATACAATCATACATACATACATACATACATACATACATACATACATACATACATACATACATACATACATACATACATACATACATACACGCTGTACCAGATAGTGGCTCTCATGGCTTCTCATCTTAACTGATTCGAAGTGTTATCATGTACATTGGTATAAAAGATGGGCTACAGCAAATGTTCTGCTCAGTACCACAGATTTCCTTGTCAGTTAGTTGTTTGACCTTAACCAGTTGAGTATGTCCCTTAGTTGCTGACGATATGTGCATCTCTGATCATGAGCAGTAGTGGGGGAACATCATAGCCATGTGTCGAGAGGAATTATTTGGGGTTTGGATAGTTTCCCTGTGGAAACATGGGTGTTTCGTTCAACATCCTTAAACAACCCTTATTCAGGGACCTTTTGAGTGGGATGGGCTACTCAACCTGAAGAAAATTCTAACTGGGGCACCACCTGCAATGTCATGTGCTGTTTATCTTGATATGAGATCACCATGTCCCGCACATATGGTTGTGATGCATGTACCCTTATCAGACGGGTAGACATGATGGGTATACTGGGTTTCGTATATTTTACCCCAGTGTCACGTTGATGGTATGTACTGCTCTCTCACGTTCACTCATACATACATACATACATACATACATACATACATACATACATACATACATACATACATACATACGTACGTACAAACGTACATACAATATGCATACATAATACATACAAAATACATATATATGTGCATGTATGTATACACACACGCACATACATACAGACACATATGTATGTATGTACGATGGCAGTTTCTCGTTATCCGCGAAAGACGGTTCTGCAATTTCTTGCTGAACAACCGACGTAAATGATTTGTGTACCCTGATCAAATATATGTGCTGTATATTAGCTGAAGCCCTCCATGAAAGCAATGTTGCTTGATCAGGTGCACGGTGTAGCACTCGTCAGGCGTGGGAGTGATTGCAGGGCAACGTAAAGCGAAGTGCTTTGCACAAGAACACAATGCACCTCCCAGTCAAGGAAATGAAACCGATTTTGCGATCGTGAGTGCGACACCTTAATCACTTTGGCCGTTGCCCATAGATATATATATATATATATATATATATATATATATATATATATATATAACGTAACAAATCCTTCAAAGGGGTGTGTTAAACATCCCATTCACTGGTACGTCAGTTGAATACCATATAAATATTGGTATAATGCAGTCACAAAGATGAATTAGAGAGTTACTATTGACAATCCAATAATTTATTTATATTATAATATTACATGATATACTATGAATATAATACAACATAATATTATATAACATAATCACTTATTTAAAAAAAACATAGAAGCCCAACAAATTATTTTGACATATATTTTCTGATATACATAATAGCAGTTCCCTTATATATAAAGTCACTTCACCCTGAAGTGACTTTAGTGTACACAGAAGTATTCATGACGATTTGAACATACGCAAAGCTTGTGCAAAGTTTGTTCCCAGAGTGTTCGGTGAGAAGCATCCTGGTAATCAATTACCTGACACCCTCCATAAGCAGTCCAGACCTTGCTCCCTGTGACATTTGGTTGTTGCCCAAACTGAAGGAAATCAAAAGGAGCAATCGTTTTGAAGATGGAGGAGGTTGTGATAAGGGTCCTCGACACCCTCATTTTGGAGGACTTCCATGGCTGGAAGTAGCTGGAGCGCTACAAAAAGTGCACTGACGTTAGAAAATAACAATTCGATGGAGCTTAGAGTTTTGTAATTCTTTAAAATTAATAAATTTCTCTACTGAAAAAGTTTTTAAAATTTCTGGAATGCACCTAGTTTATATGTATGTATGTATGTATGTATGTATGTATGTATGTATGTATGTATGTATGTATGTATGTATGTATGTATGTATGTATGTATGTATGTATGTATGTGTGTATGTCTGTATGTATTTTCTGTGTTTAATTATTTAAATTCTTCCTTTGATGAAGGAGTTGTTTTCTAACAAAGATACAAAGCTCCATCATTGGAATGTAGATAAGGAAAACAATGTCACATTTTAAACCTGTATTTATAATGTGCGAGTCAGTTGGTGGATTTCTTTTTCTGAAAATTCAAGCTTATCCAGACTAACAGTTAGGTACTCAGTTACTAAACGCATCAGTTATTACTGGCATTGTGCACCAGTTATTATTGGTGTTGTGGCGAGAGTCACAACAGCCCTGAGGGATTGGAAGAGTAGTGTTGAGACGAGGTCGGTAGTATCGTTGGGAAGGCGTTTTGGAGATTCGCGAAGTACGTCGTGTGAACACATTGATCTTACCTCCGCATCGTTAAATCATATATCCAACGTTTGTCTAGGATATAAAAGTGGCGACGAGGTATTCGAAGCTTGATTCGGACGTTAATTTTTTTTTGATGCGAAATCAAAGAAAAAAATTATTAACTTGGAAGACTTATTGGTTTCCGTGGTAAAGGTGCAACAGCAACAAAAACAACAACAACAGCAACTACAACAATACCAACAGTTACTGGAAGTAATGTTGAAGGAGTCTGAAAATACTTCTGGTTCATTCTCGTCAGACTGCGTAGCAAACACAATTGGAGAATTTCTTTATAATCCAGAAGCTATTACTTTTCTGCATATTTTAGAATATTGTTACCGTGTTAGCTGTATCATAATTACTTCTACTATTACAATTTGTCCATAATTGGTGCTTTTCATTGCGGTTTACTTCTCCTTTGTTGGTATTTAGATGCGTATGTTCACTAGATCCAGTAGGTGGGTTATTGAGCCTTTGTCACATTTTACTATTGATTATGCGATGCATAAGCTGCTCTAAATTAGTAGAGTTGGCGTAGGGTACCTTCACGGTGTACCAAGTAAAACTAGCATGATATTGTAGCAATATTGCTATCTTCATTGCTATCTTCACTGTTTGAGAAAAACATTAGGAATGATCTCGTTTGAGATTACAAACCACTTGTTAGAATACGGCCGTACGTGAGGAGTTTGGTGACATATTTCTCCTCTTGTACAGCGCACGGCCGCATCCCAACATAACATATTGTTATAGAAGCCATAATACATGTTTGTATACAGTGCCAAAGTAAATGAATAAAGGACGCCAAAAACCGTTCTACTTTTATAAAGAGAAGATAGATTTTATTCACGGTGTACAAAGTGATTTGTGATTATTAGCGTAGTGTTGTGTCATGAATGCATGCTTATAATATTTGTGTCTTTGTGTTCGTGTGTGCGACAGAAGTACAGAATAAGGTGCATGCGAATACAAGAGAGCATAAGAGAAGTCTCAACAATTTGAGTTAAAATGGAGTTATTTTAGAGTTATTTTACCAGTTCATGTAGTACACGATAATGAGTTCTATACAAGATTTGAGTCTCGGAGCGGAGATTAGTTGAATCACTTGTTGTGCATATTTTTCTCTTGATATAGATATTCTTTCAGATATATATACTGCAACTGTTTTTCCGTGGTGAGGTTTTCACACTAACAGCATCAGTTGAATCTGTATTTGTCTTGTTGAGTACAAGTTGAAATCTTCGTAGATGGAGACGATGCTGGTGATGACGTTCTGTCTGTCGCTGGTTTACAATAGCGTCTTCATAGTATGGTTGACTTGGCTGTCGTCTGCCTTTCGAACTGGAACATGGTTGAGTAAGCTCTGTATGGTCTCCGACCAAGACCTTAAAAGGTCTTAAGCCGAAAGACGGTGAATCATCAAATAATCAGCCTATTTATGGAGTTAAGATGGCTCAAATGAAAGGTCCTATCCGAAAGCCGTGATTGGTCAGTTTACACACTGGCGCGAAATAAGTAGAGAGACAGACCGCGCTTAGATGCTAACCAATCAGATCAGTGGACACAACAAGGTTAAACTAGCCAAAGATGTTTGTAATCTCAAACGAGATCATTCCTAATGTTTTTCTCAAACTGTGAATATAGCAATGAAGATAGCAATATTGCCAGACGTTTTGTTGTAGACAAAACGACGATAAAATTGAAGCAAATATGATATTCGAACGGTTGGTCAATTTAACTGGCACTAAGTCACCTATGTGGGATGTTCGAATGAACATAAAATGGTTGTATGATCGAAAACATCGGCGGGTCACCACTTGTTAGAATACGACCTTATGTGAATATCAATTAGATTTAGGAAAACATTTATCCAAAGTGGCAAAATATTTTCCAGTGATTTTGGTTGAAACATGCAAACCGAAAATCGGGTTGAACCAGAGGACATCCTGATTCCTCTATCTATTGTTAGGCTTATTTGATTGAGTGTGTTGGAACAATTTACCGTGTTACAAACAGTTGGATTATTACGTTGCGTGTGTCTATGAGTTTTTGTTAGTAGTTCGTTGTCTTCTTCCTAGTCTGTATTTCCTATCTGAGTGATTTCTCAAACCGTAAAGTTAAGATGGTGAATAATGTGTATACCTGCTTGTATATATTGTGTTTTTTCACAGTACCCAGCCCTAGCTAAAGCAACATTAAAATAAATTGCATGTGATTGGAAAATTTTATTGTTAGCGGATAATCTAGAAATTCTTGTAGAAATATTCTTAACTAATCCCCGTATTATCGAGGGTGGATGGTTGAATGCTACACTTATGTAATTAAAATGATCATTTGACTTATGAAATGGTTCAAATAATCTAGTATCAAGACAGAAGGTAGCGTCAAGAAATTTACTCTACGATAATCCTTTCCCATAGTAATGTTTAATGCTAATTTTTTTTTAAATCTGAAGAAATTTTTCCTAAGCCTTTGCTAAGTACTTTGCTACTTCTATCCAGAAAAAACAAGGCGTTATCCCTGCATAGACCCCCTGTTACTTCCAGAAAGGAAGACTGGATTAATGAAAGGATATATATTCCGACTAGGCCTGTGACCTATGCAGAGTCGTATGACCCCATTGCTATATCAAAAGCATTCTCCCTATCTAATCTACTCCATAATCTACCATCAAAATCTACTAAAGTGGCTCACGCGGCAAGTATAATAACTATTTCGCGTCGGGACAAATCGGAATTTCTCATGATATAAACCAGGGCTTGATTAAAGACAATAGGAGTAGTACTTCCTCGGAGTAGAGACGGCATCTCCTGGAAATGATATTGTATTGCTTCCCGTGCCTTACTATGGACCAAGTTATGCTGTACTTAATTTTATTCTCCTTCAGTTCCCATACAAAATCGTCCAAAGATGTTGAATGTTTGTTAGTGATTCCCTTAAGGCTGGTTACATGGTTGCGATAACGATTATTATCTAAATCCGATATAGGCATTATTAGTAAATATATATATATATATATATATAATATATATATATATATATATATATATTGACAGGAAAATACATGCCTTAAGTCTAAAATTAGATTAGCCCTCTGATACTGAAGAGGTGGTTGGATGGTTTAAGCTTCCAAAAATTAGTAAGAATAGTAAATTCGGTAGACTAATGAGAAGGCCATTAATAGAATTTCTGAAAGACTTTCAAGGTGCCTACACGTATATAAATGTACTTTCGCACGATGCAGTGGGAATGAATTTGAGTAACTGTTAACATAATTTACTTTAAGTAATGGATGAATTAAGTTTAGTTTTAACCTCCTCACTCTTATAAATACCAGGTAGCTAGTTAACTCGCTTTGTGATCGTGAGTGTACCAAACCACACATGTGCGTATGCTTATATTTCCGCGGATGCTTGTATGAGCGAGTATACACGTGCCATGCAGCTTGCTCGAGGGCGTTTATACATCAATATTTGTTGATGGATTTTTTAGTACTTTTCTCGCCGTATTGCGTGTTTGTTTCTTTTTTGCATCTGTGATTTTACTTTTGATCTTCTATGTAAATGAAGATATTTGCTTCCTTTTGCTGCTTTTCTTTCTACGAAATGAGAAGATACATTGCGGAACTGTTATTTTAACGAGTTGTGTCTACTTATCACCCGATGCAACACATTTGCATCACCGGATGCTCCTGAACTAGTTGTTGAGTGTCCCACCCGTGATTGCGATTTATAATAAATTCTCGCATATTCCATCTTTCGTCTTTCATTTACTATATAGATGACGATCACTGTGAAACTCACCGTGCTTTACCAGTAAGCTACAAGGTGTAAACCATCCGTTTTATTATCCAATATATATATATATATATATACAAAGAGCAATAAAGATTCAAGTTAATTTAAATGAATTTACTTGAATATGGTACCTAACTTAGATGCACCAAAAAAAACTATACTGTTTTAACAATACAGTAATGTGGGGTGATTATAAGCGAGAAAGAAGCAACAAGAATGGATAGGTTTTTAGTACAATCGTTTCATACAAGGACAGGCTTTATTAAAAGTTGTAAAAATTACAGCATATAAACGTGTCCCGTACTCATCAGCTAAAATACATGTGAGTTCTCTAGACATCCTAGTGGTTGAGGCTATACTCATGAAGTAATGTAGATAATTAAGTAACATAAACAGATTTCCAAAGTTCATTAAAGTTCTTTAAAGATGATGTACAGTCTTATCACAGAATTTTAAAAAAGTTCTAATAGCATCACAGAGAAGGTGACCTAATCCATAGAACACATATGAATTTCCAGAGATATGATGAGGGATTACATACTCACAGAAGACAAATTTATCCATTGTTAATCACAACGAGGTGGGTCTCAATTCCTGCTTATTAGCATTACAGAGAGGGTGAATTAATCCTTTGTATAGATGCACAATTTCCAATGGTGTAGATGTAAGTTTCCAGAGAAATGAAGAGGAATTTCATATTCACAGGCGATAATTTATCAATGGTTGAACACAATGAGGTAGGTATCAATTCTTGTTATATGATTAGGTATTTGCCACATTAATCACATTACTGCTATTTACAAGAGGCTGTAGCTATTTAACTTTTAAAGGCTGAAGGGCTTTCTAGAGAGGCCAAGAATAGAAAGGGAAGGGAATAGAAGAAAAGAGAGAAAATAAAGGAGGAGGGAGCAAAAAAAGGGGGGGGGGAAGGGGACTAAAAGAGAAGAGAAAAGGAAAAAGAGAATAAGAAGAAGAAACAGAAAAAAGAGAAAAGAGAAAGAAATAGGGAAAGAAGGGAAAAAATAAAAATAAAAAAGAGGGTTCTAGTTATACAGAAGAATTAGTAGACGGCAAGTCTGGTTTTAATTTACAGGCATCTAGGAACTAGAGGAGAATATTATTCTTTGGCCAGTAAAACAGCTAATTTATTGCTGTTGAAATCAGCTATGAATTTAAAGAGAATCTAAAGAGATAACACAGTCAGGGGTTTAGGGGTCAGATGCTAAAATCAAAAGAAAATACATTAGGAAAATCTAAGTATAATCTTATCAAAAAGTCAATAAAACTTACTTATTTAATTTATTCATTTTATTGTCTTAAGGAGTTGCCGTTATTATTCATACATTGACGGACTACAGGTCAAATCTTAGAAGATCATTTACAAGGTGTTAGGGGATTGTCTATCATAATGAAGATAATCATATTATCACCGAGGGGGTAGCCTTATTTATTTAATTTTGAAATAGAATTATGGGGCTATAGTATCTCATTTTATTTTATTAGAGTTATGCTACTTAAATTAGATTAAGTTAGGAATTAAAATTAAAAATTACAATTAAGATTTAAAATTAAGAATTTAAAAATATGAGTTTGAAATTAAATAAAGCCTCAATTAAGCAGCGTATAAGTACTATTTATTTCCCTGTTCTCAAAAAATGATGCAGATATAAGGAAAAAGATAACTGTAGTGTGAGAACTCTTAGTTATCTACTTAAAGCAGTGCTATGCTAGTAGAAATCAAGTTATATCTATCTATCTAGTTACGGATATTCTAATCATTTAAAATATTTTAAAGTCTTCAATTTAGCGTGGACACAAACTTGACCTAGTTCGATATGATTATTCAATATATATATATAATATATGTGTGTGTGTGTGTGTGTGTGTGTGTGTGTGTGTGTGTGTGTATGTATGTATGTATGTATATATAGGCGCAGGAGTGGGTGGGTGGTAAGTAGTTTACTTACCAACCACATAGTTCCGTGTTCAGTCCCACTGCGTGGCACCTTGGGCAAGTGCCTTCTACTATAGCCTCGGGCCGACCAAAGCCTTGTGAGTGGATTTGGTAGACGGAAACTGAAAGAAGCCCGTCGTATATATATATATATATACGACGGGCTTGTGTGTGTGTGTGTGTTGTGTGTGTGTGTGGTGTGTGTGTGTGTGTGTGTGTGTGTGTGTGTGTGTGTGTGTGTGTGTGCATGTTTGTGTGTTTATGCTTGTCCTCCCAATATCGCTTGACAACCGATGCTGGTGTTTTTACTTCTACTAATTTAGCGGTTCGGCAAAAAGAGACCGATAGAATAAGTACTAGGCTTACAAAGAATAAGTCTTGGGGTAGATTTGCTCTACTAAAGGCGCTGCCCCAGCATGGCCGTAATTAAATGGCTGAAACAAATAAAAGAATATATATACGAGGGACGTTCAATAAGTAATGCCTCTGACCCACTTGCAGTTGTTTGATCTAGCTGAAATTTTGCATGTGCAAGTATTTATATCTCTATAGATTAAGTAGCAAATTAATGAACTAATTGTGGTTTCTGATTTACAGGAGTTTGAACTGAGTCAAGTGTGAAATGGAGCCTGTTGAGTGTCGAGCAGTGATCCGGTTTTTGTATTTGAAAGGACGCACACCACGGGAGACTTTTGATGAAATGAAAGTAACTTATGGTGATGATGTCCCATCATATGACCTTGTAAAACGCTGGCATCGTGAATTCAAACATGGTCGGAACTCTGTGGAAACAGCTCCCAGATCTGGTCGCCCCCCCTTCTGCCATTGATGAGGCATCTGTCCGTCAAGTTGAGGCTGCCATTTTGGAAGATCGACGCATAACTATTCGCCAAATAGACCATGAGGTCAAGATTAGTACCGAGTGCTCGAGGATGAATTTGGAGATGTGCCAAGAAGATGAGTCAAAATTTTTCAAAAGACTGATTACACAGGATGAAACCTGGGTCCATCACTATGATTCAGAGACCAAAGCCCAGTCAATGCAGTGGAAGCACCGTGACTCACCTCCTCCAAAGTAGGCAAGGGTGCAGCCCTCTGCTGACAAGGTCATGCTCACAGTCTTCTGGGACCAGGACGGAGTAGTGATGACAGATTTCTTGGCAAAGGATACCACAATTATATATTAGGGTTATGACTTTTCACAAGTTAATAGCCCTATACTGTAATTCGATGAATAATTTTTTAAAAGTCAGGGAACTAACATTTATTTTGCTTTATTTGAAAGAAACATCATTCTCAACTTGAGTAAATGATCACCACTTTTGACCCAAATCTTGCAAAATTCTAGGATGGGTGGTTCATAACGCCTGCTCAAGATTTTGCCAAACTTGGTGTGCTGACTCAATGCAATGCAGAAATGTTATATCTGAAATTTCAGCTTTCTAGTTGAAATAGTTTCGGAATTATGGGCTTTTAAAACTATAATCACTAGGTGGCACAAGATTCACACTTCAGTATTTCCGCTGCCTAAATCCTTGTAAACACAAGAGAGATGTGGAATAAAAGTGTATTTATACATTTTTAAGATTATTGAATTGAAATTGCTCTACGCAAAGGTTCAAAACTAGCTATTTTAAGACAGAGACTACTACAGGCATTCGATAACATACAAAATTAAAAACAATACATGTCTTTTAACTTTATAGGTTTAATTTCAATTTTAAATAACGGTATAAGAAAAAAAGGGTGCTGAATGTTAGCAAATTTTTAAATATTACAAAGAATTAATATGTTTTGTTAGATAAAATAAATCGAAGTTGAAGTTTCTCCTTGTTACAAACATCATAAAGATCTTGAAGGCAGTAAGAGATGAATCGACAAACATTGAGAAGCAAAACTCTTTTCTCTGGTAGAATAATAAATGCTAAAAGAGCTAGTATTGCTCGAGAATTCCATCTTGCATTACTTAAGTTGGGTACTTTTTGAAAGTTTACAGTAGGAAATTTTCGGTTTCTTCAAAGAAATAGAAATTTCATGTCATTTCGCCATCCTGCTGATTCAGTAATCCTTTCTTCACGATTGTTGAAATTAGCCTAGAGTTTCTCGTAATTACTTAGAAGCTCTGGGATGAATGTATATTCAATATTGGGAGATGACTTTTTCTCCAAGTTCGTTATCCATTACAACACGAAGAACTCTATCAGGGATATGATGCTGACAACCAATAAAATGCGGTTCTTTCAAACCCTTTTGAGCAAACAGTCTTTGCAACTGAATGACAATGCCATTTCTTTTCCCAGTGTTCACATTCGTATCAGCGACAACCATCTTTCACAGTTCCATAAATTGTATTCCTCTAAAACAGCTGTTATTCTTTTCACAACAGTATCGGCTTTTCCGTTTGGTATTTGGGGTGCTTCTAACTTAACTTCTCACTGTTCATTCTTTAAAACTAGCACTTGGTATTCTTGATCTTCAATACGTTTACCTACAAAATGCAAAGACCAGTTTTCTTCATTTTCTTTTTTAGTTTGTTACCACTTAGGCCCTTTCCTGCTCGTTGAAACCCAGAGATGTTTTGAGCAGTAAGACCATGTATCCGAGCATGTAAAACAAACTCAAGAATGTCATATATTGTAATTGAGATAATTATATATTGTAATTGAGATAATTTGAAATTATATCCTTAGCATATATACATTACAAGTCTATGAATGTGACAACTTGGTACAGAATTCTTTCTTATGCACAGAGAGTCCATATCATATTGAAAAAAGTAAAAAATTATCCAACTTTCCCAAGCTTCCCCTACATACATACATACATACATACATACATACATACATACATACATACATACATACATAATCATACATACACACACACATTCATATATACATACGTGTATGTATAAGCAGTGACGAATTTACTATAAAACTAATGAAGCTTAAGCTTCAGGGCCCCTAATCCCAGAGGGGCCCCTCTAAAGCCACTTAGTTTTTTTATTCTGTCAATTTTTTTGTTTTTTTACTTTGCCATGCAGATTGCTGTTTCCAGTCTTAGTGGACAGCGTCATCTCGTACTCCTACGCATAGTCTAGGTACACAGTGTCTAACCATGAGTTATTCCACCCGCTGTTTCTGCCGATGTGGAGTGGTATAAAAAATAAAAGTACAAATGACAGCAGATAATTTGCTTTTCTATTATTTTGGAAACTTCAGCCCTGCCCCTCTTACAATCTGTTTAGGAACAAAGCATTTTTTCTACTTCAAAAATTGTTTGAATATCACCTTGTACAAAATAAATAATCCTTCATTTATGACTATATATTAAGTTGTGGACCATTATCTTGATCAATCTCTGTCTTGCTGTGGCTAATGAAAATATGACCCCAATTTTTTCCACAGAGGACTAGGCCTCAAGAGGAATAGAAATGTCTTCAAGAAAGTACTTAAGCGGAAACGCCAACTCAAGGAAAAGCAATCTAACGAAATTTTTAAATGTCAAAATCTATCAAACTATTTTATAATGTCAAGTAAAAATTTGTCATCACCTGCAACTGAAACAAGTCGTGCAAGTACCAGTTAAGTCAATGAAAGTGCACAAACCATGAGGACTCTGCTTAGCAATAATCAACCTACTATTGACATTTTGGTGCAGATGACCACTTGACCACTTTGATAAGTGGTCAAGAATTTCAAGAAAAGAGAGAGTAGAAAAAGGAAGCAAATTTAGTGATTTTAAAGAATACAGTGACCTGCAAACTGGCCCGTAACAACTGATAATGATTTAATACAAATCTGTTTAATGCAAAACATTAGATTTTTTCAAAATATAAAAAAAGTTAATGTATATACTGAATCGGACAAGATTTACAAACAGCAAAATCGAAGTTTCTCAAACAAGTACTTTGAAAAAAGATTGTAAAAACAGATATGCAGACTATGTACCACGTGCAAGTCATTCACTCAACCTTATTGGAGAAAAAGCAGTATCTACTGTACCTGAAGTTGTTGACTATTTTGGCAGCCAGCAGCTGTATGTTTTCTTTTCTGAATCTCCTCGAATATGGGTGATTTTAAACACACAGAGCAATCTAGCCTTTTCTCTAAAGAGCTTAAGTGTAACTAGATGGTCTTCATACTATGAAGTTGTCCATGCAATTAAAAATGGATATAGGGATATTTTACAAACTTTCAAACATGTTTGAAGACTCAGAAGAGAAGCCTGAATGTAAGCGAGATGCAAAGAATTTATACTACAAGTTGGTAAAAAGAAAGTTGGTAAAATTGGTATATGCTGTTTTAAAAGTCGTTTAGGAAGAGATTATAGAGCATTTTAACAAAACAAGTAAGAAACCCCATATTCCTGGTTCTGATGTATTTGAAGGTTACCTTCTGCTAACATCTTTGCTTTCATTTGTTAAAAGAACTACGAGAAAATTCAGCCGACAGGATTGCACACTATGAATCAGTAGCAAAAGGTTTATGCGAATATATGACCTCAAATTATTCTGATATTTCCAAACGCATTGTTATAAAGAAATTTGCAGATGGAACAGGGGATAGGGCTTCTTCGAAAGGGGCTGAAAAATTTAGGATAGAAGTTCTAAATCAAGTCCATGACTGCTTGATAATCCAGTTAAGATTGCTAAAAGGTTCAAGTTGCACTCAGAATTAATGAACAATTCAGAATTTGATGAGGAGAGTGATCAAACTTATAATATCGCATTACAAAGACAATATTGACCACAAATTAATAAATGAGTGTTATCAGTTCAAAGAGTATTTACACCTTTGGAAATCCCGGAACACAGTAGAAAACACACAATGCATAGAAGTTCTTTAGCTTATTTTTGAGCAACCATTAATTGAAGTATTCCCTAATATTACCACTGCAATTAAGATGTACTTAACAATGCCTATCACGAGCTGTGAAGCAGAAAGGAATTTCTCAAAGCTTTCCTTTATAAAGAAAAAAATTTCTGTCTACCGTGACTGAAGGGCACTAAAATTTCTTGTGCATTTTATCTCTAGAAAATGACATTGTCTCTAGAAAATGACAAAAGTGTAAGGAAATACGTTGCTACAAAGAACAGAAAAAAGGTATTTTGTAATTTTCATATGTATCTTAAATATAAGATTAATATTAGATTATATTAATTGTGGTATTTGTTATGTTTTATGTCTTTATTCTATGATGCATCATGCATGTATATAATGCTTCCCTAATTTTCACCTCCCATAACTCTAAAAGAATAAGGCATAGTCTGGAAAATATTTGTTCGGACCAGTGACTTTGACAATCACAATCTGAAATGTAGTACCTAAATTTGTAAAGAAAATTGTGGTGATCTGCCATAGAACAACCACATCGACAAAGATATCGGTGATTGGCCACACCTTGTTTCTGGTGGAAAGAGGGCTCACTGTCAGACTCATATTTAAAGACTCCACATCCCGACTCCACCATTTGGGTTATCAGGGTCTCAGGGTTGGAGATCCTTGCAAGGGCACGAACATTCTTTGGGTCATGTTGGATGTTATTTATTAGACCTGATTCATAAAATGAGCAGAAATGATTTCGATATGTTTTTTGAAAATAGATGATTTAAAGTATTGGTTTCAAATTTTTGCACAAGACCGGTAAGTGCGGGGGAAGGGCTTGTCGATTACATCGACTCAGTGCTCAACTGGTACAAGCAAAGTCGACATCAGCGGAATTTGAACTCAGAACGTAAAGACGGGTGAAATGCTGCTAGGCATTTTTTCTGGTGTGCTAACGATTCTACCAGCTCACTGCTTTAATACTGACTTCAAATTTTGGCACGAGGCCAGTAATTTCAGAGGAGTGGGTAAGTCCATTACACCGACCCTAGAGTTTAACTTTCTTGGCAAAACCAGCCTCGGCGTAATTTGAACTCAGAATGTGAAGACGGACGAAATGCCGCTAAGCATTTTGCCCGGCGTACTATCGATTCTGCCAGCTCACCGCCTTAGCGAATTTAAAATATTGATTTCAAATTTTGACACAAGGCCAGCAATTTAGGGGCAGGAAGTTAGACGATCACATCGAGCCCAGTGCTCAACTGGTACCTATTTTATTGTACCCCTCACCTCACCAGCGGAAGGATGAAAAGCAAAGTCAACGAATGGACAGAAGTAGAAGACAAAGTAGAAGAGAGTGTAAAAAAGAATAAATGTAGAAAGAAAAAGAATATAGGGTGGAACAAATATTCAATTTAGAGAAAGTCTTTGAAGTATGTAATAGGAAGGTATATGGAATTGAAACTAAGTTAATTAGGTGAGTATTTTTAAGTAAAGATACAGTAGAGAGAATATTAAAGTTACTTGTGCATATGTGTATGTGTATGTATGCAAGGTACTTTATTGTTAGTTTTTCAGTTTTATTTGTCTGGTAAGTGACTTTATCTGAGAATTTGTACTGAAACTGAAGCAGCTGCATTGTGAAAGGTCCCTTTAATAACACAAAACTGTTAAATTCATTTTAAATTTGAATATATTTCATGAAGCGTCAAAATTCTCGTCGCTAATCGTTGACACAGTTCAACTGTAAAGGCTTGAGAAATCTGTTATTTGTCCCTATAGTTCTAAAGTCTTTTGTCTATAGTTTCACCTTTCTCATTTCTTTTGAGTTTAAAGACAAGTGTCTGTTGCATTCATGTGAACTGTCTCTCCATAACATTAGTCACAAGTCGATTCTTTTTTCAGTTAATATTCTTTCGCCGTAGGACATTGGTCACTGATCAATCAATGTTTAAGTCATGGAAATCAAGTTTCTGATATATATATATATATATATATATTATATATATATATATAAAACTGAGAATGTGTGTGTGTGTGTGTCTGTCTGTCTGTTTCCCTAAAACTTGAGAACTACACAACCAATTTCATTCAAATTTTACACATGCCTTACTTGGGGTCCGGGGAGTGTCATCAGCAAAACATTTTTTAAAACTTTTTGCCTAGGGCGAGCCCACAGCAATATCATATCTTCTCCACTACGATTCCCTAAAACTTGAGAACTACACAACCAATTTCATTCAAATTTTACACATGCCTTACTTAGGATCCATGTAGTTTCATGGGCAAAAAAAAAATGTTCAACTTCTTGCCTAGAGCGAGCCCATAGCAATATCATATCTTCCCTACTATTTCAGTATTACGTCTTAAAAGTGAAACAAAAACATTTCTCTATTTTATGTCAGATACTTTCACTTTAACAATAAAAAATAATAATAACAATTAAATTATATGTAGTAAGTAATAATTAAAATCAAACTAAAGTATAATATAATCGTAACATAACAAAAGTAAAAATAGCAATTAGTATAAAATTGCATCAATGACTTGAACTTGAATAAGTGGTTTCACATGAATGGGAATAAATTAAAAATAAAATTAGCGTGCAGAAATGGAATAGTCCAGATGGATAATAAAAAATTAAATTAAAGAAAAAACTATTGTCTATAAAGTATACAATGTAGAGAAAAAAATAAGATTTGAACACCTGGAGGAAAGCACCATCGAAAAGTGTCTTGGTGCGACTATGAAAGATATCTAACCAGAGGCGGTAAATTCGCCACAATAGAAGCAAGGTTCGAGTCAACGGAGCGTGCAAGGGAGTACTCAATTCGAACTTGCAAAGTGGAAATATTTTATTTTTACCTTTATATCTGGGACGTAGGACGTGCCAGATAAAAATTAAAAATGCCCCCCCACCCAGAAGTTGGGGTAGGCTGGATTGTAGCCACACTCCTATACAAGAGGGAGGACAAGATACAATTGATCGAAATTGCAAGAGACGGGCTTACAATTCCAGTCTGTTATATATTTTGAGTATTGTTATCACTAGCGACGTCAAGATATAACTTTGTATTTTGTATTTTATGTATTGTTGATGTATATATATAGATGTACATATAATACGTACACATATATAAACACATATATGCATACACTAGCACTATGACCCGGCAACGACGGGTCATAATGCTAGTATTTATATATATATATATATATATATATATATACACTTGGAAATAGATGCGTGGTGTTCAATCATATAATAATATAAATAATATATTAAGTTACTGCTGTTTTTTTTTTCATTTAAATTTTTAAAAGGCTTAATAAAAAAATAACAACTAATTAATCAATAATGCATTCACCCTTGTTGTTTACAACTTCTTCCCAACGTTCAACAAGATTTTCAATACCTCGTTGGTAGAAATCACCCGATTTCGACTCGAAAATTGATCCAACCAAGCTCTCAATTCTGCATCAGTATTGAACGAAACTGCGTGCATAGCATTTGAAAGAGATTGAGAGAGATGGAAATCCGTTCGTGCCAAATCAGGAGAGTACGGCGGGTGTGGCAGCACTTCCCAGCCATGTGTTTGAATGGCTTTCTTGGTCATATTGGCGATATGAGGGCGGGTGTTGTCGTGCAGCAGAAGAACTCCATGCTGCCGATTAGATCTTTTCTCTTGAATAGCCGTGTTGAGTCGTTCCATCTGTTGAACATAGAGTTTCACGTTGACCGTTTGGTTCTGTTCAAGCAATTTGTAATGGACAATCCCTTCCCAGTCTAACCATATGCACAACATCGTTTTACGCGGATGAAGATCTTGTTTCACGCGCGTGGTCGCTTGTTTATCGGGGCTAAGTGATTCCTTACGCTGCTTCATATTGATGTACAGGTACCATCGTTTCGCCAGTAACGATTCGGTAAAGAAATCGTTGCTTGTGTCCATGAGTTGAGCGGTGATGAGCAAGCAAACCAGCGGAGATTGTGGCTCGTTGATTTTTGTTGTTGTCACTTAAAGCATGCGGAACCTATGTTCCATATTTAAAAACCTTGCCCATCGAGTGAAGAGGCTTCTCTATAGCAGTGTGGAAGCACTCCATTTTTTCTGCCAGTTAACTTGTTGTTTGACGAGAATTTTCATGCAAAAGTTGGTTTAATCGCACTTCAACGAACTCAACTGGACGGCCAGAACGAAGTGCGTCTTTGAGGTCAAAATTTCCATTTTTAACTTGGCATATCAATCACGAGCGGTTCTTTCAGCTATGGCACGCTTTCCATACACAGCACAAATATCGCGAGCAGTTTTGTGGCCTTAGAACAGAAAGAAGGAGGTGTCGTTTTTCTTAACTTGACATTCCACCCTAATGATCTGAAAATAAACAAAAATTAACTAAAATTAACTAGGAAAAAAATAGATTCCAAAATGATTCAAAAATAGAATTCTCGAAAAAAAATTAGATTTAAAATTTAAAAACGCAATAAATTCCAAATTTAAAAAACGGCGGGAACTTAGTTGCCAACCTAATATATATGCATATATACATACATATATGTACATACTTACAGATATATGTATATACATATGCATATATAGGTACAGGACGTCATAAAACGTAAACAACATGAAATACGAAATGCGAAAACATGGAATAGGAACTTTTTTTTACGAACAACGAAAGGAACATGGAAAACAAGACAAGTAACATAAAGAACGACCCTCCATCAGTTGTCGGCTGTTTTATCTACTCCACATTTCGAGCAATTGCAACATGTGTCTTCGGAAAAACAGTTGCTCCCGCAAAGCAAAAATAAAATTTGGGATTTGCGGAGGGTCAAAGTTGGTAGAAAAACAGGACAGTGAAAACAAACAGTAAGGGCTGCTAAGCCATAACGAGGTGAGGTGGCGAATGCTAGAGGAACAAGCTTTGACAGGAGAAAAGATAGGAGAGGAGACAGACAAGAAGGCGTATGATCTGTGTGGCAGATCAAAAGGAAAGAAAGAAGCTGGCCGATGGTCACGTATGAGCAACGAGAGAGTAAAGGAGGAAGAATGAGAAAGAGAGAGGGACAGATAGGGAACGGTAAAGGGGAGAGAAAAACAATTAGAGAAAGGATGAGAGGAAAAAATCGAAGGGGGAGACGCAAACAACATGAAATACGATATACGAAAACATGGAATGCGAACTTCTTTTTGTGAACAACGAAAGAAACCAATGGAAAACAAGACAAGTACAATAAATAACGACCATATATATATATATATATATATATATATATATATATATATATATATATATATATATATGCGCGCGCGCATATACCAGAGTAAGCACATAAATGTGAAATAAGGCGGAAAAATTAGTACTCGAATACCAGAGGCAGAGTAATATGCTTTATTAAAAAGCAGGAAAAATATTTAAAAAACTGTTACTCAGAGTTTCACGTTCCCATTCGTCGGAGAGTTTTTTTTTAGAATAGAGCAAGATAAAGTTATATGCATGTATAGATACACATTTGAAAATGGTTTTGTTTCATTGGTCCTTCCAACTAACGGTCTTTTCAATAAGTGGTTGCATGAAATTACAAATTGCGGTTTAAAATCATATTATTATAAAAATCGAAGAAAATCTTAAATCAAAAATAGCTTTTAAAGAAGGAAAAGGCCTGAATACCCAGGGAAAATAATCAGCTGTAAAAATAATAATAAATTAACAGATATATCGTTTAAAAAAATTCCACCCTAGATTACATATACATTTAGCAATATATACACATACCAAACAATCTATAATATACGTATATACACTAAACATACTGATGCAGGTACATGGCTACATACATATACAGACATATATAGGCAAGACGCAGGTACATGACTACATACATATACAGACATATATAGGCAAGACATAAATATATACAAATGCATATATATGTATGTACGCACACACTCACACATACGTGCGTGCACAAAATCTCCTGGTGTGTGCTTATAGAAGTTAGTTGTTACAGGTGAAAGAAAGAAAAGGAAAAATCAGAGAATAACAAGGAGGGAGAAAAGAGGGGAAAAGCAGATAGAGTTAGAGAGAGTGAAATGATGGCCTTCGAAAGGTATCTAATGAAGGTTAGATACTTCGTTCAGCTTGCGAAACGTACACATATAAAAATGCACACATAAAATTACAAGTATAACTACATAAATACAAACATACGTACAAATACACACATATAGACACGCATACAAATATGCAAAAAATTATGTACGCAAATGCATGCCCACATATATAAATGTATATACACATATACATACATACATACACACACACATATATATATACATATATATATATGTATACACATACACACGCACATATATACACGTACACACTCATACATACATACATACACATAAATATATAGAGACATATGTTCACATCAAGATAAATATATACATCATAACGTATATACGCAAACAATTTTAAAAACTGTCTGGTATATATAATATTAAAATGTTAAAATAAGGAAATTGCGCAATAAATTGATATAACATTAAATGTGTGAGTAGGCAATAAAAATAAACCTCGGCGTAGCTTAAGCTTAAATTTGTAAAACAATCGAAGGCTTTCTTAAAAGTAAGGTCGAAATATGCACTACGAATTTAAGAGCTCGCATCTCTAGTTCAAAGCATGTTTATCCTGGAACAGAATGAAGAACTTTTCTGAGAGGCAAAGATTACATTTCATAGGTCTTTTATAAGCTCCATGTCTGTATGATTATGCTTTTTCTAGAATTTGCCTGGTTACATTGAAAGGGCGGGTGTCATTCTCTTTCAGTTCCCAGACATGCTTTGCAAGATTAGTTGCTGTCCTATTCTCGGAGTATCGGAAAGAATTTTGGTGGGAAGTGCAAACCATCTACTTGCACTTTAGCTCTATAAAAAGTTCCTTTTTCAAGACATTTACCTTCTGACGGACAGCAAGTCTTATCTTTGAAGTTGCAGTTCCTCAGATTTGATTCGGTACTGTAGTTGTTTGTAATAATTTTCGTATTTTGCTGGTTAATAAAAGAGGCAAAGTTTTTGCAACAAGAATAGCTAACCTTCAGTGTTCTATTATAAATTCTATAGAACGTATGGCTAGATTGAAAATGTTTAGAAACTAATTTTAAGAATTCCCTACCTATATCAGTTTTTACGGCAATATTAGATTCGGGGTTAAACCACAAAACTTTCTTAGTTCTAGTTCTACGTGGTCTATTATTGTTAGAATTAGCTTGATTATACTGATCTCCGAGAATCCACTTTCTCTTAATGCATTATGGTGCAACATTTTGAAATGCTGTCTCGTCCGCAGAAATTGATGATATTCGCCTTCCGCAACATTATTAACTAGGTTCTTAAGAATTACGGGTGGATGATTAAATTCTTTACTAATATAACATATCTTTTCATTGGGCTTACGGTAGGGTTTAAATTTATGTAATAGCAAATCTAAGTTGATATCTAAAATATCTACGTTATTAAGGTTACGTTCTATCGTAGTCCGTAAGCTCATTCTTTGGAAGAAAGTAATCAGATTCTTCCTAAGTTTATCTAACTCATGGCTGTTTATATTATGGATGACTATATGACCGTCATCTCTGTATAATCAATAAATGGGAATTCTAGACGCAGATTACGCAAGATATAAGTTCCTATAAGCATACCTAAGTCCACCCCATTAGATGTCCCCATCGGTACATCGAAAAGAGAATCCTCACTCTTTTTGACCTAGATGGAATACTTGTAAAAAAGAAGGGATATCCTTGCATGCATGATAGTATCTATTTCTGAACTAACGATGGTGACATACTGCTTGCGAAGTCCAATGCTTTTAGAAGCAAAGACCTAGATATTGACGGGTAATAATCGACAATATCAAACTGCGTAAATTTGCAATGATTCTTATGGTTAATCTCTTTGAACCAATCTATCACCGACTTGCTATTTTTCCAAGTCCATAAATTTTATTCACTATTTCGATGCTGTTCGAAAGTAGACGTTCGAAAGTAGACATCTTTGTCAACCGCGTATAAATGTTTTATCTTGTCGGAGTTTACGAAGATCTTATACGAGTTCATTATTTGTTTCCGTTAGATTTCTGCTTTGTACCAAAGAAGAAGGCTTTTTTCGATAACTCTTGAGGTATTGCTTCTGTGCCGGGATGAGTATATTTTTTAGAGAAAAATCCAGTGGATAAAGTTCCGTTTCTTTCAGCTGTTTCTTCTTCCTACTTGTGGAGAGTCGCCCAAACCTTCTAAAAAAAGAGCGTGTTTCACCAGAGTAAGCACATAAATGCGAAAAAAATGCGAAATAACAAATTGCGGTTTAAAATCATATTATTATAAAAATCGAAGAAAACCTTAAATCAAAAATAGCTTTTAAAGAAGGAAAAGGCCTGAATACCCAGGGAAAATAATCAGCTGTAAAAATAATAATAAATTAATAAATTAACAGATATATCGTTTAAAAAAATTCACCCTAGATTACATATACATTTAGCAATATATACACATACCAAACAATCTATAATATACGTATATACACTAAATATACCGACGCAGGTACATGGCTACATACATATACAGATATAGATACGCAAGACATAAATACGTAGTACCTCGGTTTTCGAACAACTCTGATCACGAAAAATCGTGCTTTATATATATATATATATATATATATATATATATAGAGAGAGAGAGAGAGAGAGAGAGAGAGATAACTTTTTATTGTGGCCACACAGGTCTAAACACAGAAAAAAATGGACGAAATACAATGTAGAGTTTTTTCTTTTCGAGATGGGATGGGTGGGACACACAGAAAAAAACCTTCGATCAATAGGGATCTGTGGGTTATGTGGTGTATAAAAAAGCAATATATATAAAGTTCACATTTTAGGTGTAGCCTTGGAAAGAAAAACCTGCAAAAAAGACCAAGGTCACCTCAGACAGTTCGAAAATGAACACATGAGTAAGTCACCTCTCGTAGTCTGTTTTGGTTACATATTTACGCTTAAAATGGTGTCGTCTTTCATACACACCATTTTTGCCACTTTTACCCACTTTTTATTAAAACATTCGTTCGACAAAGCCTTCCTCTCTATTCTCATCCTCCTTTTCAAGTGGTACTTGAAAAAGTTGACGAGAGACTGACCAGAGAGTAGTCCTTTCAAACGCGTCCACCACACACATTTTTTCGCCATAACCATCAGCGTAACGAAAACTGTTTTCCCTTCCCGTTTAAAGGAAGGTGGTGGAACAATATTCACGATAGACTCGACCGATAAGCGGGCCCGTCCTACATGCGACAACAGCTGTTCAACGAAGGTCCACAGCTCTGAAATATCTGGACACTGCACGAGTGCGTGAAGAACGGTTTCGTCGTTCTGACCGCATCTCGGGCAGGTCGGTCCGGTGATGGTTTTCTAACCTTGGCTGTAGCTCTTCTCTCAAACAGGTAGTGCGTCTCGATAGCATTGCCAAGCCAGGAATCTCTGGAAGTTATCCATAGGCCCCGGCCCGAACGTCGTTCTGAAAAGGCGGGTTAGGAATTTCTCGTCGACGCCCAGGTTTGCCCCGAGTGTGTCATCGGACCTGCCCTCCACTAGTCCTCTATAGAACGCTTTAGTCGTTTGTAAGTTGCACAAGTTTGACCCCGGACGGTAGAGCTGTTGTAGAGCTTGGCGACACTCTCGGTGCCAATCGCCCAGTTTCGGTCTCTTCTTGATCCACGTTTGCAGTTCGGTCAGTGAGACGAGCTGCGGGAAGGCGTGCCTCACAAACGGCGCCCACACCTGTTCACCGTCATCGATGAAGTTTCAGAGATGTCGCAGTCTCAGCGCATGCCTGCGCATCATCAACCACGGCATGCCCAGTCCTCCATTTAACGGATGTTGACAGCATCGGAACGCCACCCTTCCACAGAAAGAGGAAGAGTATGCGTTCCAGTTTGGTGATGATGGCGTCGGGACAAGGCACGACGGTCAGGCGGTAATCGATGACGGATGCGATGTACGCGTTCGCCACATCCGCCTGACCTTTTAGAGACAGCTTTCTCTCGGCCCATGTTTGGCTGAGAGCGACCACTCTACTCGTGATCTCGTCCCAGTTCTTATCCATTTGGAGGTCCGAACCGAACCAGACCCCGAGCAATTTAACCGGTCCGTCCGTCCACTACTGAGCCGCAGTCGGACGGTATGGGCTTGCTTCTCCACTGACTTTTCCGGTTTAATTTTCGCCCCCGTCACCGTTTCGTATTTTTTTAGTGTCTCGCCTATCATCAGGATGTGTTTTTCGCTCGACACTATGACGGTGACATCGTCCGCATATGCCGACACGCTCGTCCCGCAACCCAGTTCCCGTGGGATGCCCCTCAGTGTCGCCAGCTTCCGCAGTAGCGGCTCGAGAGTCAATACATTCAGAAGCACCGACAGGGGACACCCCTGACGGACCGAACGCGTGATGTCAAACGATTTCGACAGGTGACCGTTCACCCGAATCACCGCGGAAGACGGGACCGAAGCCAGCTGCCCTGAGGACGGCCGCCAAGTACTGATGGTCGACCTTATCGAAGGCTTTAGACTGATCCAAATTGATCAGCGCCCCACCTATGCCAGGATCCTTAACTACCCTGTCCACAATGTAGCGCATCAGATGGAGGTTGTCATGTATGGTTCTGCCCGGCACGGCGCATGTTTGCGCCCTGTCGACCAGTTTACCAATGACAAGCGCCAACCTCTCGGCTATTACTTTGGCCAAAATTTTCAGAGTGATGGGCCTGAAATTATCTATAAAATTCCCCTTGTTTGGGTCTTTCTTCAGCAACGTCACTGCACCTCGGCTCACGAAACCGGGGATTCTCCCGTTTTGTTGCCAGTTGCAGTAGACTGATGCCAAGAGGTCGCCAAACAAGTCTGGCATTTGACAATACAGCTCGTAGGGTAAACCATTCAATCCAGGCGACTTATCCCTCGCGCAGCTCGCCATCGCATCCCGCACGTCAGCGGCTGTGATGAGACTTTCACAACACTCCGCTTCTCTTGCCGAGAGCCGCGGCAGATCGGTCAGGTAGGCACTGAAATCCATCCCGCGTTCCGACCCACAACTCGCACCAAACAGTCGAGCAAAGTGTTGAAAGGCCTCACACATCCTTTCGGGTTCGAGTAAACTGCATCCCTGTTGATCTATTAGAGACCGAATGGTTGCTCTGTTGCCACGTTGCGCCTCCGCTACCCGGGCCTCACGCGCAGCTTCGATCCCTTCGTTCCTTAAGGCACGCATTTTAGCTCTGACGACGCAACCTTCGTGTTTGGCGTTGAGGTGTTGGTCGAGGGCCATCCTCGCAGCCAGCACGTTGGTTGCGCTGCCAGTGGTAAGCGCCTCTTCTAGTTTCTTAACCAAGTCTCCCTCTACTCTATTTCGATCTATCGCTAATTCCTTGCTAAACCTAATTGATTCCGATTTTATTGCCATTTTCAGGGCGAACTGCCAGCGGTTGTTAACGACGGCTCCCGCCAACGCCCTCTTAATTAACTCGCTAATCCGGTTCCTGTAAACCTGTCGCGCTAAGAGCGACGTGTTCAGTTTCCAGTAACCGGGACCCTGTCTATGTGTCTTATCTAAGTCGAGCGTACACGTCACAAATTTGTGATCTGTGTAGCCGACTATTTTAAATTGTGGACATCCTACACTATCCCTATCCGCTGTCCTGCATAGAATTCTATCTAGATAAGATCCCGATGATCCGACGTGGTTTGTCCAAGTCCACGTTGGCACGTTCGGATGGTCGACCTGTCAGACAAATGGAAACGTCTGAGCATGTCTTTGAGGTACTTACAGCCCCTTCTATCCCTATTCATTCCCACATAGTCTAGATGCGTGTCCAAGGTAGCGTTCCAATCCCCTACTAACAGTAAAGGTCTAGACGTACCCAGGAAAACCTCTAGACGTCTGAAGAAATCCGCTCGATCTGTTAAGGACGGTGCATAAACTGCCATCAGACGGAATGCACACCCATTTCTGCCATCCACGTCCAAGACAACCAGCCTACCCTCCGGGTCTAGGAATATTGTTCTTACTTTTACATTTAGACTCTTTCGAAAAAGCACCGCGGTACCTCCACCACCCATGTTCGGCAGACAGGGAGAAAAATAAATGTCGAATTGATCGCCAAACATGGACGCGAGGGCCCGTGGCTTGCTGAGTCTGGTTTCACTGATAGCTACTATATCCACGTTCAGTGACTTGATGTCGTTTAGAAGGTAACCTTGCATCCAAGCCGACGCCAAGCCACGCGCATTCACACAACCTAATTTAAGCATAATTGATGTTTAAGAAATTTGTGTTTCACACACTACATTGAAAGAGACAAGAGGCAAGAGGGAAGGTCACTTATTCATTTCGAAAGTTTCAGTTTTTTTTCTTCTTTTGAAATGTCTTTGAGGAGGTGTTTGTAGATAGATAGATAGATAGATAGATAGATAGATAGATAGATAGATAGATAGATAGATAGATAGATAGATAGATAGATATAGATATATATAAAGCGCGATTTATTCGGGATCAGAGGCGTTCTTAAACGGAGGTACTACGAATTAAATGAATATGAGAAAGAAAGGAGATAAAGTACCATTTATTCGTGATCAAAGTTGTTCGAAAACCGAGGTTCTACTGTATATACAAATGTGTGTGTGCATATATATAGCGGTTCGGCAAAAAGAGACCGATAGAATAAGTACTGGGCTTACAAAAAGAATGAGTCCCGGGGTCGAGTTGCTCGACTAAAAGGCGGTGCTCCAGCAAGGCCGCAGTCAAAATGACTGAAACAAGTAAATTAAAAAAAATTTTTTTTTAATATGTACGCGCACACACGCACGCGCACAAAATCTGGTATGTGCTTATACAAGTTAGTTGTTACAGGCGGAAGAAAGAAAAGGACGTTTATCACGTGGCAACTCCCCATAAAACAACTCCTTAGGTAACCTGTCATCCTGCATCCTACTAAGGCGCCCAACTCAATTCATCTGATTGTATATGAAAAGCATTTCAATGCCGGATGTGTTGGCATGCTGAAGACGAACGATGTCTGGTGTTAGAAACTGCCATTTGCTGCTTAAGATCCTGCCAAGGCACGTTTGATGGAATCTTTCCAAAACCTTGATGTAACGACGATAGTCCAAGTCCCAGAAGAGTACAAAGGGCAGTTAAAGCGCGTGATTCATAGAATCTGAGTTTGGCTTTGATGGTGATGCTTCTATCAAACTAGACACGATTTTCGAATATTTTGTTGGCTTTTTCGATCTCAGATTTCTTTCAGAATCAAGAAATTCATCTTTAGAGAGAGTGCTGCCAAGTAGACGAAAGAGTCGACAACATCCAACCTTGTACCCCGGAAAAAGATGTTAGGTTCGACATAAAGGCTGGCCTGGAGGCTGAGAGAAAATAAACTTTGTCCAAAAAGCAGTGTAAATGAAACGTTCATTATGTTACAGCACAATTATATTTATATGTATATATGTGTTTATATATATATATATATATATATATATATATATATATATATATATATATATATATATATATATATATATATTGATTTATTTATTATTTATTTATATGTAAGATGAAGGATTTAGCACCGCTGATGTAACTGGACATAGATTACGAAACACCTGTCAACAAATGGAATAAACATCTCTCACTTTCCTTATTTAGTTAATGTGTGTGTGTGTGTGTGTGTACTTCAAAGATGAGAGTGTACTTCCGAAAAGAAGCATACTGTAAAACTTCATGGCCGGTCAGAGAGTGACCATTGCTTTCCCACCTCTATGGTTTTTAGCAGTATAGTTAACTCGATGGCAGAGGCACATAACTTTCCTTCTTTTTAGTCAGTGTCCCCATCATGAAATTCCTCGGTTGCCGACTAGCGAAAAGTAATTATCCATATACTGTCCCTTTTCAGACGCAATTGGAAGCGAAGTAAGGGAGATAACGCCATCTTGTCAACACGCCACCCTTCACCTTCCGCTCCGAATAGTCCAACGGTGGAATTTCGTGTCGGGATTTTTCTTTACAGTTCCAGCTGACCAAGAGTCTTTCCTATTTCCAGTTATAGAGAGGTTATGTGCCTTCGGCCATCAAGTCTGCAAAGTCACCTATACCTATTTCTTTACTACCCACAAGGGGCTAAACACAGAGGGGACAAACGGATTAAGTCGATTACATTGACCCCAGTCCGTAACTGGTACTTAATTTATCGACCCCGAAAGGATGAAAGGCAAAGTCGACCTCGGCGGAATTTGAACTCAGAACATAACGGCAGACGAAATACGGCTACGTATTTCGCCCGGTGTGCTAACGTTTCTGCAGGCTCACCTATACCGCTAAGAACCTTATAGCAATGATCATTCTTTGACCCAATGTTTCTCAATCAGAGTTCCCCGGAACCCTAGGGTTCGACAAAAGCTTCCTAGAGATTCTACGAGAAAGAGAGAGATAAGCCAATGCTAATTTCAGGATCGTAATATTATTATACATGCACAACATATTATTGGTTATCGTGGAGGCGCAATGGCCCA
The DNA here is from genome assembly GCF_006345805.1 of Octopus sinensis. Taxonomy (NCBI): domain Eukaryota; kingdom Metazoa; phylum Mollusca; class Cephalopoda; order Octopoda; family Octopodidae; genus Octopus; species Octopus sinensis. The sequence goes on along the minus strand of NC_043000.1, from coordinate 76,016,558 downwards.
GTGGTTAGGGCAGCGGATTCGTGGTCGTGGGATCGCGGCTTCGATTCCCAGACTGGGCGTTGTGAGTGTTTATAGAGCGAAAACACCTAAAATTCCACGAGCCTCCGGCAGGGGGTACTGGTGAACCCTGCTGTACTCTTTCACCACAACTTTCTCTCACTCTTTCTTCCTGTTTCTCTTGTACCTGTATTTCAAAGGGCCAGCCTTGTCACACACTGTCACGCTGAATCTCCCCGAGAACTACGTTAAGGGTACACATGTTTGTTGTTCCGTTGATCGGATCAACTGGAACTCTCGTCATCGTAACAGACGGAGTGGCATTATTGGTTATTGTAATATTGTAATACAGACATCATCCTATCTAACCAATTATGTTATCAAAAACATATGACAACCATATATATGTAACGATAAAGTTTTTAGTTGAAGTCAAGGCTCACCATTTCTAGCGGGTGAAATTGATTTGTAAACAATATTATAAAATGTCTGAGTCAGCAGTTGTAACGATAAAAAATTGTTGTTATAATTGCATACTATAGGATGTGAAAGATGAACAATGCATTAAGTTTTAAGAAAGTATTTATTTACCGTTACGTTACAATACCTTGCCTCGACGGGCAGGTTATGATAAATCCAAAACCATGCGAAGTAAAGTTTGTGTTTGTGTTCTCTTCATTGTTTTGTAGTAATTGCGGAGAGAGATAGAATGATGTTGTAAGAGAACAGAATTAGAGCTAGTGAGAGTTGTAGGGTGTTGTCTCAGTTGCTGACAGCAAATTTCCTTTCTCTCGCTGACCATTATCTTTAGTAGCTGCATTCCTTGTGCTCATGATTCTAGCAGTCCGTTCCCTAACTAATTGAGTCATCACGAGCCGCCTCGCTCAGTTGTCGCCAAGTGACTACTTGGTTTTTGCTTGGGGGTTCTTGTTTTATAACTATCCAGAAGGATAGACATCTCATTGAGAACAATAGGTTTAGTTGGTGGTCTTGTTATCTCTATTCTAGCTTTTGGCGAAGTAGAAGAGGTTAGAAAGGGTCAAGTGGCGAAGACATTATTTCGGCCTAGCTGAAGGCATCTGCCTGTCATTGATTTTTGTTTTCGTTTTTATGGGTTCAGTTTTAATTTATAGACTAGTTTATCAAATCCTTGTATATCTATGGTTGAGAGAACAAAGGGCAGTATCTGTTAGGGGTAGGGCTGAGGGAGCAGACAGAAATCATAGTTGTTGTAGTCATAAAAAATCAAGATTTATTAGAAGCAATGTCATGAGGTTTGGTAAAGGAAAACTTAAAACAAGATGTTAGCTGACAATTAAGGGGGTCGCCCACTAGTAGACCATTGATAATGAAACAGGGGAAGTCTTATCATGTAGTACTATAGTTAAATATTTTAAATAATGTTGCTATATTGTATACAGTTAAAATTAGGGTTATTCAGAGGATTATTAAGAAGAATATTATAACAAAAGGATAGAAATTGATGAATACTTTTGAATATATACCAAACTTTTACCACAATAGAGGGAGGAAAAGAAATTATCCAGAAATAGTTTAATATTTATACATATTGTACACTTAAATACTAAATCATCAGATGGTATCTGTGAATATGGATTAATTGGTATATACTGGTATTAATAAAGAAGTATTGAGGTAAAAGAACATGCTAATTATATATTAATAAAATTATAATCTAAGCCGTTTACCAGTATAGTTTTATATAAGCTAAGTATGAATTTATAGAGATACAAAAATTAGATTAATTTTATAAATAAATAAAGGCTAATTATCAAATAATAAAGAAATGAAATATAAATAATCAAGTAGGGCAGAACACCATAGAAAAGAAATATAATATCTTAATTACTAATACTATGGTAAAGAATATGTTGCTTATTAACACCAATAGAGAAGATTTTTAGACAAAGTACAATAATTCAAAATATATTAGACTAAAAATTATATATTTACTTATTTAGCTAATATCAATAAAAGATTGATGTCTGGTATCAGCTAAAGGAATATTTAAGTTATGGAACATTCATATTTTACACTAATCTTTTTTTAAAAAATAAGGTTTATTTTATAGATTTAAGAAGTTATTATTGTTACTCCCTACATTATATTTATAGTTTCTTAGTGGTACTTGTTTAGAAGGGTTATTTATTTAAAGGCCCTTATAAATACTAAGATCAGGAGTGTAGAGCCATTTAGGAAATAAATAAATCAAGTAATTTCTAAAGATCATTTCAAACAATATTGTCTTATTATATAAAGTTAAAATTTAGGGTTATCAGGAAGATTTATCATTGAGGTGAGAGAACAAATTTACTATAAATTAGTTAAATTGTAATCTAAACAGTTTAATTTTTATAGGGGTACAAAAATTTAGGTTTGTCTAAAGACAATTATAAAGTATTAAAATGATCAGGTAGGGTAGAAACACCATAGAAAAGGCTATAAAATAGCTTAATCACTAAAATCAAGATGAAGTATATATACAACTTAGTAACTTCAATAGAAAAGATTTATAGAAAATATGTAATAATTCAAGAATTTAAAATTAAAAATTGTTTATTAACTTAATTAGCTTGTATCTATAATAACTGATACCCAGTATTAACTAAAGGAAAATTAATGCTGTAAGGCATGCTACCTATGCACTGATTTTAAACTAAGGGGTATATTATAGGTTTTAAATCACAAGATCAATAAAGTGCTAATTTCTAAAATATTTGTAGTACGGGTAGTACCATATTCATCTGAATCTAAATTTTTGCTGTACATATATATATATATATATATATATATATAATATGAGGGAATATTATTCCAAACTTACAGGGAAATAATTCAATTTAGAAATACTAAATCAAATTTCACAACATATATATATATATATATATATATATATAATATATATATATATATAAATTAGAAAAAAACCTCCTTTAATCAATTCAATAATGAAAAAATTAAATCATACCATTTAGAAAAATTACATCTTATAGAAAGATTAAATATAAGATAAAACATATACCAATGATTATGTAATGTGCAAAATGATAAACATATACATTTTATTTATTATTTTGTACATTACTTAATCATTGGTATATGTTTTATCTTATATTTAATCTTTCTATAAGATGTAATTTTTTCTAAATGGTATAATCTAATTTTTTCATTATTGAATTGATTAAAGGTGTTTTTTTCTAATTTATATATATATATTCAGTTGAATTAGGTGCTTAAGTTGAAGCACCAGGTAAGTGTGGTATTATCCGTACAACTCAAGGTAAGGTGAATAAAATCAAAATATGCAACAAGATATCAAGAGGTAATGCAGTACGACCGTTTCAAACAGCTCCATTTACTTGAACAATGCAATCCTTACACCAATTTAAATGCAGGGATTTCCTCAGCTGCATAAATAAATAAATAGAATTTTTTAATCAGTTGGACACATTACTATAATTTTACTCAAATGCTCTAATAGAGCTAGAATAGGGAAAGAGTCCATGCTATCATTAATGTAGTTAAAAATATACTACACTTCTAAGAACTGTATGAAGTTTTGTAGGGGTCAGCTTGTAAAGGATTATTGTTTATTTTTAATTTATTAGTCTTATTATCAACTACCAAAAGACTAGTGGATTGTGTCTGTTTAGAATGGAGGGCAGGAATGAGTTGACAGTACGTGGCTGGGTATAGTCATAAATATTGTCAGGATCTTAGGTTTAGTATAAAGTAACTGTCTATAAAGGAGGCTGGATAGGGAAAGACCCTAAATCAAGATGTTAATTACCAGTTAAAGGAGCAAGACGCTAATAAAACCTATGATGTTAATACAGAGGAAATTATCAAGGAGTACTGTGGGTGATTGTATATAAACAATATTATTATATTGTATAAAGATAAAATTTAAGATTATTAAAAACGATATTATAACCAGGATAGATAAATGTGTATATATACCAATTTTAAACATTAGAAAGGGAAGATTACATAGAATTAGTTTAATATTCATACAGGTATTTAATTATTTACTTATCAGGTGGTATCTATAAAGACTGTTCTGGTATTTACTTATAGGATACTGGGGCGATAAATCATGCTATTTATATATTAATTATAAGCTAAGAATCAGAAAAAAAGTTGTGCACAGATACACATATTTAACTATGTGCTCATCTGCAAATATACACAAACATTTCTACTTTATTATGGGTATGTTATAATCAATTCTCATAGGTTTAAGTAACTAGAAAGTTTATAACTCTATTTAAGAATATTAACAACTTATAAGGGATAAGAGGTTAATAGGTAAAGGTATCAAAATAATTCTTTATTCTTTTATTTGTTTCAGTCATTTGATTGTGGCCATGCTGGGGCACTGCCTGTAGTCGAGCAAATTGACTCCAGGGCTTATTCTTTGTAAGCCTAGTACTTATTCTATCGGTCACTTTTTTGCCGAACCGCTAAGTTACGGGGACATAAATACACCAGACAAGCACAGACGCACAAACATATACACACACACATATATATATATATAAATATGTACAACGGGCTTCTTTCAGTTTCTGTCTACCAAATCCACTCACAAGGTTTTGGTCGGCCCGAGGCTATAGTAGAAGACATTTTCGCAAGGTGCCACGCAGTGGGACTGAACCCGGAACCATGTAAGCAAGCTACATATCACACAGCCACTCCTGCGCCTATATAAGAAAACAAAATAATAAGAAATTATAGAGAATAGTAAGAAAATATATATAACTTACATTTTAAAGAGACAGAGTATTAAAATTTGATGTAGGGGAGCGATAAAGATATTCTCACAATACGTATGGTAGTAGTGAGGGAGTAGGAGGTATTCAGACCGAAGGGGTATTTTATAAGTTATAAAGTTACCTTTATTACATACATGATTTTAAAGTTTCACAGGGGTATATAATAAGGAGGCTTACTTACATAAAAGCCATTACAAAATAAATAATATGATTAGTAGGGTAGAAAGGAATAAATAGTTTAATCACCAAAAACATGATGAAGTCAGACTAACTTGGCAGGATTATTCATAGGATAGTAACTACATGTAGCATTCCATATACTATACCATATAGCTTATAATATGTGCAATGCATTTTAATTCACCATATAACTCAATATCCCATGATTTTATTATATATAATACTAGGGGGTAAGTTCACATCAGATATGACACTAAAAATTAATTTCCCCTATCTAGGTTCAAGTATAACACCTTTAAACGCTAATTTAGAAAATATTTAAATGTCCAGGTGACTATGTACGTATGATACCCTTAGGTCTAATCTATTATTAATCAGGTTGCTCTTGTCCCTATACTTAAAAATCTCATAAGTTTCCATAGAGCACAATTCGCACCCGTATCGACTATCTCTATAAGGTTACACTTTCCTTATAATATCCCATTTAAGGCTAAATTCAGTTCAGCTTTCCTTCAGTTCCCAAATCTTGCTAGATAAGGACGAACAATTGGCCTTATGTTTGAGATGAAAAATGGTTATTAATACGTTTTTTCATACTTATAGAACATCCTATGTATATAAAGCTACCAGCCACAGTTGTAATTGTACACTTATAGATTACGTTTTGGATTAGACATCAGCCTAATAACGGACAGTAGGATTTAACTCTACAATTGCAACTAGGAGAATTACGACTATTAATATTATTGATATTCATATCATTATTATACTATTAATATTAATGACTAGCAGTATCGCCCGGCGTTGCTCGGGTTTGTAAGGGAAATAACTATATAAGCATTTTTAGAGAGTTATAGCCAAAAAATAGCAAAAAAATGCATTAAAAATGGAAAAAAAAATGATGGTAATTTAAAAAAAAAATCGTTGACTCATCGTAGACATTTTTAGAGAGTTACTTCCCTTATACTTATATAAATGCATTAAAATGGAAAAAATTATGGTAAATTTTTTTAAAATCGTAGACTCATCGTAGACGCGCGCTAATACCCAGAAGGGCTCGATATGAATCACGACTATAAGATACCCGGTTTTGGTTAAACTGCACCGCAAAATGTGGGAGTAGTTAGGAATCTAAATCGTAGGAGACAGACACACAACCTTACTTTTATATATAAAGATATTCATATAATTATTATCATTATCACTATTAATATTAACCTACCACTACTATCGTATGTATTATTTTCGTATCTGTTATTATCACTCCATCCTTCAACTGTAGTATCATTAACATCCATTCCACGTCACCATTAATATTATTATTCACATTGTAGGGGTTCAAGTTAGTGTTGACAGTATTATTATTATTATTATTATTATTATTATTATTATTATTATTATTATTATTATTATTATTATTACCACCTCTTGCAAATTTAAGATTCTTTCTATTTAACCTTGCTATGGTGGTACCCATATTGGGGAGAGTAGAATATGAGATTCTAACTGTCTTACGGGAAAAAATTCTGTTTTATCTATGGGAAGCAGGGAAATTTTTTTGTAAAATTGTCATGAATTTCCCATATGTATTTGTGGATAAGGCACAGTTGTAAGGAATGTTATACTAGATGAAGTCCTTATTATCAGACTTACGGCGTATGTAAGGGCGGAATCTACCTGCTCTCTCAACGCCTCTCAAAATCGTGGCTTGATTATGAGGTATGTCTCTATTACCAGTATTCTTATTATCCTTTTAAGGTGGAGCAACTCGCTCGTTCCCTTCACTACCCTTATTATCTAAACAAAAATGCCTACTTGTTATAACATCTAATTTTCTGTTGTTGCCTATTTTTTAAATTTGAATTGATGGGTTTGCTAGATGCTTTTCTAGTTGGTATGTTTTCCCGACCAAGTAAGTTTGTAATCCCTCTGTCATTTAAAATTTCATTACTTCCACTATTATTAGGTGCTGTACTTTCAGGACTAAGAAAAGTAATTTCATTATCGTATCCTACCTGAGACAAAGCGAAGTTGTAGTGGTGGAAATGGGTATTAAAAATGTCTTTGTTTGCTGACAAGTTTGTAATTCTCTTAGAAATACTTTGAACCGCTGATTTTAATACATCAGGTGAGGTGATTTGATAATTTGTTCACGTACCTCGTAACTTGACCTGGTTTCCTATAGGGGTAGTATAATCCTGAGTAATGTCTAATGTCATGTCTAAGTAATTTTCCACTTTTGTGCCATATTCAAACATAATACCTGAGTTGAAGTTCAAAAAAAAAATTTCTAATTTTTTTCTCATTCTTTCTGACTGATTTATTGTCGCTAGGGATAATAAATAGAGCATCATCTCTATATAAACCTCCCTGCAAATCAGGGATTTCACTATTGAGGCACCTTAAAAGATATGCACCAAGTAGGTGCATATCTTTTCAGCCGAATCACTCGAGCCCATAGATATATCGAAATTATCAGGGGTATCAGACCTTGTCCATAGCTTACCATCAAATTCTATAATAGTCTTCCTAGCTAAAAGAACAATGTCAATTTTATCCCTAGTTATGAGAGAGGTTTTTGCAAAAACTAGAGAAGAATAGGAGATATACTAGAATAATAACTGTTAATATCAAATTGAATAAAAAAATAATTACGTGTATTTTCAATGGATTTAAATCAATATATCACTTCATCCGTATCAAACCATTGTCTGAAAGAAAGATTAGGAATTATTCGGAATAGTATAGTATCCAGAATAGATTTGCTAAGTCGATCTATATCGGACTTAGTCGGGCAAATTAGTCTAACAACAGGATTTTCTTGGAAGTTCTTTTTATGCAGCTGAGGAAAGTCGTGCATTTAAATTGATGTAATAATTGCGTCGTTCAATTTAAATGGGGCCGCTTGAAACAGTCGCATATCCTGTTGCTTCTTTTTATTTTATATATATATATATATATATCTTTTAAGTTCGTTTACGGGAAACATTTCGAATATGCATATAAAACTCTTATTCTATTATGCCGGCTACAGCCTAATGATGCCAAGTGACGATACCAGTTTTTTGGGATCGCATCGAGCTTTGCCAATATTATGGAAGATAAATATAGTAATGATGATAATAATCCTTGGATAGAAATTATAAATATTTTAATGCATCGGTACATGCATTTCCACAAATTGCTTGTTTCTTAAGATCATAGTTTACATTCCTGGGATGATTACAGTGCAGTCCGTAGTATCTATGGACATCAGGTAGATCAAAGGTCCTCAACCCATTTTGGCCAAAGACCCCCTTTTGACCCTTGGAGTCGTTTTAGATATGCGCTTGTACCCAGTCGGGAGTACAGATGTACAATTTGAAATGCAAATTTAAAAAAAACAAAAAAAAAAATGAAATAATGAATTGAAAGTTTGGTAATTGCATTTCCACCACGCAACACTTATGAGATCAACATGTTGTCTACCGAAAGAGTGCTCTTTGTTACAAGTAAATGCCGATGAAATAATTTCAAACCTTTCCGATTTCCCTTATCAAAACAGCTAGAACTTGTGCAACAATCTGACATATAAGTTATTGTCATTCGGGAAGAGGAATTTTATGCTCAAGAAAGAGAGTGTATTTGATAGAAATTGTTGAAATACATATGTACTTCATTTGAGTAGCAAATTGTGGAGGATGGTATTCACTGTACTTGGATCTAGTTAGTTTGAGTCACAAAATCAGCCCCCTTTTAGAGGCTGTCCACTAATTGCCTCTACCATCACAAACTCTCTCTCTACAGTCTATGAACAAGTGACGTATTGGAAGAGCAATATCAATACTACTTACTAGCTAAGCTAACAGCAAAAGTGTTGAAGAACTGTATGCTATCGGTGCATAGAAAAAGTTACATTCTACGGAGGTTGTGTCCTCAACACACTGCTCTGTAGCAATGGAGGCTGAAGAATGTACTCCAACAAGATTAGTGTCTAACTGCCTTCGACTTACGCAGCCTGAGACAGATTCTGAACATCAAACTGACCAATCGAATCACTAAAAGTGAGGTCCTGACTCGTGCTCAGATACACAATCTCCTCATACTGCTACAACCGACGACGCATCTACTGTCTAGGCCACATCGCAAGAAAAGCAAAACCAACGGAAATATAGCACCAGAGCAATTCGGACAGACAGTCCCTTTAAATGTAATTATTATAGCTAAGACTATCTCTCACTGTATCAGATGCTGCTTTGTCAACAAGATTGAAGCAAGTTGTTCCGGGCGAACATCCTTGGTCTCACGAGATTAAAGTATCCGTAAGACCATAGTTCCTGTTTTAGAACCTGATTTACCTAGAGCTCCAACAGCACTTTTTAGTAAGAAACTAATATCATGAAGAGCCTTTCCTTCTTCAAGTCCGAAAATCAACATTCATGAACTCAAAGACATTTTAGTTGAATTTAAACAATTTGAAATGCGTCAAGTTGAGCGGAAGTCATGCATTTTGAATTCATTGATCATACTGGTTACTTTTTAATCCACAGAGATCCCTTCGTTGAATTCTTCAAACTGTTTCAAATATCATAACACTGCCAGTAAGCGTTACAACAATTTGTAGCAAATTGTGGGCTGTAAACGAGTTTTTCTCAAGCCGCTGATGATCAAGACCTGTCTACGGAATTCTATGATTAAATGATGTTACGAAAATCTGACTCGAAGATATCTTCCTTTGTTTTACGGCAAAACACCGAAACAGAAGAATTGCTTTTGTGTTCCATTATCTTTATCTATTGCTACTTTAGAATTACATTAAAAACTGACATTCGAATTTATTTATTTGTATAATAAATACATTTAAAACTCATTTCTCAGATTTCATTCTTATATAAAAGTGTACCCGTCTTCATAGTTTTCTGGCCGAAATTTTCCTGAGCTGCCGCATGGAGGGAGTGGAAAAAAAAATAAATGTCACAAATTGTAAAGACAATATAGGAATGAATTGTCTGTAAGAAAATATATATTTGATTTGAATATCAGAATACAGATTACTTAGAATTAATGTTGGTGTAAATGTGTCCTGTGTACAAAACAATTAAAAAAGATAAAAGAATTTCGCCAAGAGAAAAAATAGCATGGTAAAACATGTGAACCTGCGGTAAATTATTTTTGTTATCGTTGGGAGCGGACATTTAATGACCAGAATATATTCTCAGCAATTAAATGAAAACCTGTTGGGAGTCATTTGCATTTTCAGGATCAATGAATATTACTTATTCTTAAAAAATTATATTGTTAATAGCATTGTTGTTTATAAATACATTGATTGACACGTGATTATTTAACCATGTAATTATTTAACCATTGATTGACACGTGATTATTTAACCACGTAATTATTTAACCACGTAATTATTTAACAGTTCTGATACGATTGTTTTTATCATAAGTAAAATGGCCCAACCAAGCGTTTATTTGAGACGTTTGTCAAGCCTGTCCTTGTTTCGGAAAAACAACACTCACCAGTCCTTAAGAGGCAGAAAGAAAAGATAAACCAATTGGTCATCATGCTGTACCAAGTGCTACCGGTAATAGTAGCTATTTCTTATGTGAACAGCTACAGCTGTAAGTAAATTTTATCGCTATTCATAATTCATTTCTTTCTCATTTTAAAGTTATTTCATACAATTTATCAACACTAGTGTTATTACAACTAACTTCAACATGCATGTTATTTAAAATATCAGTGTTACCTAAGACACTTTTCAGTGTTGGTTCTAATTTCTATAGAAAATCTGTAGAGATAACTTTAAAAAATTATATATGTGTGTGCGTGCGCGCGTGCATATATATATATTATATATATATATATATATATATATATATATATATATATATATATATATATATATATATATATATATATATATATATATATATATATATATATATAAATATACATACACGCGCATGCGCACACACATATATGCATGCATGTATGTATATGTATACATATACATCTATACCTATCTCTCTATATTTATATAGCCACATTGGGTTAGAGCCCTCACCGTCGCTCCAAATGCCTGGCTTCACTACTACCGAAGATCTCCCCTGGTTTCTGACAAAAGTACATCCTTAGCATCTATAGGATCGCTTTTCAAAGTCTAGCCCTTCTATTTAGGAACCTGAATACACTTTAGAATCCAGCGGGTGCTGTCATTCTACAAGGCTGACTTGAGACCCACAATAAGTACTACTCCCACAAGTAAAACAGTGACACCGTTTTGCGTGATGACATCTTGGACGCATCGAGACAAAGACTACTGATTAGAATTCAGTCACTATCGAGTACACTCCAATATCTGGCGCTTTCACTCAGTCTTTATCCACCTCCATTTTAGTTAATGTCAATGGCTCCCCTCTGTCTTTTCAATCGCTATTCTAATGGCCTCTGTTCCTGGGAACTGGTCTGTCTCGAACTACCACCACTCAAGCACAATCGACTCACTCGTCTCTCCAACAGTTCTGAAGGGCAGGAGTTAGTCGATACCATGGATCCCATTAGCTGACTGGTACTTTATTTTATCGACCCCAGAGAGATGAACAGCAAAGCTGATTTCGGTGAGAGCCGAACTCAGCAACAAAGCACAATTTTGGAACGGGCATACTTAAAACATGAGATTGAGTGTCTCCTCGAGTGCGCTATCACTTTCGAAAAGCATAAACAACAATTTTAGACGACTTACAAGGAAAAATGAACAGCATTATTGAAAAGGCTTACTAGCATAAAAGTAGCATGGGTTTCTCGTGTGCTGCCTAATTTTTTGCACAACAACAACAATAATTCTTATTGCTATAGGCGCATGGCCTGAACTTTGGGGGCAGGAGACTAGTCGATCATATTGCCTTCAGTATTCCACTGATACTTTATTTTATCAACCTCGAAAGGATGAAAGGCAATGTTGACTTCGGCAGAATTTGAGCACTAAACCTTTTGCCCGCCGTGCTACCGAATCTGCCAGCTTATATATCTTCTTTGACCGGAAAAAGGGCAGAGGTCTCTCCGAAAGTCATTACTCTTTCGTGAAAATGGCAGAACAAAGGACAATAACTTTATATCCCAGATTTCAAGACTACAACCCAGCAAAAGTAGGTCATAGCACTGTTTCCGAATTGACCCCCCCCCATATGACAATCCCCTCCCTAAGCTTTGTCGACCCGACAGAAGCACACTAAACCCGTACCTCCGAGGGCGAGCTCCAGCAGATGCTCCAGGAACTGGAGGTCTCTTTGGGTGGTTTCTCTTCCGGAGGTCTCGCTTCCCACGGCCACCACTTCACCACCGGCCACAAGTTAGCATCTTCCCTCTGCGGCTTGGGTAACGGCTCCGCCAAGACCACGAGGCTTCCCACGAGCCGCCTACAATAGGCGCACCGTCCGAGGAAGTTCCTTAGCTCCCTCACACAAGCAGGATCCGGCCAATCTTTCACAGTGACCACCTCCCTCAGCGCTCTACAGCCCACGTAGCACCTTGCTGTGCCGTCTTCGTTCTGCGCCATAATGGCCGACGACCAGAGACCGTTCCGCCTTTCCACTGTTCCCTGTCGCCGATACCTCCTCGATTTTCGCAGCCGAACTGGGTCCATGCGACCAACGTCCTGCGTTTTTCACCAACGGTTGCTTCTTCCGCAACATCCGAGTGCCACCAAGCACCAGCGACTCCCTGCGGACCGCCTCCGCAACTGCATCGGTAGACCACCAACTCCTTCGACTGTATTACTGTACTGGCAGAACTGGCCCTGCCGCTGGTTCACCATCTGGCACGATTCCTTGATTTGTCCTCTACAAATCACCTGTGCCACTTCCAAGAGATCGGCTGACCCAGCCAGCGCTCTGTCAGCTTCTGCCTCTACCAGGGTCCACCCGACCCTCACTTGAGCTTTCGCTATGTACTGCCTGTCGGGCTTCGCCAGCCCCAAGCAGCCATCAACCACAAAGCTCACCCAACACTGGAGCAGTCTTCCCGTCCTCTGTGGTCCTACCACCGTTCGCCGCCGTCTCGCCTCACCACTAGGCTTGGTCCTCCTTGTTACCAGCTTCTGCACCGAAGGCTTCCCAGAACGCACGTTCGTCCGACAGTCCATCCACACCTGTGGCCTCTCCACAGTGGGCACCATACAGTCCCTCTGAACCTCGAGAGACAGGGTTCCAGACACCAAAGGATTCAGACACGGAACATCAACCGCAGCGGCCACCACACACACAGCCGGCTCCTTGGACTCAGTGACATTAGCTCCAGACTTCACAAGCTCTTCGTCCTGAGTCCCGAAAGACAGGGGTCAAGATGCCAAAGTCTCCAGACACGGAACAACAGCAGCAGACAACACACACTCAGCAGGCTCTTCGGGCTTCTCAGCATCAGACTCAGCAACATCTGCTTCAGTTTCCGCAACATCCACTTCAGGTCCAACATCACAGGGTTCCGCCGACCCACACTCTTCACTTTCCACTTCATTTGACGGGCAATCTCCGCACACAGGACCGTCACTATCCCCGGTCCAACACCGATCCTCCAAAGCTGACCCATCCGCAACCTCAAGCTCTTGCTGATCTGCCCACAGGCCCTGTCGCCTCTTATCCATCCTTTCCAAGAATGCGTTTGTCTGCGTAATCTGGCCCCTCAACATCTCTACAATCAAGGCAAGCGAGATCTCTTCCCCTCCAGTCTGGCTACCAGTTCGTGCCTCCACCGAATCCATAGCGAACAACCGACCAACCGCAGCAATCAGGACAATCCCACTTCTGACACCAGTTGTTACGAATCACCTGCCGTCGCTCAAACTCTTTGGAAACTCGGGACCCTACCAAGTCGAGCGACGACGATTGACCAGGCTCCGTCGAACGGAGAATTCGCCACGGAAAGAGAGAATTCGGTGAGGGAAGGTGGCAGCGAACTCGGCAACCGGCGACCGGAGATAACAGTTCAGATCAAATTAAAACAAATAATGTTCACATTAACGATACAGTTCAAATTGATGCAATATAGTTCAGAGTTCAATGTTCTACATTAGAGTCTTTTCCTTTTTCAACAACTCTGTAACACAATTCACAATGTTCTTTATAATCTCATTTCTTTAATTCAGTACTTCTTCCTCCTTTTTTCACATCAATCTTTTACATTTCAACAATTCTTTTTCCTTCTTTAACACATCAAAACATAAACAAACATACCGTTACGAGCTACTACAAATAGCCAGTGCCTTCACGCCGTAATCTCCCCCAGCTCCTTCTTAGCTCCTTAATCCTATCTGCCTGTCTTCCTCTACGCTGTTCACCTATCGTACACTCAGTATATCGCAGGTTTCTGCAGCCGATAGGTATTTATGTTTTTTTTAGATTTTAAATATTTATGTGGTAGGTTTTTGAAGTCGAAAGATTACTGTATACACACACTCACACATATATATATATATATACATACACACACACAAATATATATATATATACATAATACACACACACACAAATATATATATATACATACATACACACACACACACATACACATACACACACACACACACACACACACACACACATATATATATATAATCAAAATAAGCAACAAGAATAACTTCAGTGATTTGGTACGATCATTACACGCTACATCATTTTATTAAATGTTGTAAGTATTACAGCAGGTTTAAAATGTTGAGCAATCATCAGCCATTAATAGAGGTTTTCCATTAATACATAATTTTCATATCAATTGATAACATTATAGAGAAGGTAGATATATAGACAAAGATGTCGATTTAAATTTAAAGAACATTAAGGTAGTAGAGTTTATCAACTGACTGAAGAATATTCAGAATATTCAGTTGTTTTGAACTACTAGAAGGTTTAGGAAGAATGATCAATTGAAAGGAGACAAGAAAGATTTTCTATTAATAGAAACAGGGGTGAAATAGATGTCAAAGTTCTATATAAAGAAATTAAGGTAAAGAGAGGGTTGTAATGCTACAGAGGCTGTATACTACTATTTGGCAAACAGATTTTGTATTAGGAAAACTAGGTCAATGTCAAATGGTCACAGTGACCACTTATAGAGAGTACAGAGATTCTTTTATACTTATATACATCAACTTTATACTTAGCTGGTAGATTTTGAATATTTTGATACGTTGGATTAAAGGAGAAATTATAAATATTTATTCATTTTGGAGAAAAATCTATCACTTATTATGAGTAGGCATAATACTCATTAACTGAGGACAAAAGTCTTATTAATCAAGTGAATATATTAGGGGTCAAATATATATGATAGGAAAACTGGAAGAGGAGTAATCAAGAAGAAAGGTTTTCATAGGTTTAGTAGAAGGTGATTTATTTTTATGAAGAGAAGTAATTACTTAATTACCATATTCTAACTTAAGTACCATATTCATCTAACTTAAGTACCATATTCATTTAAATCTAAATTTTGCTGAACTTATATATATATATATTTATACACACATATATAATAATAATAATAATATTAGCGAGTATAACTCCAAACTTACAGGGAAAATTCAATTTAGCATTCAATCAAATTTCACAATATGAATATATAATATATAATATATAAATAAGAGAAAAACCACTATTATGCAATTCAAACAATAATAGATATAAACCAAATCATAAATGAAAATTAAAAAATATTTTTAAAAACATAT
This sequence comes from Octopus sinensis, assembly GCF_006345805.1. NCBI lineage: Eukaryota > Metazoa > Mollusca > Cephalopoda > Octopoda > Octopodidae > Octopus > Octopus sinensis. The sequence goes on along the minus strand of NC_043000.1, from coordinate 76,000,880 downwards.
ACTTAGATAACAAAAAGTATAAAAATGAATAATCACACATATGTATACACATACATATGTATATATATATATATACATACATATAAGTATATATATATATATATATATATAAGTATATATATATTATATATATATATATATATATATATATACATATATATATATACATACATATATACATATAGGTATATATATATAATAATATACATACATATACATATGTATATACATATATATAAGTATATATATATATAAGTATATATAATATATATATATTATAATATATATATACATACATAAACACACATATATATATATACTACATACATACATATATATGTATGTATGTATTTGTTTCTCTCCGTGTTTCTTTTCTGTGTATCTTTCACACATATGTATACACATACATATGTATAATATATATATATACATACATATAAGTATATATATATAACATATATGTATGTATATATTATATATATATATATATATATATATATATATATATATATATAATATACATACATATATACATATAAGTATATATATATATATACATATATATATATGTATATACATATATATAAGTATATATATATAAGTATATATATATATTATATATTATATATATATATATATTATATATATATATATACATACATACACACATATATATATATATACTACATACATACATATATATGTATGTATGTATTTGTTTCTCTCCGTGTTTCTTTTCTGTGTATCTTTCTGTTGAAGAGCGTAGGCTCGAAACGTAAAAGACTTGTTTTATTTCTATTCTTGAGCGCCACACTAATACAATTGTTTGTTTGTACTCCACCTACCTTCGTCTTTTGTTTATTTTCGTAAGCTTCCCGTTATATACATACATACATACATACATACATACATACATACATACATACATACATACATACATACATACATACATACATACATACATATATGAGCAACGATGCAACTTTCCATGTGCACATTGTTCAGATAGCAACACTATGCAGGTGGGTGGCAGATTGGATCTTTATATCCTTCAGGACCATGAACAGAGACAATGCTTCTGTTTTGGAGAACCTTTGTAATCAGTCGTCTGGTCTACTGCTCCCAACTGTGGTCCCCACAGAGTGTAAAATTAATTGTGAGAACTAGTGGCGATGCAATGCCACTACACAAAGAAGACAGACTCAGCAAAACACATGGGCTACTGGGAGAGGTTGAAGGAACTCGCACTCTACTTTTTCCATATGGAAAATAATGGAGGGTCTAGCTCCAATTTTCGGAATAGAAATCTACAACAATCCCCGAACTGGACGGTACTGCACAGTACCAAAGGTCCCATCTTCATCGAGGATACGAACCATTGTAATAGCTTGGGATTCAAGGGATCACAAATTTTTAATGCCCTACCTGAGAACATCAAGGATCTGTAAGATGTAGATATGGAAGTCTTCAAAAAACGTCTAGACAGTTTTTTATCTGCAATACCGGATGAACCCACCATGCCGCCGCAGGAGGCACAAAGAAGAGCTGCAACATCCAACTCGCTACTTCACCAGAAGCAATACTGGAAAAACCCTCGGATGCAGGAAAGGCAGTGCACCAGCATGGCCTCAGACTCATAAAATAAGATAATAAAAATAATATATATTATATATATATATATATATATATATTATATATATATATGTGTGTGTGTGTGTGTGTGTGTGTGTGTGTGTGTGTGTGTGTGTGTTAGAAGGTTTGGAGATGATGTACAGGTATTTTATATTAGAAGAAATTTGACGACTCCACTAGATGGACGAAAGCGCTAATATGATATATGATATATGATGTATAAAAGCATGTAACATACAAATAAATATCTGTATATATATATATATATATATATATATATATATATATATATATATATATATATATATATATATATACACACATACATATACACATGCACATGCATAATACATACACGTATATGTGCATGTTCACATATTTTCACATAAATAAATAAAGTATATTCTCTTGTGCTTGGGTGCCTTATAATTTAACACACTCACCGGTAAAATTTCCAGTTCTTTCTTTTTTTATTTTTGTAAAATTTTCGTTGCGTCTTGTAACCTTTTCAATAGTTTTTACTGTCCGTTACGCGCACTGCGTTCTTTTTTGTTTGTTTGTGCGTATGAGAGTGGATCAGTGTGTGTGTGTGTGTGTGTGCCTATACATTCATGCATGTATGTATGTACGCATGTGTTAGTATGCGTGTATGTGTGTGTGTGCATATGTATCTATTTATGTGTATACATTTGTATGTATGTATACTGCATATCCATGTGTTTGCGAGGCCATGTTTGTGTGTTTTTATGTATGTGTGTGTGTGTGTTTGTATATGTTTGTGTGTACCTCTGTCTCCTTGTGTGTGCATGTCTGAGTGTGTGTGTGTGTGTGTGTTTTGCAACTATGTACCCTATTTGTATGTATGGATGTGTATCTCTATATGTGTGGACGTGTATTTCCATATGTGTCCTTGTGTGAAATAAAGTGTGTGTGTATATATGGTAATGTTTCAGTCTTCATTTACGTATGTGTGCTTGTTTGTTCATATAAGCTATGTAACTCTCCGTCTGTATGTTGATCTGTTTACATTCATATCCATATGCTGACATACATGTACACACACACACACACACACACACACACACACACATATATATATATATATATATATTCATACACCTATCCAAACACACATACATACATCTATCAACATATATATATATGTATATATATATATATATATATATATATATATATATATATACACCCACCCACACACACACACACATATACATACATACATACATACATACATACATACATACATACATACATACATACATACATACATCTACATAATAGCACACTAACTATTCTACTCTACCTATGTAAACTGTATGTATGGGAATATGATATCTGCTATGTATATTTCCTATTTAGTATAGGGGAAGCTTCATTTATGAGGACTTACTCCCGTATTTGTCTGAGTGTTCTTTGGGTGCTTGGATAAGATGCAGATGTCAAGTTGACCCAGGTTACCTTCATGTTGGTCCTTTGTATGCTGGTAGAGTACGGAGGACTGCTTTTTGTCGTCATATTGTCTCGAATTTTCATTTAGTTGTTCCGCAATGCTCCTAGATGTCCCTCCTATGTATGTCATGTTCATGTCTTTACAAGCACCTTTTATGCATCTTATGGTGTAAACTACATTTCGAGTTCTACAGTTAATGCCAGGGCTAATCCTACATGTCATGCAGTTATCATTGATGCATATGGTATTCTCAAAGGGGTACGTCCTACATAGTTGTGAACTGATGGAGTTCCCTGGTTTTCAACAATCTTAATGTTGATTTTGGTTTTCTTCAGAGCTTTCCTAAATCTACGGGCTAGTTCTATGGGCTGTGGCCTCTATAAACATCACTCTTTGATATTCTTCGGTTTTATACCACATGTTCGCCCAATTTGCTTTGTCACAAGTTCTTTGTATCCTATTCCAGTCTTTGTTTCTATATCTAGGGCAAGTACCACTTGTATCATTAAGTATAATGTTATCTAATTTCTTACTAGCACCCCTGTATACTGGAACCCTATCTTTCTTATCATATCCAGAGAACTGCATGCGGTGCATGCAGTTCTGTATATGTTTTTTTCATTTCATAGGTTTCGCATAGTGGGGACACGTTGTTCATTATCCTAAGTCTGCTATCAGTATATTAATTTTCATGTTGTGTGACAAAGCTGAGTTCTTGTGAACAACATATTTTGAAGCTATAGGTTTCATATAATAGGAGTGGAGGGGTTGCACTCTATTGTTCACAGTCTCTAACAAAAGTTACAGATGGCTGTAAGACTTGCACTTGCCAAACTACAGGAACAGTGTAACAGCGATAGATGCGGATGTTATTATAAAAATGTACGATATCAAAACGGCCAAACTTTCACTGATGATTGCAATACATGCGAATGTTTAAGTAACGGTCAGGTTAAATGTACAAAGAACATTTGTAAGTGTTACTTCAGAGGAAAAGTATTAAATGTGGGCCAGAAATTTGAAGGGGATTGTAACACTTGCTATTGTAGAGGCAACGGTCAGTTAGAATGTACAAAGAAAATCTGTCAATGTACTTACCAAGGACAGACTTATCGAGTTGGACAAAGATTTAGTAATGACTGTAACCAATGTGAATGCTTAAGAAGCGGTATTGTGCAGTGCTCTAACAAACCATGTAAATGTACATACAATGGAAACACCTACCAAATAGGTACTACATGTAGAAAGGATTGTAATACGTGCACATGCAAAGCTTATGGTACTGTAGGCTGCACAACAAATAGATGTGCCTGTACTTAAAAAATTAAGGATTTATGATTTTGGAGCACAATTCAACGATGATTGAAACACTTGTAAATGTGAACATAACGGACAAGCTGAGTGCACAAATAAACCATGTGGATGTACACATAAAGGACAAACTTATCGAATTGCTGATAAATTTTCGGAAGATTGCAACCAATGCCAATGTTTATCAACTGGCTACGTTCAATGTTCTACCAACGTTTGCAAATGTACTTACAACAACCAACTTTATAACGTAGGTCAATCATTTAGACAGGGTTGTAATACATGTACGTGTGAAGTGAACGGTAGAGTAAGCTGTACAAATAAACCATGTATCTGTATATACAATGGAAACACCTACGAAATAGGTAATACATTTGGAAAGGACTGTAATACGTGCACATGCAAAGCCGATGGTACTGTAGATTGTACCACAAATCAATGTACCTGCACTTACAATAAAAGAGTTTATAATTTCGGAGCACAATTTAATGATGATTGCAATACTTTTAAATGTGAACATAACGGACAAGTTGAGTGCACAAATAAACCATGTGGATGTACACATAAAGGACAAACTTATCGTATTGCTGATAAATTTTCGGAAGATTGCAACCAATGCCAATGTTTATCAATTGGATACGTTCTACGAACGTTTGTAAATGTACTTATAACAACCAGATATATAGTGTAGGTCAATCATTTAAACAGGGTTGTAATACATGTACGCGTGAAGAGAACGGTAAAGTAAGCTGTACTAGTAACCCATGTAACTGTATGTACAATGGAAACACCTACAAAATAGGTATTACATTTAAAAAGGATTGTAATACGTGCACAGTAATGGTACTGTAGACTGCACAACAAATCTGTGTACTTGTGCTTACAAAAATATGGTTTATTATATCGGAGCAGTATTTAACGATGATTACAATACTTGTAAATGTCTATACAATGGAGAAGTTGATTGTACAGGCAAGCCATGTAAATGCACATGTAAAGGACAAATTTATCACATTAACAATAAATTTCATGAAGATTGTAATCAGTGTGAATGTTTACCGAGCGGTATAGTACAGTGTTCTAAGAATCTATAGAAACACCTACCAAATTGGTACAACATTTAAAAATGGCTATAATACATGCACTTGCAAAGCCGATGGTAGCGTAGACTGCACGACAAATACATGTACTTGCACTTACAAAAATAGAGTTTATGATTTCGGAGCTCAATTCAAAGATGTCTGCAATACTTGTACTTGTCAATATAATGGTGAGGTTAGCTGCAAAAAATTCATTGTTCCTGTAATTACAACGGTAAGCTTTATGAAATTGGTTCTGTATGGTATAATGATTGCAACAAATGTCAGTGCACCTCCGATGGAAGAGTGGATTGTGAACAAAATTTATGCAGTAAGCCCTACATATACAAAGGAAAATCTTATTCTGTCGGTGAAACATTCAAAGATGGCTGCAATACTTGTAGATGTGGACAGTTTGGTTAAGTAGCTTGTACTAAAAAGTATTGTCCCCCGACATGCCAGTATTATGGAAAATCTTAGGAAGATGGAGAAATGTTCATGACTCATGATAAATGCAATTTTTGTGACTGTTCAAATGGGAAGGTCAAGTGTACCAAATATGATTGTTATAGTCTGGGGAGTAAAGTGTTTTATTAATGTTTTGTTAGTGTTTCACTATCCCTAACGTAACAAATTTAATTCATTCTTTACCCTTTGTAACCCCTATTTTATTTCTCATATTAAACAGAAAATAATCATCCAGCAATTAGATGGTATTTAGCATACAAACTGGAATGTTATCAAACTACTGGATTCATGCAATGAACCAAATGGCACTAGAGATCACTTTTCAATCATCAATCGAACTTGTTCATTTTAATGTTTTAGAAATGTCTCGAAGAAAGCAATTGTTGTCTTCTAAGTTTTTTTTTCTTATAAATGCATACATTTAATAATATACATGGAAGTAAATAGTTAACTTTCAATTTTCATTTATGCCAAATTTTCACTTATGTCAAATCGCTAATACATGTTTTGCACGACATTGCTCTTAATGTTACAAATATTCATGTTTATGTATATATTCAACTGTTTAAATAGTAATATGGACCATTTGGAGATATATTTGTAAAATATCCTATATACAGTGTCACGTTTCAGGATATGAGTGACACTGTATATAGTTTATGAGTGTGTGAACTGGGCTTTAAAATCTGAGGCTCTGATGAATTTTTAATACTTTGTTGTATAATCATGTGACATTTAATCTAATGTACACTTTTTGAAATTTAAATTTTATATTGTACTTAGATATACTAACTTTTTAAAATTTGAAATTCACTGTGTATACCCAATCCGATAAATATATTAATTTCTTGCAAATTTATTTTATTGCAGAAACGACAGTACGGATGAAGAACTGTTAATTTATTTTGATAATTTCAATAATCGTGATACTGAAAAAATAATTAAAAAAATAAATAAAACATATATCTATCACAATTTTGTTGTTTAATTTATAAATTTAAATTTCTTTATTGGAATGATAGTCAACAGAGTTACCCATTCAATTTTTAGGCCGAGTTATTTCCTAGTAGTATTTATTTTATTGCAGAAATCCCTAATCTATTTCCAGTGTAAGCAAAATTTCAACTCAGCTGCGAAAATGCAAACGTAAAAGATCTGATACAATTATTTGCACAAGAAAAACTTACTTTTGCATTCATACTGGTAAACAACCCGACATTGATGAACATCTCTTCTAAAGAGAATATTTGTAGATAACTGCTTCAAGACATGTAGCATCTTTAGACTGATTATAAATTTATATTTATACCCATAATTCTTGGTGCATTATGGTATTCGTTTATTTTTTTATTCTTTTACTTGTTTCAGTCATTTGACTGTGGCCATGCTGGAGCATTGCCATAAAGGGTTTTAGTCGAGCAAATCGACCCCAGGACTTACTCTTTGTAAGCCTAGTACTTATTCTATCGGGCTCTTTTGCCGAACCGCTAAGTTACGGGGACATAAACACACCAGCATCGGTTGTCAAGCGATAGCGGGGGAGGCGCTGACACAGACACACACACACATAAATATTATTTATATATATATATATATATATATATGACGGGATTCTTTCAGTTTCTGTCTACCAAATCCACTCACAAGGTTTTGGTCAGCCCAAGGCTATAATAGAAGACACTTGTCCAAGGTGCCACGCAGTGGGACTGAACCCGGAACCATGTGATTGAGAAGTAAGCTTCTTACCGTTAGCAAATGTTAACAATCTCAAAGAGCAAGTACTTCAGGCAAATAAAGTCATCAACAAATAGGTTGTTCGCAAGTACATTTTACAAGCTAAATAGCAAAAATTTACAAGGCTTTCCTTTAGTTCATCATGTAACGCCTATCGATATCCAAATTGTTATTGAAATTCCAGCGATAGTGTCGTTTTACTTTATTAGAAACTACATCCTTCAGGGAAAGCAGAAATGACATAATTAAGAAAGATATGCATGCACATATATACATACAGACGTATATATCATATCTCTATGTTAAGGTGTTTAAATATTGACTTCAAATTTTGGCACAAGGTTAGCAACTTCGAGGGAGAGGTAAGTCGATAACACTAACCTCAGTGTTCAACTGGTATTTATTTTATCGACGCCGAAAGGATGAAAGGCAAAGTCGACTCCAGCGAAACTTGAACTCAGAACGTAAAGACGGATGAAATGTCGCTAAGTATTTTGCCCTGCGTGCTAACGATTCTGCTAGCTCGCTGCCTTAAGGTCTTTAAATATGACTATCGAAAAAGGAAGGGGTTAAACTAATATACCCTTCGAAATTTTCATAAAGTATTAAAGTACACATATCAAAATATGCTAGTTCCTAGTTCAGTATGAAGCTATTTTCTGGAGTGACAAATAGGTAAATTTGATTTTAAAGTAAATGATTCGTTGTGAGACATTTCGACTATAATCATAACATTTACGCTCCATGTCCGGGAGCAAACCCAGACCTGCATACCATTCTCTCTCTCTCTCTCTCTCTCACACACACACACACACACACACACATATTTATTCATGTGTGTGGGAGTGGGGAGAGATGTACTTGCATAGGAATTGTTTTGATCTGAGATCGTGTGCTGAAATTAAAGCAGTTGCTTCGTGGAAGACACCAGTTAACCATTCGGAAATACACAAAGAACGTTAACTTCACTTAAACATTTATTTTAAGAACTTTTCATGGACTGCTACCTTGTTCTAGAGAATGGACTTACTCGTTTACTCTTTTACTCTTTTACTTGTTTCAGTCATTTGACTGCGGCCATGCTGGAGCACCGCCTTTAGTCGAGGAAATCGATCCCCAGGACTTATTCTTTGTAAGCCTAGTACTTATTCTATCGGTCTCTTTTGCCGAACCGCTAAGTTACAGTGACGTAAACACACCAGCATCAGCTGACAAGCGATGTTGTGGGGACAAACACAGACACACAAACACACACATATTTCTATATACATATATACGACGGGCTTCTTTCAGTTTCCATCTACCAAATCCACTCACAAGGTTTTGGTCGGCCCGAGGCTATAGTAGAAGACACTTGCCCAAGGTGCCACGCAGTGGGACTGAACCTGGAACCATGTGGTTGGTAAGCAAGCTACTTACCACATAGCCACTCCTGCGCCTGGACTTGTTTACGCCAGGGAAAATAGTTGGCGACATTTCATCTTCACGTTCTGAGTACAAATTCCACTGAGGTTCACTTCGCCTTTCATCCTTTCGGGGTCGATAAAATAAGTACCAGTTGAGTACTGAGTCCGATGTTATCGACTTACCCCCTCCTTCGAAATTGTTGGGCTTCTGCCAAAATTTAAAACCAATATTTTTAGAGAATTTTAGTAAAATAAATAAATTGACAAATATCACGCTAATTCCAATGTTCAACAATGAATTGCTAGATGACCTATTGTCGTTCTTTCAAAATTTGAATAAATTTCGATACTTTGACCCGCATGATTTTCACTAAGAAAAAAAACTCGGATTTTTTGCGTGGAATCAAGTGGAATCGGAAAAAGGGGTGAAGGCAAACCGGACCCCCTCCTATACTGGAATCATTGGAATTTTTTTTTTTTTTCGTTGAATGAATTACGGTGACCTCCTAATATACCACAAAATGCTTTTTTTTGGTCCAGAAAACGGAGTGGAATCCTCGGAAATTTCACCTCCTCCACTCCCACTGGGAAGTACACCCGCGCGATTTTCATTAATAATATGCAGCAAACCCTTTATTTTTGTTCGGAAAAAAGATGGGGTGGGAAACCGGACCCCCTATCCTGGAATCATAGGATACTTTTTTCGTTGAATGAATTACGGTGACCTCCTAATATGCCACAAAATCCTTCTTTGGTCCGGAAAACGGGGTGGAGAGTGGAACACTTGGAAATTTCACCCCACCACTCCCCAAAAAACGTTTTCCATAGTGCGGATTACATGGTTCGTTATTAAATAAATAGAAAATGTGGATTAATATGTTCACGTTCATATTGTGTGTATTTTATGTTGAAAATATTTTTTCTGAAGTCGTAATGTATGCACAAGAGAGACAGAGACAGGCAGAGACAAGGAAAATATTATGCAAATATTCTTTTAAAATACTTTTCATTTAATTTTTCCAAACTTTAATTGTTTTCCATACTTACAGTTGAAAAAGTCTCAATGATCGAAACCGGTACTGAAATGTTTTTTATAAAATTATTTTAGCATTTTCTACCTTGACTTTTTTCGATATATATATATATATATATATATATATATATATAGTACAAAGTAAGATAGGGGTTATGAGGGTAACCCACTATGGGATATCAGGATATCAGTTATCCAATATACTGCTGGTGAAGCACCCAAATACTAAATACATAAAGCTTATAATTGCAATGCAATTAATTCATTTATTGTATTGGATGGGTGAAGGTAAAATATTTTACCGTAAATTCATAATACAAATAAGAAAATGAATTTGTTCCTCCATTTTCGTGACCGCGTGTGTACCGTTGGCGATTTTTTTTCCTCTGTCTTCCCTTCTCTGGATCTTTCCTTTTCCTATGTTTCTTACGAAGAGCTTCGCTCGAAATGTTAAACCCTCCTTCTTTCCTTCCTTCCTGAGCGTCCAATAATACTAAATTTTTTCCACGTTCTCGCGTTGTTGTGTTTTCATGTTTGGATTAACTATATATATATATATATGTATAAGTAGACAGGTAAAAATTCACCGACAAATTACTACTTACTTCTTTGCTGTCAAATCATGGATTAATACCAACAAAGTACGCACTTTTTTCTTCATTAAATATTTTCAGCTTTATACCAGAATTTTAGAAAAAACACAAAACTCTTTCGCGCCCAAACACGCTTGGGTTTCATTTTTTGTGAGAGGGGAGAGAGAGAGAGAGAGAGAGAGAGAGAGAGAGAGAGAGAGAGAGAGAGGAGAGAGAGAGAGAGAGAGAGAGAGAATAGTTTTCTCTCTCCAAAAAAGTGATTTAAGATAAATATATCTTAATTCTTGTGTGAGGAAATATATATATTCTGATGATAGAATATAGTATCTTTTAAAAACATCCTTAATTCATCATTCAACTACAGTATTAGTTGAATAATATTCTTTCGACCACAATTTATCCACACGCAGCATCTTCAAAGCTTTGTCGCTAATTCAGTTCTTAACCAAATTGAAAACTGTTAACATTTTTTAAGAGGACTAGTCCCTAAATACATTTTGGCGTCAAAGATTGAAATTTGGTCAAGTTTACATCAAAATTTGTAGCAACGTTATAGGAGAGTAAGTAACGCCTCCAATCAAGATTAGATTTAAATAACTTTTTCATTTTAAAAGCAAAATATATTTATCTTAGCTTCACTGATAGAAGAAAGCATTAAGAATTTCATAGTTTTGATCCCATGCAGCAAAAATTTGTATAAAAAAAGTTGAGGTAAAATATCATGAAAAAATATAAGTAAGGCAAAAAATTGGATTTAAATATGATTAACTTTTTTATTTTAAAAACAAACTATATTTTAATTAAGCTGAAATGATGAGCTCAATTCGAAGAATTTCATGGTATCAGTCTCATGGAATGAAGTTTTAAAAGAAAAAGGTTATGAGTGTTTGTTTCTCAAATTCGAGGGTGATAATATAGTTCTACACTTTTTATGAATATAGTTCTATAAGGGATTTTTAATATATGTCACCAGCATCATTGAGGTAAGGAAAAAATTATCAACGACACTGCTAATTTGCAATTAGTTTAATTACGTCATCTGTATTAATTAATGCAATTATATCATTAAAATTTTTTTTAAATTTTAATATTATTTAGAAATTTTGGCAATAGCCTAGACATTTTTGGCAATCTTTCGTTTTAACTTGAAGGTGTGTGCGCGCAGCTCAGCTGTTACTTTACGGCGTTCAGTAAATTCCGTAAACAAGTTTTTAAAATTTATTTTTGTGAGTGGAAATGTACATTTTGTTTGAAGTAAGCATAAAGTGAAAGAGAGAGGAAATGGACATGGGCGTGTGTATGTGTTGATGGTAGGTGCGAGACAGAAAGTGTGTTGTGTGTGTATGTGAGAGAGAGAGAGAGAGAAAGAGTGACGACGTACATTTTTTATTTATTTTTTCTCGCATCTTTTTTCAGTGAATGTGTGATTAACTGAGAGAGAGAGAGAAGGTGTGTGTTGCTGTGTGTGTGTGTGTGTGTGTGTGTGTGTGACATGTAAAAAAATTGTCATGAGAACACATACCTTCACTCAGTGACTGACTTTTCTCTCTTTCTCACACGCACACATGAAAAACATGTATGCATATGTATTTATTCACGTACGTGTATGCGATAGATAATGGGTGTGCGTATGTGTTTGTGTGCATGTGTGACTGACTCTAGCCATTTTACACATACATGACAACACCTCTCTCTCTCAGTCAATCACTCACACACTCAAAAAAGATGCGAGGAAAAATAAATTTTAAAATATACGCTGTCACTCTCCTCTCTCCCTCACACACGCACACATAGAACAACAACAACAACACACATAGAACAACAACAACAACACACATACATACACACACAACATACACTTTAATTTATTATTCAATTTTCAGTAAATAAAATCTTAAATTATTGACACATTATTAATTAGCATAATAGCAGAGTCTGGAAAAAAACATGGATTACATGGGAAAATGCGAGCAAGAGAAATAATATTCTTAAGATTATAAACCTGGAAAAGTACAGGACAAACTATTACACTTGGAAAAGTTCAGGACAAGTTACTACATCTTGTAAAGTACTGAACAAGAAAATATTTAGTTAAAATATTGCAGCTAAGGATAAAATTTGAATATTAAAAATTATTTGATTTTAATTTACAAAGTAACATGTATGCAAGGTACCATCATTTTGTTAAAATATTGATACACTAGAATACTTTTAAAATGAGAGCCAGAAGTACCAATATAGCTAAAGTTTTATGCAAAGTAGAATAGTAGGCAAGTTCATTATGTAAAAAATAGGCACTGTACTTTTTCAGGTCTATAATCTTGAGAATATTATTTCTCTTGCTCGCATTTTTTCCATATAATAGACTATACCTTGTGTTTAAGAAATATGGTGTGTGTGAGAGAGAGAGGAGAGAGGGGGAGAGAGGGGGAGAGAGGGGGAGAGAGATAGGAAAGAGAGAGAGGAAAGATATGGGAGAGAGAGAGGAGAGAGGGGGAGAGAGAGGGAGAGAGAGGAGAGAAGGAGGATCAGAATCATAAAAATATAAAAGCATTTGCAGAGCTGTATTGTTCAAACTGTACTAGCATCCGTGAATTTTTTGAGGATGACGGAAAAACTATTGAATTCTTTCGGAACTATGGTGTCCTGCCCACCACTGTGATATGTCTACGATGTCGGAGTGAATGTGTGCATAGAAGGACCAACGTGTCTGGCGATGCAGAAAAAGTTACACTGTCACCAAATCGAAAAATGTGAAGACTTGGCAATAACTTAGGCAATAACTCAACGAAATTTTACTGTAAACTCAACCAAATTTTACTGTAAATTTTTAGGTAGATTTTACTATAATATACAACTAATTTTGTAATAACTTGTCCTGTACTTTTTCAGGTCTATAATCTTGAGAATATCATTTCTCTTGCTCGCATTTTTTCCATGTAATAGACTATACCTTGTGTTTAAGAAATATGGTGTGTGTGAGAGAGAGAGGGGGAGAGGGGGGAGAGAGGGGAGAGAGGGGAGAGAGGGGGAGAGAGATAGGAAAGAGAGAGAGGAAAGATATGGGAGAGAGAGAGGAGAGAGGGGGAGAGAGAGGGAGAGAGAGGAGAGAAGGAGGATCAGAATCATAAAAATATAAAAGCATTTGCAGAGCTGTATTGTTCAAACTGTACTAGCATCCGTGAATTTTTTGAGGATGACGGAAAAACTATTGAATTCTTTCGGAACTATGGTGTCCTGCCCACCACTGTGATATGTCTACGATGTCGGAGTGAATGTGTGCATAGAAAGGACCAACGTGTCTGGCGATGCAGAAAAAGTTACACTGTCACCAAATCGAAAAATGTGAAGACTTGGCAATAACTTAGGCAATAACTCAACGAAATTTTACTGTAAACTCAACCAAATTTTACTGTAAATTTTTAGGTAGATTTTACTATAATATACAACTAATTTTGTAATAACTTGTCCTGTACTTTTTCAGGTCTATAATCTTGAGAATATCATTTCTCTTGCTCGCATTTTTTCCATGTAATAGACTATACCTTGTGTTTAAGAAATATGGTGTGTGTGAGAGAGAGAGGGGGAGAGAGGGGGAGAGAGATAGGAAAGAGAGAGAAGAAAGAGATGGGAGAGAGAGAGGAGAGAGGGGGAGAGAGAGGGGAGAGAGAGGAGAGAGGGAGGATCCGAATCATAAAAATATTAAAGCATTTGCAGAGCTGTATTGTTCAAACTGTACTAGCATCCGTGAATTTTTTGAGGATGACGGAAAAACTATTGAATTCTTTCGGAACTATGGTGTCCTGCCCACCACTGTGATATGTCTACGATGTCGGAGTGAATGTGTGCATAGAAAGGACCAACGTGTCTGGCAATGCAGAAAAAGTTACACTGTCACCAAATCGAAAAATCTACGCCAGTGTGGCTATTCTGTATCGGACTTTCATGGGTCCTTTCTTCATCATGCACACATTCCTCCGTGGAAAATCGTTCTCTTTAATTAACGAATTTCTTCATCGTTCTTGAAGCCATATCACAGTGATGGAAAACCTGGAATTGTATTCAACAACTACTGTGGATTGCAGATCTTTTTGTTCCGAAGTCACAGAAAAATGGCTTCACTCACAGGAACTTATAGGCGGCGATTCAATTAAAGTTGAAGTTGATAAAACTTTAATTGTCCGCCGGAAATACGGGAGGGGTCGAATTCTGAGCCAAGTTTGGTTGTTTGGTGGAACAGAGCGAATCAGTAAGCGTCGTTTTGTTGTGCCACTTGTTAACAAGAAGCGTGACAAAGCGACACTGGTTCCTTTGATCCAGTCATATATCAAACCCGACTCAGTTATTTATAGTGATTCTTGGACTGCCTACAATGATCTAAGCAGTTTGGGTTATCAACATTACGTGGTAAACCATTCTGAAAATTTTATAGATCAAACATACACACATACCCACCCAAAACATTGAACGTTTGTAGAGGGACATAAAAGAGTGGATAAGAAGGCTAGGTATTCGGTCGAAATATTTGCATCAATACCTGGCCAGATATTTATTTATCTCCTCGGAGAAAAATAAACCACTCTTACTCCACAAATTTTTTCGAGAGGCAGCCCAATTACATGTACCCTCTCAGACCAGCCGCATCTTTCGACTACATAAGCACAATTCCAGGGACCTATGTAGATTCGCACCTCCCCTTGAAAAATGCATTTATTTCTGAAAAAGGTTATTTGGATTCCTAGATTTTACACATGTCGCAATAAACTTTTTCAGAAAAATGCATTTTTGAAGGGGATGTGCGAATCTGCATTATCCCCATCCCCAAAATCTCGTGATTTTAGTGGGTGTATCGAAAAGCTTTTCCGTCATCCTCAAAAACTTCATGGATGCGAAAAGACAAGAATCGACGTATATGAGAGGTATGTAAAACATATTTCTGTGTACTTTTATTCGTATAAGTCATTGAAATTGTGGCGCACACACACACAAACACAAAAATTCTCCAGGCATTTGGCTGTTATTTTTAGTATTTCAACATTTACAGTTTCAGACAGTTTGGAGTTTTTCATATAAAATTTGAAATGAAAAAAATTTCTTTTTCCATATTCTTAATCTCCGTATTTTCCTACGTACATTGGAAAAAAAATTTTAATTTTGAAAAAGTTCAGCGGTAAATATGCAACTTTTATTCTCTCTCTCTAAGCCCCAACACCCACCCACCCTCACACACACAAAGGTATATTAATTTTAAATCGCTCCTATGTAGAGAGAAAACTTTTATTCTCTCTTTCTCTCACCTCTCACGAAAATGGAAGTCAAGCGAGTGTGGGCGCAAAAGATTTTAGTTTCTAAAACGCTGATGTAAAGCTGAAAATATTTAGTGGAGAAAAAAGTGTGCATTTTGTTGGGATTAATTCATAATTTGACAGCAAAGATTCCTTTTCTGGAGGAGTAACCATTTCTTTTTCATCGTCACCTATTTTATTTAACCTAAGTTTTTGCTCGTTTTAGTATCCTGTCTACTGTCGGAGCCTACTCCGTTTTTATTATTTAAAATGTTAGGTTTGTAGGATAGGTTTTCAATTTGTATTTTTTCACAACTAAGTAAGTTAGTAGACTTTCTATTAGTTAAACTAACATTTTTTCTCTCTATTAAAAGGTGCTGAACTTTCAGGACTGAGAAAAGTAATTCCTTGGTCATATCCCGCTTTAGACAAGGTAACATTATAGTGGTATGAATGGGAATTAAAAATATCAATGTTTGATGATAATTTAGTAATTCTCCTAGAAATACTTTTAACTACTGATTTTAATATATTTGTGGGGTGATTTGATAATTTATTCACATATCTTGTAACCTCACCCTCTTTCCTATAGGGGTAGTATAATTTAGAGTTAATGTTTAAAGGAGTATCTGAAAAATTAACTACTTTAGTGTCAAATTCATACGCAATACTTAAGTTAAAGATTTTGAAAGATTTTCTAATTCTCTTTCGCATTCTTTCTATGATTAATTTATTGTTGCTAGGGATGATGAATAAAGCATCATCCCTATATAGATATCCCTGTAATTCGGGGATTTCGTTATTTAGGCACTTTAAAAGATACGCACCCACTAGATTTGTGACTTCAGCCGAGTCGCTGGAAACCCATAGGTATATCAAAGTTTTCTGGGGTATCAGCCCTAGTCCAAAGTTTGCCTTAAAATTCAATAATAGTTCTTCTAGCTAACAGAATTATATCAATTTTATCCCTAGTTATGAGAGAGAGAGAGAGAGAGATCTTTAGCAAAAATTAGAGACTTATTGAATAATAACTATTTATGTCAAATTGGATAAAAGAATAATTACTTAAGTTATCAATGGATTTGAACCAATATTCATTGATACCTCTTTTGTATCAATCCATAATTTTAGAGTTAGGGTGGGAATTATAAGGAGTAGAATATTGTCAAGAATAGATTTGCTAAGCCGACCAATATCCGACTTAGTCGGGCATATTAGTCTTACAGTAGGGTTATCCTGGAAGTTCTTCTTGTGGTCCTTCGTTAATCCTAGGTTTACTTGGTGTTAGTGGTTCTATTCGGTCTGCTAAGTCGTATTCCATCATAACTTCCTTGATTTTCAAACTGATATCTAATAGATTCTTTTCTGATGTTATTTTATATTTAGCGTTGAGTACTCCTATTAGTTCATACTCAGCTTATATAAGTTAATACTGGTATCTCCACAACCTAAAATTAGTTTCAACTTTAATCAAATCAGTATATAGTTGACATGTTCTTTAACCTCAGTTGCCCTAATCAAATACCAGTTAAATCCATTTGATCAATCTCCATAGAAACCTTATAATAAATTAATATTTTAGATAAGTAATAAGTATATAAATTTACTCTTTTACTTGTTTAGTCGTTTGATTGCGGTCATGCTGGGGCACCGCCTTTAGTCGAAAAATAGGGTAAATGTTTTTATTTTTCATTCCCTTTCAGAATTACAACTATTTGTAGTTTAACTACTCTTATGTCCTATTATGGCCATCTCTTATGTGTTTAAATGTACACTGTATTTTTATATGAATAATATATAGTCTATTGACTAATTTTTCCTTCTCGCTAGACCACTGGTAGCAAGGAATTTTTCTAAAAATTCTTTTGCTACCCTAAGATTTATTAATTAACGATAAAAGTTTTTTGGGGCTAGTTTTGAAAGAAAATCGGCACTTGTATTTTCTGCCGAAAAAAACCGCGCGTGCGCGGTGGATTTTGAAAAATTATAACATATAAACACGAGGCATGTTCTTTATCGCCTCGTATCTATATGTTAACCTTGGCTTCCTGCTGAAGAGGGCAACGCCAATTGTAAATTAAAATTATTTTATTTTATTCACAAAAGATTGCTTGAAACTATGGAAAAATAGGGTAAATGTTTTTATTTTTCATTCCCTTTCAGAATTACAACTTTAACTATTCTTTCTAGCGAGTCAGATGTCCTATTATGGCCATCTCTTAAGTGTATAAATGTACACTGTATATATATATATATATATATATATATATATATATATATATATATATAAGATTAGAAAAAAATCCATCTTTTATCAATTCAAAATAAACAATTAAATTACACCATCTAGAAAATTACATATAATAGAAAAATAAAAATTAAAATAACAATAAAATGTCAAAGATTAAGTAAATTGCAAAAAGTAATAATAAAAACGTATATTATATACGTTTTTATTATTACTTTGACATTTTATTGTTATTTTAATTTTAATTTTTCTATTATATGTAATTTTCTAGATGGTGTAATTTAATTGTTCATTTTGAATTGATAAAAGGTGGATTTTTTCTAATTTTTTATATATATATTATATTGTGTGAAATTTGATTTAGTATTTCTAAATTGAATTTTTTTCCTTGTAAGTTTGGATTTTATTCCCTCAAATAATAATTATTATATATATATATATATGTGTGTGTGTGTGTGTGTACGTGGGTGTATACGTACTGTTTTAATTATATATTTGTACATGCCCATACACACATAAAACAAACTGACACACTGTCGGTTACGACAATCACAAGTATCCAAAACTTCACCACTCTTCCAACTTCATTTTTCCTCTTAAAAAGAAGGCTTTCGTCTACTTGGACTATATGTCGTACCACTGCACGACTGTCTGTCTGCTAATATTGCTGATGGACATGCAGCATGTCACTGGCATTTCACATATAAAGTCCAAGATTATGTGAAAAAGTGTGAAGACCGTCAATTGACTTTCTTCCATAAAAGTATTTGGAAATTATAAAGAGAAACGTATTTTAAAATCACGAATTTAAAAAAAATTGGGCGGGTAAGAGATTTTTCTTTTTACTTTTTTTTTCTTTTTGCACAATCATATAAATTCCATTATGTAGAAGACAGAATCGAAAAAAATTGTAAATATTCGTAAAAATACAAAAGTTATGAGGTGTTTTAGCACGTGCTAATATCATAATTCTGCTAATTCATATATATATATATATATTATATATATATATATATAATATATATATATATATATATATATATATATATACATATATATACGTGTGTGTGTTTGCTAGAGTCTGTTTTTTCCTTTAGTCTTTGTTAACTTATACACATCAACAAATGAGCTAATGAGGTACTCTGTGTGTTGTTGTTCGATTTGCTAGAAATAACAACCAAATCCCCCTCATATTATGATCTTATTAGTATTAAGGAAAGGGGAAATGTTTACTCCTCTCCATCAATACGATTAAAATTTATATTTTTCATTTTGTTCGGCTCTATGAATTTAATTTTTTTTAACGCTTCTGTCCATTGCTTGATACAGGAAATTGGAAAATCATGACCAAAACAGAGAAATTCTAATGAACAAAAACATATAGAAAGAGAAAGAAATGGTTCTGTTTTCCAAAACCAGAAGATGTATTTTTAGCTGGGGTGAATTTTATAATTCAAACAAATTCAAAATATAAATTTCAGAACATAAGATTTACCACGTTATTTGGTGTATAGCCGCAATTCATGTGGGTTCAGAACCTAAAACAAATGTGTGTGTGTATGTGATTGGGTCTTTAATAGCGAGGGGTCAATTTAAATTCGATCGCAGAAAAGAATTCAAAACGGCAACACACGCAATCATATACATACAAACATACCCATACATACGCACACATACACAAATGCATACCTATCAGCCACTCCCAAAAGCCAGTGTGATCCAAAATTCTGACCCCTATTCCTTATATATTTGCACACAAACACACACACACACACACACACACACACACACACACATATTCAGCTTTTCGCTTTTATTCATTACTTTTCTTTCTTTTAATCGTGTCACTATCTGTTTTTAGTTTTTGTTTCTGTTTTGGCTGTTTCACTTTAGTGATACCAGTTACACATGGTACCAGGATTTGCTTGGTGTCGTCCAAAGTGGAAAAAGTTTTTTTTAAATTTGAAACAATAAGACATGGTTTTTAAACTGACTGTCGCAGAGATGGGAAAATGTGGCTACTACTCGTTAATTTCAAATTAAACTTACCAAAGACGAGGGTCTTCCAGTGTCCCATAGTTCCCTCCCAGTCTCTTAACGTCCCCCTGCTAGTGCCCCTTTGCTCCAAAACTTCCCCTCAAGCTCCAAATGGCCTCCGTTGAGAACCTTTGATATAAACAATAACAGCGGACATGAAAACTATCATAATACACAACCCCTTAACGCCTCCTTCAACTCTCTAATAAATGCCATTTAACGCAACCACTAATAATGAACTTAACTCTGGTCCTTCACTAAATAACAATTACCCAACAAATTCATCCAGAACACCACCCATGAATCTACGCAGCTGCAGGCGCCCAAGCTCCTGCCCATTAGATGATCGTTGTCTTACTAAAAGATCGTTTACAAGTGCATAGTATTAGCTGTTAACCGCAACTACATATATATCGGCTCGTACAGCACCACCTTCAAAGCTAGAGTGGACAACCACTACTCCAGCTCCAAATCCCAAACAAAATCCGACAGTACATCTTTATCTCAGACTCATCATAAACTCAAGAATTCTTAAGTGGTCCACAGTCCCCCTCGTTAAGCCAAACTCCGGCTATAATAACAAGTACGATCTCTGCATAGCCGAAGTCTTAGCTATTACGCAATCCACGGATTGTCTTAATGAACGTGACAGTATAATTTTTACATGCAAACATCGATTATGCTACCTATTCTCAAAATACAGAGAACTCCGCCTCCACATCATTTCCTAAATCCACTCTCCCCGCCATCACAGACATTCCTCCTAATTTACCCTCACAACCACTAAATATTAGACCATCAATTCCCATTATATTCACTAGGATCTTTTCAATTCTGAAGCCAGTTTTTTCAAATTTTTCCTACTGAACCAAACAATTTGAAACTTCGTATACTGGTAGAATGTGTCAAAAGTAAACTTAATTGTAAACCAGAATGAAAACGGAATTGTAACTTCTAAGTTTAACGTTGTTTAATAATTAGAATTTTAACCAATGATATTCCGTCATTCGGCTTTATTTTATTTACTCCGTCTCGACCACCAATTTGGTGACGTATTAAACATCCTAAATGTAAACAGACCGCATGTCTCCGTGAAATCTCCTTCTAATTATTTAACGTACTCATGTTTCCAGGATCCTATAGTCAGCCACCTTCTAATAGCAATATTTAAAACTAGTTAATAAGCCACATGTATTAAATTGAAAATGTTTCCATTCTGTTAGTACTTGCTTTCGTTTGCTATTAAGAAGTGGCATCTCAGTGACGAGGCTTCTAACAAGATTTCGTTTCTAAGCTAATGCGTTTCATTTCACTTATTGTATTTATTTGTGCAAAAGGCAAGAAATTTAATATTAAAAAAGCAAAGAGCTGGCAGAAACGTTAGCACGCCGGGCGAAATGCGTAGCCGTATTTCGTCTGCCGTTACGTTCTGTGTTTGTTTACAGTTTTCAAACGAACGTTAGTACGTCACAAAAGCGCTTTCTACGTCACACTAATAGAATGCAGTCAAGTTTTACACATGAAAACAAACAATCTGATTGGTTAAAATTCGCAGTTTTAATCTACGATTAAAGTCATAAAATAGATTTTTCTCAAATAAACTAGTTCCAACCTGTGTCTTGTTTTGCTAGACTCTATCAGCATACGAAGTTTCAGATTATTTAGTTAAGTAGAAAGATCTGTGGTCCTGGCTTCAGAATTGAAAAGATCCTATTCACTATAACCCCTTATTTCTTACTTATATCTATCTTTATCCTTTCTTACTATTTATACCATTTAATTTCTCTTTTCCGCCAGCCCCCACACTCTTCCCCATCCCACCTTTGTAGTACCTACGCCTACATTCACCTCTACCATTTCATACAGTATACCCGCATGCACAACGATATACATTCCTTAATTCTTAGATTGTAGTATTCTTTCTCATTTCCTTTAGACTTTCAATTTTTACTATTACACCATCACTTCAAGCATGTATTTTCTCCCTCTTGACCACAAATGCTTCCTTCCACTCGTCCCTCCACAATTTCCTTTGAAATACCACTCCCCTTGCGTATCTCTATGAATGGCCCTATTGAAAACCACCTGCGAAATTACCTTGCTTAAATTCCTTACCACTCTCCCACTCCCTAATGTCTTTATTCTTTTTCTCTTTTCTATATTCCTTTCATTTTTACACTCCTAATTTTCTCTTCGCAATATATTTTCCATTCTAACCGTACTCTTTACATATTTAATCACGATACCCTGGCCTGAAGAGAAGCCTATGGTATACACCTAGCTCGGATATTTACCACTTCCGAGATTCCGCTCACTATGAAACATATGTAGCCCGGATATTATCTACTCCATTCTTTAACTCTTGTATATATATATATATATACACCGTGAAATGGGGTTTGAACACCGGGGCAACTTTGAACAAAATATAATATTTTGTTTCCGCTTATTGCTTGTTACTAAAATTTCTTACGGAATTGTTTAAATGTGTTGTAAAAACTTTAGAATTATATTTCTATGAATGTATAATTTCAAAACATAAAATAAAATTTGTCAATATAACTTTGATTATCCACTCAAAGAAAGAATTTGTCAACTTCTTCAAGTTCCAGCAGAACAAACATTTTTGAAAGATATGAATACTTTTGTAAATAGCTAAAGCACTTCTTGCATAAAAGACATAAGCTTTTGTTAAAATATGATGTTAATATAACTAGTAAACAATTTTCTATTAAAGTGTTAATATATGAGGTTAATATAACTAGTTAATAATATTCTATTAAAGTGTTAATATGAGGTTAATATAACTAGTTAATAATATTCTATTAAAGTGTTAATATATGAGGTTAATATAACTAGTTAATAATATTCTATTAAAGTGTTAATATATGAGGTTAATATAACTAGTTAATAATTTTCTATTAAAGTGTTTTTATAACTTTGGTATCTTTGTAAAAACTTGTATAACATGACATATCCCCCCTTTGATTATCCAGCGGGGTTACTTTGAACGTCGTTCAAAGTAACCCCGATCACTGTTTCCGGCAATAAGCAAGCTGCTACCACCCAATTCCACATATATGCTTTAACCACTTGACGTGGCATTCAATGGGTTGGAGAAAAATCTTAGACGATTAAAAGGCTTATGGCAGGAAGAACTCAAAGACCTTAACTAAAGATGCTTTTCTGCTCACACAGCTGCATGCTGCTCTCTTTCCTGACTGTGTCACTCACAGCAAGAATCTGGAAAGTGAGTTCATGAAATGTAGAATTCACCCTTTTCATCCAGACAAATTTTGGTTCAGCTACGAGACCATGAAGTGAGCAAAGAGGACGATGAAGTCATCAATGTATGAGTTTCGGATGTTGTGTTGGGAATACTAAAGTCAATGAGAGCAGGCCAAAGAAGAGACGAAAGAAGTTGAACGTTACTTCTGGCAAACGTATAAGTGCTGAGGACATCAGTGCTTCTGGTAGTGAAATGTTGGCCACCAGTTCATCAACAGTTATATAGAAGCATGGAGAAAGAGAGCAGCAAGAGAATTTTCATGATGAAGAGCTAAACTCTGTGCATAGTGATGTTTCTATGAATGAATGTGACAGGCACTCCAATACTTCAGACATGGCAAGAACAGAAAACACAGAAAGACAAAATAGTTTTGTTGGAAACTTTGTCATTGTGAGGTATGAAGGGCAAACATTTCTCGATCAAGTGATCACAACTGGAAGTGATGGAGCACTTATGTCATAACTGACAAAATGTAAAAAGAGAGGCAGGAGGTGGCCACTGAAGGAGGATTAACTCGTCTACGACTGGGAAGATGTAGTAGAAATGAAAACAAGATATTCCACTGAACAACAGGGGTTTCTATCAATTCCTTGACCTTAAATAAGAAAGGGAAATATAAAATGTGACTTACTGATAACTGTGTGACATATTCTTTAGTGTTATAACACTTAAAGCTGTTCGTTGACTTTTCTTTTGTATTTGTTAATAAAAAGACATTACTGTTCAACGTAACCCCAAATCAGGAGTTACTTTGAACAGCGACAATTATATTTTAAAAAAGTAATCAAATATTGACTGCAACTTATTTTTATGTCATATATCTGTTTACCCATTTAGTCCCCCATAACATGATCAAATTTAGTTAAGATTGAAAAAAAGGTTATGAAATTATTGCAATAAGAAGTCTAAAACTATACAAAGTAATATATATATATATATATATATATATATATATATATATATATATATATAATATATATATATATATATATATATATATATATATATATATATATATATATATATATGAGGCGAAGCAGCCTGCTGCTAGCCCTTTTATTTGCTTTATATATATATATATATAGGGAGAGAGAGAGAGAGAGAGAGAGAGAGAGAGTACGAAGTTACCTCACACAGCTATTGCAGCACCATAACACTATCTACAATAATTTCTTGAGATGATAGGACACTGACTGCATGTATCTTGGTTCTGCTTAAGAATTTGATAAGAGTGGTCATGAAATCATGTCATAAGAATAGGGGATCTTCGTATTATAGGAAAACTCAGAGAATGGCTCTTTGATTTCAATATGTTGTTGAAAACGCTTTTCTCTCTACAAATTTATCTGTAATAAGTGGTATACCTCTGGGAACGGTTCTAAGACCATTATTATTTATCATCACCCTAAAAGATATAAGTTCAGAAGTGCATTAACTAGTTACGCCGATTACACAAAAGTATCAATAGCTATCCAAACTCTAGAAGATGCCGTCATAATCCAAAATGAGCTAAACCTCATTTATCAATGGGTAGAAAAAAACAAAATGAAATTTATTACATAAAAATTTCGGGTTTTACATTACCAGCTTTGGTCTCTAAACTCACCCGGTCTCCCAGAAGAAATTAAACGGTTACAATGAGCATTCGCCAGTAAAAAGCCTTAATTACGGGAATGTCTGAAAGCTCTTCGTCCCTACTCTTTTGAACACCGAAGAGAGATATACTAACATGTACGTATGGAAGATCCAGGAGGGGCATATTCCAAACTTCGGCATTAAAGAAAATATTAATCCACAAACTGGTAGATACTGTCAACTTCCAAATATTCCACCTTCGAAAACACTCTATTGTACAAATCTGATATTTAGAGGTCCTCAGTCGTTCAACTCTTATGGAAGAATCCTGAACACCCCCACCTGACTAACCGATTACAATGAATAAGAACTGAATGAACTGTCAGTGGAAGGGGGTAGAGTAGTTCACGGTGTTAGTTCGACTGTGTTGGTCTACTGTGTTAGTTCGATTGTGTTGGTTTAAGAGTCGATAGTTGAACAGTGAATACGGAGTATAGTACATACGTTCGAGTAGTACGGAGTGCGTTCTGTGTTAACATATATTTCTGCGATGGGTTACTTTTAGATAACCACAACCAACTATTTATTTGTATAATACCATTTTACACCAGACGTGTATACCCACGTCTTAACAAACTGTCCGCCTAAAGATATCAGAAATATAAAAGGGACCTCTATTGAAACATTCAAAAACATTCTAACGACGATACCAGACCAGCCAACCATTCACGGATGTACTCAGGGAAGATTAGCTGCTACAAACTCAATCATAGACCAAATTCCAGTCATAAAGCGACAACAAAACTGGAAGAAAATACATTAACTCGTTCTTCAGCATGGCCAGAGTTCTACTACTGAAACCATTGATTGAAAAAAAAAAAAGAATATGTGTGTGTGTGTATGTGTGTGTGCGTGTGTGCGTGCGTGTGTGTGTGTCTTTATATTTAGGTTTGTCCCTCCATCAGCGCCTGGCACCTGGTGTTAGTTTATCCACAAACTCGTAACATAGCAGTCCGGAAATAAGAGACCAATGCAATAAGTACCAGGTTTTAAAATAAAGTACTGTGATCGATTTGTTCGATTAAACCCTTTAAGGGGGTGCCCCAGCATGGCCACAATCAAATGACTGAAACAAGCAAAAGATAAAAGTTTTATATATATATATTCTCTGTCTCTCGCAGCGCGCGCACACACACACACACACACACACACACACACACACACGTACACACATACTGAGAGCACTTTGAACCAAAAGTACAATACGAGGGGGTAACTAACAGGAAACGTTCTGTGTAGGACAAACCCGTTGTAGTTCAGGATTCCGCCGTTAATAGCCACTTGATGCAACCCATAGGCATTAATCTGCCGACAGGCGTCGTCCTGTGCCACGTGGTGAGTCTTTGTTTTGCAGTGCTTCTCCCCTGTTCGTCGAGTTTTGCGACGGCTGAAACGAACGAACAGAGTGCTTCCGTGAGATTCTGTTTTCTGCTGGGGAAGACGGCGGCCGAAACAGTTGTCGTGCTTCAAACAACTTACAAGGATGCTGCCATGAGAAAAACACAAGTTTACGAGTGATTTTCTCGCTTTAGGAATGGCCACTTGTTGCTTGATGACCAACGTCGTTCAGAGCGACCGTCGACCTCCCGAACGTATGAAAACATCAAGAAAATTCATGAACTGATCTTGGAGGACCGTCATTGAACAAATTGACAAATTTGTTGATATGACTGGTGTTTCCTGAAGCTCCTGCCAAAAGAACTTTGAACGAGGAATAGCAAATGAATAGAGTTGCAGCAAAATTAGTGCCTTGCTTGCTTACGCAAGATCAAAAGCAGTCAAGACTGAATATGTGTCGTGAACTGAAAGAACAGTTGGGAGTTAATCCGGACCTTTTTTCGAAGGTCATCACTAGTGATGAAAGCAGGTGCTACAGACTTTGCTGATGTGGAAGAGGTGAAGAAAAAAAAACGGCAGAAGCGTTAAGAGGTATCACTTCGCAAAACTTCCAGCACCCCTTTAAACTGTGGAAAATGCGTCTGGAGCGATACCTTGCGCGAAATGGAAAATACTTTGAAGGTGATGAAAGAGTAAACATGTAAAACTAAGTGAATAAAATATTGCAAAATTTTTTTTTGCAATATTTCTTTTGGGTACCCCCTCGTATAGCATGTTTTTTAAGCAGAATAGTTAAGTTCGTTTCCCACCATCTAGGTCCTGTGTTCGATGCGGCTATGTATCATTTTAGATAAATGCCATTTTCTATAGCCTCAGGCTGACTTACTATGAGTAAAATTTGGTTGATGGAATCTGTAGTGACTTCATTAAGGCATAGAGTAGATTCGGACCTGAATCGACACGCACACACTTTTCGTCCCGTCCCGATCTACAGACACTGCATTAGCTACGAACTATTCTGCAAATTTAAGATTCTCACATCGACTCTCAACAACTCTTTTTCTTTGTATGCACCTCTTTTTTTCACTTTCAGCACTTGACTTTTAAGAAAATACACTTTTTCCAGCTAAGTTTATCACTTTTGTTCACTCATTTTTACACTGTTCATTCCTTTCTTGCTGCACCACACAACTTTCATACATGTATCTGCACACTAACACTGTCACATCCATGAACCACACCATGCCTTTCTCGATTTTTTCTCATCCTCTCTACGCCCTTGTAGACACAACACGCTTCTGTAAGACTACACCTTGGTCACGTGTACATAGAGAAAGCTGTTTGTCCTTTACAACGCGCCCGCATGCCTCACTTTCGCTTTCAAAGCATTTAATACCTCAGTCACTGGCATATTCAACACTGTATTTGTAATCACTGCACTAGCATACTACCACAGCCATGAGCCCATTGCACACATACACCAGGATATTATGCCTCAATTGCCTTGTTTTCAATACGTCTGCGCCCACTCAACTCTTTTCCCGAGATTAAGAGAGAGAGAGAATATTGATATTAGCAAAAGTACATGGATATGTACTTCTGTATATTTGTGTCTATGTCTGTATGAATGCGTGTGTGTATGTACGTGAGTGTGTATATGGATAAGTGTGTGTGTTTGTGTGTGTGTGTGTGTTTTGGCATTTTTATTTTTATTAAAAATAGTAGCTATGTAAATATTCTATATTTAGTTGAAATCAAATAAAAATAAGAAACAAAAAAATAAAAGAATTTAGTGAAAATGTTTCTCACGGTGGTTGCGTGTTGTTCAGGACAGCGGAAGTGGCAAAGTTGGAAAGTTACGCAAATAATGTGGAATGCAGAATAAATTATAGAGAAAATTTATACAGGAAAGTTTTTCACGTTTGTTGTTGTTGATTAGCCCCAAGTCAGCTTTAATTAAGTAGACCTATAATCAAAGATGTTCCATTCACGACATAACTGGGTTTTTTTTAGGTATCTAAGACTACATCACAAAAAAAAGTTTGGTCCATATTTAGGGTGATCAGTAATTAATTTATGAAGATATCTGACAATTTCTAGTTGGTTGAGGGCCTAGGTAGAAGAGGCCTCGTTGACTTGTAGTTGACAAGCTTACAAAATGGAACCTATCGACCAGAATATTGAGGGACCGTACCCTATTGCAAAGTCTCCAGACCAATTGATCTATCACTCACTGCTGCACAAGATCACTCATTGGTTCTGCACCTCAAACCCCTCAAATAATTACCCCAGAGAAGGTTACAGAACGTTACTTTTCGATATTTTTACCAGATGATCAGGTGGTTAGGGGCTGGCCCTTTCTCTTTTGCAACCTTTTCCAGTCGAAATCGATGCAATTAACAATCTCCTTGAACAGTTACAAGTCGACTTCCACAAGTAAAACGTGCAAGGTAAATTTGAAGGTCTCTGTTCATGGAATCAGTGCAGATTTGGCATGAGATATCTCATCATCATCATTGAGACTTCATGGTCCATCATAGCATTACGGAGGTCCTTTTGCTGGATGCCTGTATCCCTGGAGATTACATCAGGGTAGGAAAGTGTACGCCCTCTGGTATCGCGAGTAGATGGCTTCCAGAGGAGAAGAGTAGAAATTGCCTCGTTTTCAGCTCTACAACAATGACCAGCAAACTGGACAGGTTGCATGTGGATTTCATTTGGGTGCGAAAATTTGGGAAAGAATGAAAGGTGGTGCCGTCTGAGGAGGAAGC
The DNA here is from genome assembly GCF_006345805.1 of Octopus sinensis. Taxonomy (NCBI): domain Eukaryota; kingdom Metazoa; phylum Mollusca; class Cephalopoda; order Octopoda; family Octopodidae; genus Octopus; species Octopus sinensis. The sequence goes on along the minus strand of NC_043000.1, from coordinate 75,971,550 downwards.
AGCGTAGTTGGATGTAGAGGAGGGAAAGTTTGAATGAGAAAACCGAATCCTGTCACACAATAGAGCTGATAGAGCTGAACCCAGCAATTCACGCCGCGATAGATTGAGGTGACAGAAAGTCACCGATCCAAGAGACAAAAGATTGGTGTGACCCACAGAGCATGCAACTTCTTTAGCAGATTTGTATGGTTGGCATGTTAGATGCAATAATATTACTTTCGCTAAATTTCTCGATGGCGAGAGCTAAATGGTGAATGACAGGATATGATGAGGATTGCATCTATGTTTTGGAAAACTGGAAAGGGAATAATTATGAATATTTTCAGTGACGAACGTTTTAAATTTGTCGGGTGATCGCTCTCTCTCTCTCTCTCTCTCTCTCTCTCTCTCTCTCTCTCTCTCGCTCTCTCTCTCTTTCAATCTCTACATACATATGCACAAACGTGCATGCACGCACACACACACATACAAACATGCATACATACATACACATACATACATACATACATACATACATACATACATACATACATACATACATACATACATACATACATACAAATACAATATATATGTATATGTATGTGTGTCTTTATACAGACATGATTTATCTTTTACTTGTTTCAGTCATTGGACTACAGCAATGCTGTGCTCCGCCTAGAAGGGTTATAGTCAAACAAATTGACCCCAGTACATATGTTTTTTTTTAAAGTCTGCTCCTTATTCTATCGAGATCTTTGACGAAGCGCTAAGTTACGGAAACGTCACCGAAGTGCTAAGTTACCAATTGGTTTCTTACCTCAATAGGTAAGAAACTAATTGGTAACTTAGCACAATCATCAGAAATGGCTGAAAGTAATAGTATATTTATTTTATTCCCTTTGGCCATATCTGATGTCTGCTGGTGTTAGGTCTCAACTTCGTATATGTAACCATTTGGTAATTTGACAGTTATGAGACTATAATATTGTATTTTGTCAACAATAATAATAATAATAGTAATAATATATATACTTCCGGTTTCGTAGAGAAAGGACATGTTTGCTTTCGCTCTATGAAAAAAACAAAAAGGTTTGCATAAATCGACGAAATAATCTGCTAAAACTGATAAAAAACGTAGCGGTCTGCTAGGATATATTAGTTAAAAACTGTAATATATTTCGCTTCAGGCCAAATATAATACATTAAAGTTAGTTACGCACGCAAGATTCTCCGTCGAAAAAGCACGTGGAGGCAAATCGTAAGTTTATTTCCAGCCGACTGTAAGAAGCAAAAAGAATTGTTTTCTTTTCTTTGTTGAAAGAAAACTTCTTCGTATAGGAACCGGATTTGGAATTTTTGCCTTTTGTGAGGATAAGTACCCGTTTCATTTGTTTAATTTCCTGTAATTCAATGTAACGTCTGAGTTAGGACCTCATCTCTGTTTACATTCTGTGAATAATCTTCTTTCAATTTCTGTTGCAGCGCCCACTTTGCTTTTATCATTTTCTCACTATATCTCTTTAATATTATTCAAAAATCCTTTTCATTTGTTTAAGATTGTTTCATTTAAAAATATTAAAAAATTGTTCCATTTAAAAAAATATTTAAAAAAAATATTATATTTAGAAATATAATCGTAAAAATTATTTAGAAATATAATCGTAAATAGAGAAGCTTCGTAGTTACAGATAGGTATTTATTTATTTGTTACTTTATTTATATATATATATATATTTACTTATTTATTACTTTTTTATATATTGTACTATCCAAGTAGTTTTTTTTGCATAAGTTCTTCTCTCTCATTACTTTTTCTCTCTCTGTCTCTTCGCCTCTCTCTGTCACACCATCTTTCTCCTCTCAGCCTCTCAATCTTCCTAAATATATAGACACGAACGTTAGAAATATAGTCGTAATTAGTTTAGAAGAAAACTTTTGTAGTTACAGATAGATATATATTTATAATTAGTTTAGAAGAGAACTTTCGCAGATAGATATATATTTATTTGTTACTTTACTTATATATTCTACTATCCAAGTAGAATCTTTCGCATAACTTCATCTCTTTCTTCTCTCTCTCTCTCTCTCTCTCTCTCTCTCTTTCTCTTCACTTCTCTCTATCACACCATCTTTCTTCTCTCAGCCTCTCAATCTTCCTAAATATATAGACGTGAACATTCTCCTCTCACTCTCTCTCACTTTCTTCTTATCTTCTCTCAACCGCTCAATCTTTTGCATAACTTCCTCTCTTTCATTTCTTTCTCTCTCTCTGTATCTTCACTTCTCTCCATCACGCCTCTTTCTCTGTCTCTCTACTTCTCTCTGTCACATCATCTTTCCTCTCTCAGCCTCTCAATCTTCCTAAATATATAGACGCGAACATTCTCCTCTCACTCTCTCTTACTCTCTTCTTATCTTCTTTCAGCCGCCCAATCTCTCTAAATACATAGACACTTCCTTTCTCTATTTCTTCTCTACCCTCTATCATACTGCTAAATTTTAAATATAATTAGATAAATACATAAATAAAATATCCAAAAAGAAATGTCCAGAACCTGGAGGAGCATGGAATTGGAATTGTTTTTGAGAGCATGGTACTGTGCTGATGGAGATAATCCGAACAACATAATTACAGCTACGCTGAAGAGCAATGGTTACACAAGGATGTTAGCACAGATAGAGCGAAAGAAGCAGGTGTTTATACGCTCCTATGCATTCATTAGATCCCATATCAAGACTCTTGATGCCATCTTTGACAACGAAAAAAGCAAAGATTACAAGGAGGGAGGCACGGATGCAGATGAATGATGTCACACCCACTTGGTAGACACCCAGGACAACAAAGAAGATTCAAGAGAGAAACCTGCCCAGGAAATAAACCCAAGTGCAAGTGCCCCTACCAGCATCAAAAGGCAAAACCACGGAGATGAAAGAGCCAAAAAAGAAGTAAAAGAAGGAAAAACTAAAAGAAAAACAAAAGATGAAACAGCCAAAGAAGGAAAAACTAAAACTCAAACAAAACCAAAAGATGAAACAGTCAAGGATAGAAGCAAACCTGACTATCCATATACCAAAAAAGATAGAAAGAGACAGCACACACGAATGTATAAATTCTACGTGAAAGGTGTCTGCTGGCATGGAGAGGAAGGTGCAGGCTGCCGTTTTGTACACCAAAGACCCTGCCACATAAACATGAAACAGGGCGGAAACCAACTGCCAAAAGGAAAAGGAAAGGACTACGCACCTCTTGCCCCAAAACGGAGGTACGCAGATGTAGTTCTTGCTACAAACCATCAACATGTTATTGAAAGGGCAGATGCTAAACAAGAATCTTTTTTGTGCATGGCACAAAAGATTGTACAGCAGCTAATCTGGCTCCATCAAACTCAAACTCACAGATAGGACTATCCACAATACACAAGACCACCACAGCAAATAGACCCAAGGGGGACACCACTGGCAACAACACCCACATCACCTCGATGCTCCTACTGAACATCAGAGGACTGAGAGACCTTGTTGCATGTAATCAAGCCTTATGCATAGCACTTACGGAAACACACCTGAAACCGGATATAGCAGATGCGGAAATGCACATACCACAGTATGTTGTATTACGGACCGACAGAAAAGAAAGGAGTCATGGTGGAGTTGCTATGTACATCCGTGAGGACCTCACACCCCAGGTCCTTTTGTCATACTCAAATTCGGTGTGTGACACACTAATTGTACATATAAGGCAACTCAGTGTAGTTATATGTGCTACATATCGCCCTCCAGATGCTCTAAGTCATATAGGCAAGTTTGAAGACTGCCTTACAAAAATAGAAGTTCTAGTCACATTAGAACAACACAAGTGTACTTCTTATGGGAGACTTCAATCTGCCCAATGTCAGATGGCCCGAGGGCCTTTCTCTCCCAGGAATGACACGATGCGAACGAGGACAGGCGAGGTCCCTCCTGAACCTCATCAACACTCTCTACATGGAGCAAATAATACTCCAACTAACCAGGGCAGGTAACATACTGGATCTCTGCTTCACAAGTAATATGGATCTCATCCATAATGTGAAAGTGACACTGACACTACTCTCGGATCACAACATGGTAGAGTTGACCATGTATGGGCCAAAGGAAAGCATGGACATGCAGCCTACAAGAAACTCTCAGAATCTTTCCAGCTTGAACTTCCATAAGGCAAACTGGAAACAAATTGAGAAAGAGATCTTCAAACAAAACTGGCCTAAATGTCTCTCCTCACCAGACATCGACATGAAACTTCAACAATTCATGTCTGTGATGCAAGCCATATGCTACAAATGTGTCCCAGAGAGAAAGGCCACTGTACACAAGAACAAAATCCTCAGAGAGAGGAAAATTCTTATGAGACGGCGTACAAAAGTTTCAAATCGCCTAAACAAACAATTGAAAGCAGTGCCTGAAAATAAAACTGCTGGAAATTGAAAAATGTCTGCAACTCTCCCATGAAAAAGAAAGAGCAGACAAAGAAGCCTGGGCTATAGACAACATAAAATCTAACCCCAGAGCTTTCTACAAGTTTGCCAAAGAAACAGCCACGGTGCACTGTAGGATTGGGCCACTCCTTGAAAAAGATGGAACACTCACAGGAAATCCAATGAGGATAAGTGAAATACTAAATGAGCAATTCAAAAGTATTTTCACTCCACCCCTAGGGCATTTTCAAGTCAGCAATCCAACTGACTTCTTCACCACTGCAGATATAAAATCAGAGTCAACGATGATTGATTACATCAATATAAAGGAAGACGATGTAATAAGGGCTATAGATGAAATGAACCCAAACTCAGTTACTGGCCCCGATGGATTCCAAGCAATCCTTCTAAAAGTATGTAAGAGAGTTCTAGCAAGACCACTGCAGCTCCTCTTTCAGAGCATCCTTGCAGCTGGCAAACTTACAAGAAAACTGAAGGAGGGTAAAATATGCCCTATTCATAAAGGTGGTAGCAGAGCGGAGGCCAAGAATTACAGACCTATCTCTCTGACCTCACACATCAGTCAGAATAGTCAGAAGGAAACTAATCACCTTCCTTGAAGAAAATAACTTTCTGCCTGACACCCAACATGGTTTCCGAACAGGAAGAAGCTGCCTAACTCAGCTCCTACAACACTATGCCTGGGTGCTGAAACAACTGCAGAGAGTCACGATCACAAGTTATGCAGATGATACAAAAGTTTCACAGGTAATACAGGACCCAGAAGACGCTATGCACCTGCAATGTGACCTGGACAAAATGTACAAGTGGGCTGAAAAGAATAGCATGCAGTTCAATGCTGAAAAGTTTCAAGCTTTATGCTATCAGCATGCAAAGCTAAATGCAATACCCAATAAATACACTGGACCTGGAGGGATTGCAATCCCAGAGGCACAATCAGTGCGAGACCTGGGTATTTACATAAGTAATGATGCAACCTTTCATGTGCATGTTGCTAAATTGGCAATGAAATGTAGGTGGCTGACCGGATGGATTCTTAGAGCTTTTAGAACAAGAGACCAGGAAACCATGATGGCCCTCTGGAGGACACTTGTCCTAAGCCACTTTGACTATTGCTTTCAGCTATGGTCACCAACCAGTGTCAAATTAATCACAGAACTTGAGGCGATCTAACGAAGCTACACGAAGAAGATAGCCTCTGTGCAGCATATAAGCTATTGGGAAAGACTCAAGAGATTAAGACTCTATCCCTTAGAGCGTAGGCGAGAAAGATATGCCATAATATACATCCGGAAGATCCTGGAAGGACTTGTCCCAAACTTAGGCATCGAGAGTTACAAATACTAGAACTGGGCGTCACTGCATAGTGCCAAGGACTCCAAATTTGCCATCAAGATGTAGGACAAGATACTGTGATAGCCTGGGCTTCAGAGGTCCACAGCTCTTCAATATCCTCCCGAAGGACCTGAGAGACCTGCATGGGGTGGATGCAGATGTCTTTAAAATAAAACTGGATCTCTTCCTGTCAGGTGTCCCAGATGAACCAACTTCACGACAGGAGGTGCAGATGAGGGCAGCTGCATCAAACTCTCTCATACACCAAATGTCAATTGCTAAAATGCATTCGTGAAGTAAAATCACGTAGCAATACCGAATGGCGGTGCCCCAGCATGGCCACAGCTCGTTAGCTGAAACTAGATAAAATAAAATAAAATAAAATAAAAATAAATCCACTAATCTATACTATAATTGCGCTATTTACGTCTGTGTGTGTGTCTGTCAAAATTTTGTTACGAATCTCCTTCGCAATCAAAGAACCGATTTCGACCAAACTTGGCATGAGGATCCGTGGGTACTGGGAGAGTGTCAACATCTCTATGGGATTCCCGAGGAGACCGCATTCAAATGCTAAATTTATGTGAACCGATCCCTGACATTGTGGCCACATTGCTTGGCACGAGGAACTGTGGGTAACTGGAGAGTGTCAACATCTATATGGAATTCACGAAAATACCCCGGTCCGGTTCCAGTCTGGTAAAATCCGACAACACGAATTACCTCTCTCTCACCATTCAGTGACTCTCCTACTATTCCTCATGCTTACTACCTCTTTCTCTTATTGAGAGCTGTAGTGTGAGGAGTGGTAATTGACAGAATTGCATTCAATGTTACCACTCATAAGTCTCTCTCTCTCCCTCCTACATATTTACTGCTTCTCTTAACTCACTCTCTCTTAACTAGTTGCACTCTTTCCTATGTCTCCTTCGGTGTTACCTTGATGTTTCTCTCTCACAAATATATATTAAGTATTGAACTCACTCTCTCAAACAGTGTTACCTCTCATAACTCACACACACACACACACACATATTTACTACCTCTCTTCATTCTTTCTTAACCGGTTGCGTTCTTTCAAATGTCTCTATCGATGTCATTTTGAAAAGAAACATAGAAACACTGTTAGACTTCGGTGAAAATTACAATTACGCCATACTCGCTAAATACTATCTTAAGGTGCGATTTCTATGTTATTGAATTGCTGTAAACGAATTTGACCATAAAAATGCTGGAAATTTAGTATTTTTTAATAATAAAATAATAAAATTTGTCGGACCTATTTTCATGCCGTCGGAGCTATTGTTATGCCTGTTTATGTCGTTGCCTGTATGAATATGTTATTGAATGTATTTTCATCCGATGTTTCACGCATGCGTAGAATTCTGAAATAGCAGACGTAGAAAATATGAAAATTTCGGAAACTTTGCGCATTCGACTGCTTGAAAATAGGTTCGACTGTTACCTTAAAAATACTAAATTTCTGACATTTTAATTGTTACATTCGTTTAGAGCAATTCAGCGACGGAAAAAGCACTCTTTAAAATAGTGTTTAGCGAGAGTGGTGTAATTGTAAATAAATACCTAAGGTAAATACTTACAATAAATACCGTGAAAACTTCCCGTTCAGAGAAATTGGCTCAAACACTAGCTGAATCGTCTCAAAACTTTCATTGAATAATTGTCATAAATATTCACGCTTTCATCAGTACACTATGCCCAGAAAAAGAAAGGACAACAACCTGTCCCGAAAAAATTCCCGTTCACAAAAGATCGCTGAACAAAGACAACAGACGCTAATTGAAGGAAACAAAGACCTAGCTTTTCTCGGTGTCTCAAAATAAAGCGAAGGAGAATGCAAGAAACCCGTACGGTGGAAAGACAAGAAGAAACATAGGCACGGAGAGATGTAGATTGGCTGAGGAGACAGGAAACCCATGCAGAAGATTCAGAAGCACAGAGGAATGCGAATCAGATGAGAACACAGAAACGCTGTGCAATGGAAACACTACAAGAAACAGAAGCACGGAGGAAAACTGAGGAAACAGGACTCTAGGAGAAAACACGTCGCTGCCACAAATTCAGCAGTAACAAACAAGCAGCCAAGCACGATACCAATCGAGACTTCATCAGCAAAGAGCTGACACCGAGAGAAAGGCTGTGAAATTTGAATTGGTAGATTTTCATGAGAAAGAACGAAACCCAAGCCTTATGTTGCACTACTGTGGAAACATTTTTAACAGAACATGCCCTGACTGCAAAGCTTACCTTTGGGGTGCTGAGAAAACTACCCTCTGCTGTGACAAAGGAAAAATTAGCAATGTGTCCACAGATAAAAAAAAGCCCCCAGAATTAATAGCTAAGTACTATGATGTAAGTACTATGCGATCAAATGTTTCTGAACAAAATTCGTGACTACAATAATATACTGGATAATCCGCCTGTTGGATCACCGGGTGGTAGCACTTTTATGCCTACTTTCAAGATTCAAGGAAAGTTGTACCACAGCATAGGAAGTTTCCTACAAGTAGTAAATAGGAAGCCAGTCTACGCACAGCTATATTTCGTTGTCACTGAAAATGAGATGAGAAACAGGTTGTCATTCAGAGGAGCTGACAATGACCTTAATGAGAACATCCTGCTAGATTTGCAGAGAACACTGCAAAAGCACAGTCCACATGTCAAACGTTTTAAGCAGGATATTGGATATAATTAAGGAATTCTCTGCACCAGGAAAATGTTCCGCCGGTGATATTATTATACATCATGACAAACGGCTTATTCCTTCTGGGTCACATGAGAGAACCTACAATCCACCGACTGCATCAGAAGTTACTGTGATCATGGTGGGAGATGATACCAATAATCCAAACATTAAACCTGCGGATGTTGTTGTGCAGTACAGAGCAATGGGAAGTTAGATTACATTAGTCAAATCCACAGAAGCTATCAATATGCAAAGATAGAGCAAATCTTCAGTCTTGAGAAGCAACTCAAGACTGAAAAGTACCAGGGACTTCTGGATGCTATTGCAAATGATGACACGAATGACGTAAGGTCTAAAATCATTCTTCCGCCATCACATACTGGTTCTCCTCGGTTTTACAGGGAGTTTCCAAGCTGGAATGGCTCTGGTGAGAGAGTCTGGAAAGCCAGACTACTTCATCACTATGACAACCAACCCAAGGTGGACTGAGATAACGGAAGTCCTGTTTGGTTCTGGGAACAATGGGCATATATTGGCATTGGACTCAGAGTACAAGGGTATGAAAAGAATCTACACTGACAACGTTGTCTATAAGGAAATTCTTTAAGTAAATTATAGTAACTTTTCATTTTTTTTCTTTCAAACTACGAAAAGGAGTTAAGATATGTACTAGCTGAATCGTCCGCCCGGAAGGCGCTGATTCAGCTAGTATAATATGAGTGCTTATTTTTCCTAACTTAAGAATTGTTATATGTGTATATATATATATATATATATATATATATATATATTATATATATATATATATATATATAAATTTGCCTACATGTTTCCCTGCGTGGAAATACACTCCTTTTTGTTGTATGTATATATATATATATATATATATATATATATATATATGTATGTATGTATGTATGTATGTATGTATGTATGTATGTATGTATGTATGTATGTATGTATTATGTATGTATATGTGTATATATATATATATATATATATATATATATACACATATACATACATAATACATACATACATACTACATACATACATACATACATACATACATACATACATACATACATACATACATATATATATATATATATATATATATATATATATATATATATATAATATATATATATATATATATATATTATATATATATATATATACATACAACAAAAAGGGGTGTATTTCCACGCAGGGAAACATGTAGGCAAATTTGTTGTTGAAAATGCACCTAAATTTGAAAAACTTGTAATTGTTTAAAATAAATTTATTTACATATATACCAAACTAGTTTCAACAATATTTTTTGTTTATCAATTTAGAATTATGAATTAGAAAAGCATCTTTATAAGTCCCAATGTTCATAACAGACGAATTTAGAATTATGGATTAGAAAAAGGTGTTCAAGAATTTCGATGTTGACAAGTTTAAATGTTCATAACAGTCAATAAATATTAAAACTGTGCATCAATTTGTTTGAATGTACAAAGCTTATTAGTGTTAGTAGTGATCGACAAGAAATGAATATCATCAAAGTTTCAGTCATACTGAGTTAAGAGAGAAAAAACAAAAAAGAGAAATGAAGGGATCTTTTCTATTCTGAAGCCAGGACCACAGATCTTTCTACTTAACTAAATAATCTGAAACTTCGTATGCTGATAGAGTCTAGTAAAACAAGACACAGGTTGGAACTAGTTTATTTGAGAAAAATCTATTTTATGACTTTAATCGTAGATTAAAACTGCGAATTTTAACCAATCAGATTGTTTGTTTTCATGTGTAAAACTTGACTGCATTCTATTAGTGTGACGTAGAAAGCGCTTTTGTGACGTACTAACGTTCGGAAAACTGTAAACAAACACGGCAGACGAAATACAGCTACGCATTTCGCCCGGCGTGCTAACGTTTCTGCCAGCTCTTTGCTTTTTTAATATTAAATTTCGGCGAAGTTTCGCTTGTCGTAGCACAAGTTTTCCGTCGATTTCCGTAAAAAACTTTTATTTTTTTACATAAGTAATGAGAGCGAAAGAGACTAAGAGGAAGCGATTTTATGACGAGGGAAGTTTGTCTTTGAAGTTACCGTCTAGGGGAAGCATTGATGTACATGTGTGTGTGTGTGTGTGTTGTTTGATGGGGTGTGGGAGACAGTATGTTGTAAGTGAAGTGCTTCTGTAGTGTGTGTGAAGAGACAGAGAGAGTAATGTGTGAAAGAGAGAGATAACTGAAATTTTTTATTCGGTGTATGTGTATATGTATGTCTGCATGTATTGTGTGTGTGTATGTATCTATGTATGTATGGCCGATTCATCGTAATTACGATGAATCGGCCATACATACATACACACACACACATACATACCACACACACACATACTTACACATACATACACACACACATACATGCAGACATACATATACACATACACCAGTAAAAAATTTCAGTTATCTCTCTCTTTCACACATTACTCCTCTCTGTCTCTTCACACACACTAACAGAAGCACTTCACTTACACAACATACTGTCTCCCACACCCCATCAAACCACACACCACACATGTACATCAATGCTTCCCCTAGACGGTAACTTCAAAGACAAACTTTTGTTATTAGAAGGTGGCTGACTATAGCTTGTTTACATTTAAGATGTCTAATACGTCACGAAATTGGTGGTCGAGACGGAGTAAATAAAATAAAGCCGAATGACGGAATATCATTGGTTAAAATTCTAATTATTAAACAACGTTAAACTTAGAAGTTACAATTCCGTTTTCATTCTGGCTTACAATTAAGTTTACTTTTGACACATTCTACCAGTATACGAAGTTTCAAATTGTTTGGTTCAGTAGGAAAAATTTGAAAAAACTGGCTTCAGAATAGAAAAGATCCAAATGAAGATAGTAAAAAAAGAGATTTGGTTTACAATTTCTCTGATCCTCTTTCCGTTGTGTGTAGGAACTTTCACTTGTAGCGGCGTGTTTTGGAATCCGGTGTATTTATAATTTTTTCCGCGGGCGGATCTCATTTTTGATTCGTTAAAGTACTAGTGACGTCTTGTTTTTCCGGTGGTCAAGTTTGTCGTTCTGCCTGGTTGGCTTCCCTGTGGGGAACGATCATCAGTCGTTTCGGTTGGTTGATTCTCTTAAAGGGTCATTTTGATGCATTTGCTGAAATTCGGTTTTGATTAATCTAGAGTTCAGTGACATCAGCAACTGATGTTTGTAAAATTTCATTGGTCTAAAGATAGGTGACGTCGGCAACTGGTATTTGTATGGTGATTTGGAGTTGTGGTTTCGAAACCCGGGTGGAAGACTGTCATTAAAGTTTCTAAAATTGTTTGTTGTTCCAGGTAGTTTTTTTTTGTGTGTCTTTTTTCCTTTTTCTCTTTAGTGCTTTTTCTTCTTTCTAAAAGATATTCAGCTGCGGTTTATATTTTTAATGAGTATGCTTTCTTTATTTAAACGGAATTGGGTTGAAGTGCTTCCGGTGCATTGATAGAGAGGGAAGATTTGGTATTTCGGGCTTATGTTCACGGGGCATTGGTCTAGGTGTTTGGTTGCGGGAATTTTCCTAGTCGTGGGGTCCCGAATTTGTTGCCTATGCACCGTTTGTCCCTCAAAGTTAAACTACTTTGACCTAGTAGTCTCCACCACATCCTCCACATTTCGGAACATTGATTAAGTTCTTCGATGCACAGGTGAAGTGATTTTTTAAGGTAAAAGATAGACCTGACTTAAATTTGTGTTGAGCCCTCTAAGACGAAGATGCAAAGGACGGGGATTCTATTGAAAAGGTTGCAAGACGCAACGAAAATTTTAGTAAAATATAGAAGGAAATAAGTGGAAATTTTACCGGTGAGTGTGTTAAATTATAAGGCACTAAAAGAGAATTACTCTCCCCAGACACAACAGTATATATATATATATATATATATAATATATATATATATGCATACACACACATGAAGCTTTTTCAATATATCCAAATATTTAAAAACGCATCAAGATCTGATTAGTTGCCAAGTAAAGGATTGAAAATATGTTACACGTAGAATGAGCAAAAAATATGTTACAGTAGAATGAGCAAAAACACGTGATTTTTGATTGTAGCTAATTATGTCAAGTAGTGCAATTTTCTTTCCTGAATAAGAAATAAGTTTAACTATTTACTCACATGAAGTAGAAAATAGATTAAGACGTTCTGGGAAACCAGTTTGTTCTGTGTCCTGAAACTTTAGAGATTACAGAACACAGTATTCTAATTAAGCTCTAAAACAAAACGTTACAAATAACAATAAACAAAATGATTCAACATATTCCAAAATTTGAATTGCAAATCATAATTAACTCAGATGGTAACAGGATTTTTTTCATGGCAAAGTTTGTATGATTTGTGAGAAAACATTTTGTAAGGCCTTGCATTTTTCTTATTTACTTACATACCAAACTCAGTTGTTGCTGCTGTTGTTGTCGTCGTCATTGCAAATTTTGTTATTGTTGTCGTCGTTGTCCATGTTATTGTTATTATTTTTGTTGTTGTTGCTCTTCTTCTTATTGATCTTGTTCACAGGATATCAGTAAGATGTGACTGAGAGAAACAATAGAGAACAAAATGTTTATGCTTTACACTACTAACAGTTGCATGTCCTATTGTTTCGGGTTCAAATTTCTTCATAACCTGCTTCACCAAACTCATATAAAATATTGACTTTTTTTAAGGTCCTGATGTCAATGTAATTTATTCGTTTAGAGAAAGACCCTCATGTCCTAGGAAAAGAAATACTGCCAATGCTTGAAAGTTTTATGAAGATGTATCGATTTATGCAACTTGTAAATGAGAGGAAAAAAATATTAGTTGAAATGGCCCTTTATTTTCATCATCACAATGTAAGAGACAACGTCTTCGTGTTGTTGTTGTACAATGATTATCTGCAATTCTGTTATCCATTCTGTAGGTAGTTAACTTTATCTGTGAGTAACTGCTTAAGACGGGTGGAAAAGGAGAGAGAGAGAGACATAGTAAGAGAGTCTACCTCTCTGGGTTGACAAGTAGAGAGGGTGAAAGTTGTATGGTCCCGAGTGACAAGCCACAAGTGAATGAAGAAAAACAGTTATGTGTCTTTGAGAGCTGGTGCCCTGCGAGAGAGGTAAAACCGATTTGGGGTTCTGTATTTATATACTTTTCCGACTAAATTAGGTCAGACTAAGCAAAGGATTTTCCGTTCCTATCTGCCTTGACCTAAGAATGACTTGAAATAGTTACTTAAACAATAAACCTGAAATAAACAAGACAGCTGATTCTCATAAATTTCCTAGTGAAAAATTCAAGAACAATAGAAAAGAACTGGTAGAAGCTAGGCTTCGAACCTTGGCTAAAAATCTAGGAAGCTATTCGATACAAAGATACATATCTGTGCGTATACGATATGGATGTATCAATAGAGAGGAGGAAGATTGAAAAGGCACTCGCGAAATGACTCAATAATATTTTAATATTCACATCATCGAATACTTGCGCTTTGGAAACAATTTCAGCACAACTGGATGATAAGTGGGTTTCTTATCTCAAGGCTTACATTTTTAATGAATAAAAGTTGAGTTATCTTTTTATTCTAGCGAAAAACACCTACATATCTACATATTCGTTTTGTATATATTTTCTCCTATAAAGTATTTTTATATATCAACTCTCTATAAAATAAATTTTCTCTACTTTTTGAATTCAGTTATGTCTCAGTAAGTGGTAGATTTTGTGATGTTTTCTTTTTTTCAACTAACCACCAAAATGGTGATCATTTTCTTTCTTATAAATGTTGTTTTGGTCTTACTTATTCTAAGTGTAGAAACACAGCGATCTTCCTTATTTATTCTTTGTCTTCAATACTCGAAGGTTTTACTTCGATTAAGGTTGTTCTTTTTTTTTTCAATCTACGGAGATATGGCTAAATTTTCCCTCTTTATAAATATACGATATATACATACACACACACACACACACACACACACACACACACACACACACACACACACACACACACACACACACACACACACACACACACACACATATATATATATATAAATAGACAGAGTGGGTCATTTAGCTTAATGGTGAAGTACTCAGCCAGTATCTCAGTTGTATGGGTTCGAATGCCATAACCATCTGCTGGCAACTTTTTTTAACATGGCAGTGCCTCGGCATGGCCACAGCTCGTGAGCTGAAACTAGATGAAATAAAAAAAATAAAAAGTCGTAACGATACCAGCTACCAAATGGTTCCACGGCGAACTGGGCCCCGGGTGACCTTATTAAAGTCATTGGGGAGAATCCCAGCCGATAATCGGCTCGGGATTCTCACCAATGACTTTACTAAGGTCACTCGGGGCCCCAATTTGCCGTGAAACCATTTGGTAGCTGGTATCGTTACGATGTCTATTTATATTTACCCACTTCTCTACCTGTAGAGTAAGCTCTCCTCGAGTTATATAGTTTTACTGTATAGTATATATATATATATATATATATATGTGTGTGTGTGTGTGTGTGTGTGTGTGTGTGTGTGTGTGTGTGTGTGTGTAAGAGAGAGAGGGAGAGAGAGAGAGTGTGTGTGTGATACAAGCACGCACATATATATATACATTAATATATATATTATACATTAAAAATATTATATATATTCATCATCATTTAACGTCCGCTTTCCATACTGGCATAGGTTGTACGGTTCGACAGGGCCAGAGGCCAAGGGGTACCAGCTCCCATCTAGTTTGACAAGGTTTCCGTGGATGGGTGCCCTTCCTAACGCCAACAACTTTACAGTGTATATATATATATATGTGTGTGTGTGTGTGTGTGTGTGTGTGTGTGGTGTGTGTGTGTGTGTATATTATAGATTTCTAAATCTGCCCACTTGGGGCTGATATTGATAAACATAGGAGTCAAATCGCAAGGCGGATAATTAGAAAGAGGCAACACAAGGAGGAAAGCGAAAGACACTGATGAGGTAACAGAAATGTGACGAAAGAACTCTCTCTCTCTCTCTCTCTCTCTCTCTATATATATATATATATATATATATATATATATATATATATATATATATATATATATACATATATATATATACACACACACAGAGTGGTAGGTACATATGCAAGCACACACACATACGCATATACATACGAATGTATGTATTTGTGTGTCTGTATGTCACCCCACCATCGCTTGATAACTATAGTTGATGCGGTTATACCCCTGTAACTTTGCGGTTCGGAAAAAGAGGCGATAGAATAAATACAAAGCTTCCAAAGAATAATTCCTGGCATTGATTTGTTCAAATAAAAGACGGTGCTCTAGTATGGCCTGTCGTCTTTTGAAACATATTGGATGGGAGGTTATGTTGCTGGTTTTGCCAGTAAAAACACAAGCACTATTTATTTGATATTCACTATTTGTTTTTCAGGTTTTTGTTCGACCAGAGTTCTTTCGTTACAATTCAGTGGCCTTAAACGTGGTCCTTTACTTTATTCTTTTTTCTTTCTTGTGTCTGCCCTTTTTAATCATCTGCCATGTTGTATTCAACAGAAATTCAAAATCTTTCTCTATCTCACTCTTTATGCCTGTGTATGTATATACATATAATATGTGTTCATACTCAGCGGTCAACATCTGGCCGATATTGTCTAAATTTTCTATCCTGCTCCTCTCGGCTTCTTTCCCCTCTTGTTTGCAAAACATTCCCTATCTATTTCTACTTGTCTTTCTCTTCACATATCTGCTTCTTTTCTCTCTTTACTCATCTTCATTTCTTCCTCTTATTATCACTGTTAACTACATCCTGTCTACCTTTATTTCCTTGTCTCCACTCTCCCTGGTGACATTTCGAGAATATCTGACATTGCTCGAGGCAAATCCGGTTTCCTTAAATGTGTTGGGTTCATCATTTTGAGTTAGAGAATAAAAGATAATCTAACCGTGGAGACACTTCTCTAAAGAAGGTCATCAAAATCGTTTAATCTGCAGGGAAGGTGATGGCCTCAGTATTTTGGATTGCAAAAAGCATCGTGTTTATTGACTACTTTCAAAACGCTCTCACCATCAATGGAGAGTGCTGTACTGTGCCACCTTTCTAAGGCAGTTGCGAAAGGCTATCAAGGCCAAATGCAAGGAAAACTGTGGAGTATGTTTTCCTTTCATTGAAACAAATACTTCAGTGCACAAGTAATTGGTTTCGATGGCTGCTGTGTGTGATTGGCTTTGAACTGCTAAGTCACCCTCCCTACTTTAGTGATTTGACCTTATCTTATTATCTATATCCCTACATATATATAAAAAAAAATACTCGGTTAGGAACCAATATCATAGTGATGATGTCTTATCAGCTGTTGAAAACTTGTTTAACTAACAGGATAGCTTCTTTTACAAGGCAATCGAAGCTATGAATCACTGAAAGAAGTATGTAGATGATCTTTTCTGTTTGATTTTCACTTTTCAATTGCCTCAATTTTGTTCCAATTTCAAAAATTTTTATTGTTCACATGAACTAAACCAACAGTATGTTTATCCAACATTTCACAAAACTTTATTAAAACTTCTATCGTTGAATGTTTTAACATTGTAATGTTGTCACCTTGTACAAAACGCCAGCTTCCACATCCTGTTCTCTGATTGAGGGAAAATGATCAAACTTTAAACCTCTGTCACAGTTTTCTAAAGTTTTTTCTGGAATAAGTGAATAGCATCAGATTCAACGTGAAAAATTACACCAATGTATCAAATTTGAAAGTTTTCGCTTAATTTTAAAATTTCTGAAAATGAAATCAAGCAGAAAAGATTCTAATATTTAAAAATGAACTTCATTTGGTCACATTCCGTGAGAATATATTGGTCAGCGTGTTCATTTTCCAGTCGATCCTTATAATAATAAAAGTTATTATTATTGAACATTTGTTTGTTTTGATACCCAAATTAGAAAACTTCGCCTTGTTTGTAAAAATTTTGGGTACTACAGAAGTGTGAACCTGAGTTCGGAGAATGCGCATGTCACAAATTTGTACGCGCGCGTTAGTTGTAAGTAGTCGATTTTAGCTCACAAGGCAAACGACGAGACGCGCGGATGTGCGTTACTAGTTGATTTTAACACAGAGGTAAACAACGAGGCGCACGGACGTGCGCTACTTGTAAATGGAGCGGGGTTATCCATCTAATACAAAAAGAAAATTGCAGATAAATTGAATATAAAAGTGAAAAATAATCATTGAATACTGAAAAAAACATTCAGCTCCCTTAACCCTAAACGATCAAACTTAAGCGTTTGACCCGGTCATAACAAAAAAAAAAAAAAAAAATCCTAACCCCTAACCCTTAATAAAATATGGGAAAAGCTGGAGATGAATGTTTTGAAAACATTCTGAACTATCTTTCAGAATGATTTACTTTTCAATGAAATATCATTTTGTTATTTTTCTTGTTTTTATTCAATTTATATGTAATTTTCTTCTTGTATTAGATGGATAATTCACCCTCCATTTACAGCAAGTAGCGCGTGTCTCGTTGTTTACCTGTGTGCTAAAATCGACTACTTACGATTAACGCGCTCGCATGCGCAAATTTGTGACCTGCACACTCCCAGAACTCGGATCCACACTTCTCCAGTAGTGCCAAATTTTGGAACTGAGTTTGCACCCCCTAAGCAAATTTTGTTCCCTGGCCACTGATAGTAAGGACTAGATAGAATTGTTTTGTCAGAATCTATATTACTAACTTACTTTATTTTTATCGTTAAAGGAATAAAAATATCTTTACGCTTTTATCCGATCAAATTTTCTTTCTTTTAATAAAAGAGTCCTTAACATAGAGCAACCAGCTCGATCTTGTTGGATTTCTTCAGTACGAAGTAGTTACATTATATTACATTACATTAAATTAAATTAACTTTACAGAAGAAGGAAGTACAGTTCTATCAACAGTAACTAAGGTAACACAGCTTTTCCTGCAAGTATTCTAAAATAGTTTTAATCTTACCTTCATTCAGCAGAACGTTCCATCTTTTATTCCAGACATAATTTATCTAAGACTTCATTGTCTTATTATTCCTTCCAATTTAATGATTGAAGGATGTAATTTGAGTAATATTTGGCTGCTATTTTTAGTAAGTTGAGCGATTTTTGTTGCCATGAGTACACATTTATATGCAAAGGCAACACAATTAACACTATTATTTTGTTCAATCGACCTAAAAGATATACATCCAAACAAGTATATATTTTATAACAATGTGAGTAGACGTGTGCCGTTGGCAATTTCTTCTCCACCGTTAGATTTTCTTCTTTCTCCTTTCCGACGAAGTGCTATGCTCGAAACGTCAAACACTCTCCTTTCACCGAGCGTCAAGCTAATATATTTCTTGTGCACGGCCTCACGTTCGTTTCGTTTTTTCGTGTTTTATATTCGTTTTAATTGTTTGTTTATTTGAATTGACTGAATGTGTATATATATATATATACATACATACATATATATACATGTGTGTGTGTGTGTGTGTGTGTGTGTGTGTGTGTGTGTGTGTGCGCGCGCGTGTGTGAACTAAAAGTAACCACTTTTCATGTTTCTACCAGCTGCTTGATGGATTGTTTTATCGTTTGAAATACGTGGATTGAATTAATGGAAGGTGTGTAAAAAGGGTTTTGTACAATATGGGGCATTTTGGGGAGCGTGGCGTTTCCTTGTGCGACTTCACCTACCATCGTTGTGCGGTCGATATCTCCTTCTCTAGATCCTAAAAAGACCCTTCCTTCCCTACACTTCTAACCATCACTTGCCTCCCTTCTCCCTGCCTGTCACTCATTACCTCCAACCATTTTCACAACTATCCACTTCTCTCTCTCTCTCTATCTCTCTCTCATTCTATCTATCTATCTATCTATCTATCTATCTATCTATCTATCTATCTATCTATCTATCTATCTATCTATCTATCTATCTATCCTTCTATCTATCTCATCTGCACAAAATTAAGATAAATATTAGATAACCATGCGAAGGGCTCACGTAAAATTCGCCAGAAGCTGTTAAAATCCATCTCAGCTTATCTACGGGGATATATATATATATATATATATATATATATATATATATATATATATATATATATATATATATATATATATACGAAGTGTGTGTGTGTGTGTGTGTGTGTGTGTGTGTACCTGTTTATGTATGAGTGTATGTATGCATGTACGTATATATGTTTGTACGTATGTATGGTTACGTGTGAATGTAGTATATTTTTATATGCAAGCGGATGCATATGCTTGTAAAAATGTACACACAAACACATTCGCACACACTTGCACACACACACTTGCACACGCACTCACACATACACACGATTGTGTAACCGTTAATGCTCCGACAGCCAATTAACTAACTCGCCTCAGTTATGTCCCTTACTATTCCTATTTTAAAACCTGCTACAACTAACTTCGACATTTTTCGTATCGCTATATTTAATGCCAGTCAACTATTAAGGTACTTCAGCTGCCTGTAGCCTATTTACAATGTTGTGGCAGAGGTAGGCATCTACAAAGCTCAGCCACCCACACGTGTGTCACTGTTACCTCCTTTTAACTGTATATTTTTGTCGGTATAAAGCGTAAATATACACATATATATTTTTATACATACGTAAATGTGTGTGTGTGTGTGTGTGCGTGTGTGTGTGTGTGTGTGTGTGTGTGTGTGTGTGCGTGTGTGTGTGTGTGTGTGTAACCTTGTACATATCTGTATGTGCACTTACCAGGTTTGCTTATATCATGGTGTTTATTTTTCTATGTGTGTGTGATAATGTGTATGTGTGTATATATAATATATTTTGATATAAGTATGTGTGTATGCCGAACCTGGGCACCAAACCGTTAATCCGAGGTTAGCATCTTCGTTGATGATTTAACTTCTAAGTTAACTTTCAAAATCATTATCGGACTAATGAACTTTCGTTACATTTAACTTCCGTTAATCAGTTAACTCTTTAATTTTTTATCCTAGAAAAAAAATTAGTTTTTGCTCTTAAACCACATAAAAATACCTAAAAAGTGCCAAAACTCTAAAATCAGCCCTTTTATTTATTATTATTTTTTTTTGGGGGGGGGGGGGGGCTTTTTAGAACCCCAAAACTATGGTTTTGACTTAGAGTTAAAAACTGCTGGTTTTATAGTTTTAACTTTTAAAAGACCTTAAAAAAGGCTGATTTTATAGTTTGGGCCCTTTTTTAGGTTTTCAAAGGCTTTTAAAGCCAGAAAAAGGTGAAAAGAATGCAGTGTTCAAGAGGCTCTATAGGGCTGCCATGGCCAAGTCACTTACCTCTGGAACCAGAAAGATCGCAGCACTGTAGTAGCAAACAGCATCTGCGCTGAGGTGGGGAGGAGGCTGGTTGTCCCCACGACGAGGTGAAACTCCACCTATGACTGTGGTGGTCCTGAACACCATCCTGGAGACTAAGTGGCCTGTTCTCCACAAAGTCATGACCCATTTGAAGGTCAACAACTTTAACGATCAGCTTATCGACTTAATGAAGGAGTATGCCAAGCTAATAAATAAATAAATAATATATTATATTATTATTATATTATATTTCAGATCCAGGTGAAGGAACAAGCCTACCTTGGGACTCTGCAGTCAACAGTTGCTGCGACGATCTTTAGGCTCAAGGATTTGAAGTCCAAGGGCCTCGTCTACTGCAGCTACAACGAAGAGAGGAAAGATGACTTATTTAGTGGTGTCACCCCAAATCGGTCAGCCACCTAATCACTTATCAGTCTGGTGGGCAGAGGCGTGAAGTGTTCAGAATTACAAATCACTTATCAGCCAGTTACCTAATCACTTGTCAGTCTGGTGATCAGAGACGTGAGGTGTTCAGGATTGCAAATCACTTATCAGTCTGGTGGGCACATAAGCTAGATCGATTACCTCCTCACCAGGCAACGAGACAGACAGATGCTCACAAATGCAAAGTCTTTCCCAGGTGAAGAGTGTGTACCCCAACATAGGCTACTAATTATTGACTTCAGAATCAGGGCTAGAAAGACTCGGAGAAATAAGCCAAACTGGAAAAGAAAATTATGGAAGCTCAAAGACCCAGCGAACCAACAAAAACTCAGAGACATTCTAATGGAAGCCTCTGATGATAGAGAAGAGGAGGTAGGGACATATAGCTTAGAGGACAATTGGAAGTTCATGCGGGACAATCTACTGAGTGTTGCAGACCAAATCTGTGGCTGATGCAAAGTCTCAGCTAGGTCGCGGGTAACATAGTGGTGGAACAAGGGGGTGGACAGCGCAATAAAAGCAAAGAGACAAGCCTGGAAAGATTGAAAAAACGGTGGAAGCAGAGAAGTATATCAGGTAGCCAGAAGGGAAGTTAGGCAATAGGTTTCCATGGCAAAAGGAATAGCCGACGGTAAGAGGTTTGCCAACGTTCTACATCATGAGGATCAGAGGCGTGAGATGTTCAGGATTACAAAGCAGTGTATCAGAGAGAGTAGAGATCTGGTGGGTGAGAAATGTGTGCGAATGGATAACGGTGTGCATGCGCTTAGTGACTCAGAGAAGAAAGGTGTGGAAGTGCCACTATGAAAGGTTACTAAATTTGGAAAATGAATGGGAGTAGGAGAGTTTTTCAAATATCGAACCAATTGAGGGACCAGCCATCAGAGTTGATAGCAGTATAATAAATAAGGCAATTAAGGATATGAAGACAAGGAAAGCCCCTAGACTACCGGGTATCACTGCCGAGATGATTAAAATACCCGGCGATGTGGGATACAGCCTAGTCACTCGCATAGTTAATCAGGTTATTAGGAAGGCATCCCCAATGATTGGTGTAGTAGTGTTATAGCTAGTCGCTACTAGGTAAAGATGATGCTTTAGATAGAAACAACTACAGAGGTACCAAACTACTGGACCAGGTCATGAAAGTTACAGAGAGTTATAGCACAATTGATAAGAAACAGAATTAAACTAGATGAGATGCAGTTTGGTTTTGTATCTGGCAGGAATACTACAGATGCCATTTTCCTAGAGAGACAGCTGCAGGCGAAGTATTTGGCCAAATGTAAGCCATTACACTTAGCTTTCGTCGACCTGGAGGAAGCTTTTGACAGAGTCTCCTGCTCTCTTATCTGGTGGTTTCTAAGAAAGCTAGTAGAGGAGTAGCTTGTTAGAGCTGTACAAGCCATGAACAGAGGTGCTATCAGTAAGATGAGAGTCGGTCATGAATACAATGATGAATTTAGGGGTTCACCAAGACTCAGTTCTTAGTCCACTCCTATTCATCATTGTCCTCCGTGCCATAACAGAGGAATTCAAAACTGTGTAGAGACCTCGCTTGGCCCTGCCTGAGATTTGAAACCAAATCTACCCGCTTGTTGCTTGTCAAATCCTCTCCACATCAGATGATTGTGGGGAAACACTTGACCCCCAAGGACCTGTGCTGGTCAAGGAAAGGTCAGTCCTTTGTTTAGGGTTTGACCTACATTACTGGCCATAGTTTATAAAGCAGGGAGCATTTCCTATCTCTTCCGCTTTTGTGTCAGCCATGACCAAGAGCAGCACTTCCCTTCGCCTTTCGCTCGACATAAAAAGAGAAATTTTCGACCGCAAGAAAGACGATGCCACCTTTATCCATTCTTCCTTTCTAGTCAGCAACGCGCATTCTCTCTCTACTGGTAGACAGAAACTTCTACACTATCAGCTACTAACCAGCGAGCCAACCTTTTTGTCACTATCACTACAATTACTACTATCTCTCTAACTACCTACCGAGCAAACGAATAAAAATATATAAATACTATTTCTTCCCTCTTGGTGTTGATTCTTCGATGCTCACTGGTTACTCCGACGCGAGAATCTTCAAGCGTTACATATACTCGCTACATTTGTTAATGGGCTGTATCATATCGAACTGATATGGCACATCACTTCAGCCTCTACAACTGGATGCTCGTGGGAACGACTATACGCTGATAACCTCGTTCTCATTGCAGAATATGTAGCAGAATTGAAGAAGAAATACTAGATATAGAAGCAAAACCTAGAATCAAAGGGCCTTAAAGTTAACCTAGGAAAGACCAAAGTTGTTGTTAGCAAGAAAGCAGATAAGAGTCTGTTTCCGTCAGGTAAATGACCCTGCTCAATCTGTAGTAATTCCATTTGTTGCATCCAGTGTAAGAAACGCAGTGGAATCAATTGCCCAGGAGACTCTCTTGAGGTAGTAGATAGTATTTGTCACCTACGAGACCAAATTAGCGATAGGAGTGGATGCTCTGAAAGTATAGTTTCTAGAATAAGAACAGGACAGAGGAAATTCAGAGAGCTACTACCTCTGTTGGCAACAAAAGGACTCTTTTTCAGAGTGAAAGGTAGATTGTATGATACTTGCGCACGAACAGCTATACTCCATGATAGTGACATGGGCTCTGAATTCAGAGGACATGCATCGACTAAAGAGGAATGAAATGTTTGGCGATATGAGGTTCTAGAGAAGACCCCACTAAGTCAGCGAAACTGAGTTCTAAAAGCGTTGTGTCCTGCGCACACGTAACAATAAAACTTTCACACACCTTACCCCAACAAACGAAACTGCATATCCTCTTCCAAACTGTATCACTTCCCTTCCTCACATTTCCTCTTCATACACTATGAATATCTCCCACTTCCTAATCTTTTCCTCATTTCCAGGCTTGACCGTCTGGAAATTTTCCTATATTATATATTTTTTAATAAATTCATGTCTATATTATAACGAAGAAAGCTACTTATTAATTAGGTATGTAACAGTTATTAAAAGAAAGCAATTATTAAAGGCTTCACCGTCTGGAAATTTTTCAATATTATAATTTTTTATAAATTCATGTTACAAGAAATTTCCTGTAATTTCGATTTCTGAACTTTATTGAATATTTGTATTAGAAGTTTTTCACTAATTTAAATATTCGTTGCATTCACTGTGGAGTAGGTATAGGAAACAATATTAATTCGTTGCAGGCGAAATTTTCCGTTTTCATTTGCAACAGTCTCTCATTCACTCTCGCCTCTATTTTCGTTAATGATAATTTAATATATATTCATTTCAATGTTTTCATTTAAAGTTTTTATTCGCTATACGCAAAAACCACAGTTTATTCCATATACGCAATGTAAAAAGAAATCATTGAATGATTTTTTTTTCATTATAGCTGTATAACTTTGAGGCTTCCAAATACCTGTATAATTTAAGAAAAGAAAATTAAGAAGTGATTTTGTTGGTATGGCTGTTTGGAACGCTATGAGCCTTACAATAATAACTCTGTGATCGCTACTATTTCTAGCACGCTAAACTTGCTAGGCTTATCTTCACGCTTATTTAAATTACAGATATATTACAACTACGATAAATTACTGAAAGGAATATTTACTAAGCAAGTACAAAACTGATTATCGCAGTGACTCGATCAATTCCTAGCGATATCTGAAGAAGGAATTTTTATATTCCGGAATATTATTATATCGGACTATGGATAATTAAATTCTAACAGTTGTTATAGTCCACTCTGCATTGTTGTGCCATTCAAGGCACGTTACATTTTATAAGCAAGTGAAATTTTTCATAAATTGAAGTTTTCAGGAAAATTTACTTTCTGAATTTCATATTATAATTGAATATTTCAAGTTCACAAATTTAAATATTCGGTACAAGATAGTTCGGCATTCTTTCGCTTGAACCGGCTCACTTTGTTCATTTCTGTAAATTTTAAAAAATGTATTTACTTTTTGCGCGCCGTATCCACCTCTATGTATTTGTAGTCAGTCACACACACACACACACGTGTGTTTTTATATGTACGTTTGTATATATTTATGTATGTGCGTGTGTGTTTATGTGTGTGTGACAGAGAGTGACAGAGTGAGTGAAGGGATGTGTTTTCGTTTTCATGTATATGTACATACATAAATACATATGCTTACATCTTTTTCGTATGTATGTGTGCTTGCATGTATATGTGAGACACAGAGAGACAGAGAGTGATGTCTAAATTTCATTCTCTCTCTCTCTTTCTTTCCCTCTCTCTCTCTCTCTCTCTCTCTCTCTCTCTCTCTCTCTCTCACACACACACACACACACATACACACACGTCCGTTTCAGATACACGTACATACATCTTTCACTTTCTCCCCTCTTTCACTTTAAAGAAAAAGTAAATAAATAAAAATTTTCTACGGAAACTACCGAACAAAACCAGCTGTTCATTTTGGCATGTCTGAGGGTTCAACCCAAAGAATGTCGATAGTTTTTAACGAACTTTCATTTATACATTTTTTTCATTTCATGTTTATTTCATTCGTTGTTTGCAACGTTATCTCTCCCCCTCACACACACGCTCCAGGGTTGGCTAGAAGAAAACCGCCCAGAGGGTGGTCTTTCTGCTAGTGCATACATATGGACACGTATATACATGCACATACATACACACACATGTACACATATACATACATACACATACACGCATACATATATACTTACATTATAATCATACATATACTTTCATATATATGTGCAAACACAAACAAAAGGCAAGCAGATAATACCTACATACATATGTATATATACTCACGTATACACATGGATACGTATATGCGTATACGTATGCAACATGTACAGTCGGTAGTTAAAGAAGAAGAAAAAAACAAAAAGAGAAAGGATGGAAAAAGACAAAAAAAAAAGAAAAATGAGGAAAAGGAGAAAAGGAAAAAAGAAAAAACTATCAATTTGACAATGTTGTAATGTTGGTGCTGGGAACGATTTGTTAGTATGCAGTATAAGGAAAGAAAAAAAGTGAGGGAAAAAAGAAAGAGATGTGATGTAATAGATTAACTGTGCATATATATATATATATATATATATATATATATATATATATTATATATATATATATATATATATATATTATATATATATATATATATATATATATATATCCGTTGAGGTATAATCCTCACCTTAAGCATCTCAGGAATTTTATTTATTCAATCCGGAACAAACAAGGAATCTTAGTGCCAGCAGATAAAACAGGTAACCTTTATAGATTAGATTACACACTTTATAGCAAACTAATTAGGAAAGAGCTTAACTCTAAATATAAAATAACAACCAGGAATAATTTGAAAAAAATAAATCTTGAGATGAAAGAAATTATGGAAAAGTACAATTTGACGGATAGAACTAAACCTCTTAAACCGTGTGAACCTAAAATCAACCTCAAGGACCACAAAAGAAACTTCCTGGAAAACCCTTCGGTAAGGCTTATATGTCCAACTAAGTCAGACATCGGTCGACTTGGTAAATCTATCTTGGATAAGGTTCTACCCCAAATAACCCCTTTCCTTCCCTTAAATCTATGGCTAAATTCTTATTATGTATTAGAATGGTTTAACTCTCTAGCTAACACTAGTAGTCTCTCTTTTATTCAGTTTGATATTAATAATTATTATGCTAGTATTTCCCCCATTTTGCTAAATAAATCGCTCATTTTTGCCATGAATCGCTCCCTCATATCTAGAGAAGAAATCGATATAGTACTATTAGCTAGAAAAACTATTATAGAATTTGAAGGTAAATTATGGACCAGAGCTGATACCCCTAATAATTTCGATATACCCATGGGTTCTAGTGATTCGGCTGAGACAACTATTTTGGTGGGGGCATATC
This sequence comes from Octopus sinensis, assembly GCF_006345805.1. Classification (NCBI taxonomy): domain Eukaryota; kingdom Metazoa; phylum Mollusca; class Cephalopoda; order Octopoda; family Octopodidae; genus Octopus; species Octopus sinensis. The sequence goes on along the minus strand of NC_043000.1, from coordinate 75,944,295 downwards.
TATTAAAGGGCATAAAAATGGAAATCCCTGAATTACAAGGTCTATATAGGGATGATGCTCTGTTTGTTATTCCTAGTAATAATAAATCTAGCATTGAACGGATTAGAAAGGAAATTAACAAGTTCTTTAAAGATTTTAACCTTAGCATAACTTATGAACCTGGCACTAAGATAGTCAATTTCCTGGATATTACATTAGACCTTAACTCTAAACTGCATTACCCATTTAGGAAGGAAGGTGAAATCACTAGATACGTAAATAAATTATCTAATCATCCCCCAAATATAATAAAATCTTTGGCTAGAAATATTTCCCTAAGAATTTCCAAACTATATATATTTAAATGATATATTTAACTCTCACTCTAAACACTATAATACAGCATTATCTAAAGCAGGATATAACCAGGAGATCACCTTTCTTGATAAGGATAGCTTGCATATTCCTAATAATGATGGGAACATTAACTACTTAAACATGAACATAGATCGTGCCCGTAATAAAAAATAATAATAGATTTATGGTGACAAAGAACCCAGTGTGCAAACCTAATCATAAAAATTAAAATATTGACCAGAGCATAAGTAACTTTGATAAGACTATTCTGGATAAATCTAAAAAACATAAAAATAAAAGTAATATGAATAATAATTCCCGTAGGATCAATAATAATTCAACTAACCTTAACTCTAATTTAAGAAAATATAATAAAGAAAATATAATATGGCTGAATGTTCCTTTCAACTGCGCGATCTTATCAGATATATATGGTAGATTCTATTCAATACTAGAAAAAAATTTTCCAGCCTCTCATAGATATCATAGAATAATTTCTAAGAGAACGGTTAGGATTTCTTACTCAACCCTCCCAAATATGTCCACTATAATAGCTAGAATTAATAATAAAAACATTAAATCAGCCAGGCGTAATAAGACTAACAACAACAATTATAATAATAGTACCATAAATAAGAATAAAAATAATAACAATAATAATAATTATCAAAATAAGAGCAGTATCAACAGCAAGGATATAACTAATATCAATAGGAGTAATAATAATGATAATAATGCGGGCAATACAAATAGAAACGCACGCACATATATATATATACATTAATATATATATAATACATCATAAATATTATATATGTTCATCATCATTTAACGTCCGCTTTCCATACTGGCATAGGTTGTACGGTTCGACAGGACCAGAAGCCAAGGGGTACCAGCTCCCATCTAGTTTGACAAGGTTTCCGTGGATGGGTGCCCTTCCTAACGCCAACAACTTTACAGTGTATATATATATATGTGTGTGTGTATATTATAGATTTCTAAATCTGCCCACTTGGGGCTGACATTAGAAGTCAAATCGCAAGGCGGATAATTAGAAAGAGGCAACACAAGGAGGAAAGCGAAAGACACTGATGAGGTAACAGAAGTGTGACGAAAGAACTCTCTCTCTCTCTCTCTCTCTCTCTCTCTATATATATATATATATATATATATATACACACACACAGAGTGGTAGGTACATATGCAAGCACACACACATACGCATATACATACGAATGTATGTATTTGTGTGTCTGTATGTCACCCCACCATCGCTTGATAACTATAGTTGATGCGGTTATACCCCTGTAACTTTGCGGTTCGGAAAAAGAGGCGATAGAATAAATACAAAGCTTCCAAAGAATAATTCCTGGCATTGATTTGTTCAAATAAAAGACGGTGCTCTAGTATGGCCTGTCGTCTTTTGAAACATATTGGATGGGAGGTTATGTTGCTGGTTTTGCCAATAAAAACACAAGCACTATTTATTTGATATTCACTATTTGTTTTTCAGGTTTTTGTTCGACCAGAGTTCTTTCGTTACATTCAGTGGCCTTAAACGTGGTCCTTTACTTTATTCTTTTTTCTTTCTTGTGTCTGCCCTTTTTAATCATCTGCCATGTTGTATTCAACAGAAATTCAAAATCTTTCTCTATCTCACTCTTTATGCCTGTGTATGTATATACATATAATATGTGTTCATACTCAGCGGTCAACATCTGGCCGATATTGTCTAAATTTTCTATCCTGCTCCTCTCGGCTTCTTTCCCCTGTTGTTTGCAAAACATTCCCTATCTATTTCTACTTGTCTTTCTCTTCACATATCTGCTTCTTTTCTCTCTTTACTCATCTTCATTTCTTCCTCTTATTATCACTGTTAACTACATCCTGTCTACCTTTATTTCCTTGTCTCCACTCTCCCTGGTGACATTTCGAGAATATCTGACATTGCTCGAGGCAAATCCGGTTTCCTTAAATGTGTTGGGTTCATCATTTTGAGTTAGAGAATAAAAGATAATCTAACCGTGGAGACACTTCTCTAAAGAAGGTCATCAAAATCGTTTAATCTGCAGGGAAGGTGATGGCCTCAGTATTTTGGATTGCAAAAAGCATCGTGTTTATTGACTACTTTCAAAACGCTCTCACCATCAATGGAGAGTGCTGTACTGTGCCACCTTTCTAAGGCAGTTGCGAAAGGCTATCAAGGCCAAACGCAAGGAAAACTGTGGAGTATGTTTTCCTTTCATTGAAACAAATACTTCAGTGCACAAGTAATTGGTTTCGATGGCTGCTGTTTGTGATTGGCTTTGAACTGCTAAGTCACCCTCCCTACTTTAGTGATTTGACCTCATCTTATTATCTATATCCCTACATATATATAAAAAAAAAATACTCGGTTAGGAACCAATATCATAGTGATGATGTCTTATCAGCTGTTGAAAACTTGTTTAACTAACAGGATAGCTTCTTTTACAAGGCAATCGAAGCTATGAATCACTGAAAGAAGTATGTAGATGATCTTTTCTGTTTGATTTTCACTTTTCAATTGCCTCAATTTTGTTCCAATTTCAAAAATTTTTATTGTTCACATGAACTAAACCAACAGTATGTTTATCCAACATTTCACAAAACTTTATTAAAACTTCCATCGTTGAATGTTTTAACATTGTAATGTTGTCACCTTGTACAAAACGCCAGCTTCCACATCCTGTTCTCTGATTGAAGGAAAATGATCAAACTTTAAACCTCTGTCACAGTTTTCTAAAGTTTTTCTGGAATAAGTGAATAGCATCAGATACAACGTGAAAAATTACACCAATGTATCAAATTTGAAAGATTTCGCTTAATTTTAAAATTTCTGAAGGTGAAATCAAGCAGAAAAGATATTTAAAAATGAACTTCATTTTGTCACATTCCATGAGAATATATTGGTCAGCGTGTTCATTTTCCAGTCGATCCTCATAATAATAAAAGTTATTATTATTGAACATTTGTTTGTTTTGATACCCAAATTAGAAAACTTCGCCTTGTTTGTAAAAATTTTGGGTACTACAGAAGTGTGGACCTGAGTTCGGAGAATGCGCATGTCACAAATTTGTACGCGCGCGTTAGTTGTAAGTAGTCGATTTTAGCTCACAAGGCAAACGACGAGACGCGCGAATGTGCGTTACTAGTTGATTTTAACACAGAGGTAAACAACGAGGCGCACGGACGTGCGCTACTTGTAAATGGAGCGGGGTTATTCATGTAATGCAAAAAGAAAATTGCAGATAAATTGAATATAAAAGTGAAAAAATAATCATTGAATACTGAAAAAAACATTCAGCTCCCTTAACCCTAAACAATCAAACTTAAGCGTTTGACCCGGTCATAAAAACAAAAAAAAAATCCTAAACCCTAACCCTAATCCCTAACCCTAAACCCTAACCCCTAACCCTAAATAAAATATGGGAAAAGCTGGAGATGAATGTTTTGAAAAGATTCTGAACTATCATTTTGTTATTTTTCTTGTTTTTATTCAATTTATCTGAAATTTTCTTCTTGTATTTACAGCAAGTAGCGCGTGTCTCGTTGTTTACCTGTGTGATAAAATCGACTACTTACGATTAACGCGCTCGCATGCGCAAATTTGTGACATGCACACTCCCAGAACTCGGATCCACACTTCTCCAGTAGTGCCAAATTTTAGAACTGAGTTTGCACCCCTAAGCAAATTTTGTTCCCGGGCCACTGCTTCCGACATATGTTTCGAAGAAAACATTGATATTATTCCAGAAGGAATAAAATGATGTAAAACAATGCCATCTCATCAGGGGAAAAATGTGAAGCAAAACGCATGAATAAGACATTTTAACCGAATGTGATTACTGCATCTATGATGAAGGGAACGCTGGTAAGTTTTTTTTTATTTTTAAAAGCCGTTAATAGATATGATGTCGAAGGCAATTTATAGAAAGAGAAGGAGGAAGAAGAAAAACATTAGCAGAAAACTAAAAGTGGAGAAATATAGTGCGATAGGCGAATAGGAATAAAGATTAAAGGCGTGGAAATATATATATATTTAATGGAAGTGAAATGTACGAAGACAGCTAAAGGTCGAATGTTATAGACTGGTAAAAATCACTTATAGGAACTAAATTATGTTTTTACCAATGTTTGCAACGATAAACGCGTTCTTTAAACGTGTTTACAAGAGCATTCTCTGAAAACAGGATGAAATACAGTTCATCATTACAGAGCGAAATACAGTTCATCATTACGGAGCGAACAAAAAGATTTACCTTTATCAAGAAAAGTATCTAGGTAGAATATTCCATTCCAAATGAAATTATTTATAATGTTCCTTCAGAGACCAAATTAATTTACTAAGTCTAGTATTGTTACGTTTATTGATATGTTTGAATATAGAGTAATGGTTAGATATTCTTTTGGACAACTGAGATGAAGAACTACCTATATAAAAAGAGACGTCAGAACCGGAGTAATTTTACATTGATAAACAGAGTTTCTAGTCTTAGAATTACTTCTAAGGAAACAAATGCGATTGGAATTTATATCAGAAATACTAATATTGTTGTTATTATTGTTCAAAGAATGGTTAGGGTTAATAATATCAATTGAACCTCTGTGCGCTCCGTGTCCGTATGGTGTTGCCCTTTCTAAAACTGACCAGTAGATTTTGAAAGGAGAGAGTTGTCTATCCTTTAACTGCTATAGATATTTAACGAGACTGGTTACCGTTCTATTTTCCGGATACCGAAAGAATTTCTGTAGGAAATATATATATACGCCTTACTCTAATGCTTTAAAGTATGCTTTTTCAGATATATGAACTACTGAGGATATGTGTGTGTGTATGTGTGTGTGTGTGTGTGTGTGTGTGTGTGTGTGTGTGTGTGTGTGTGTGTGTGTGTCTAAGAGGAGATAACCATTCCGAAATGCATGCATCCAAGTGTCTGGTTAGGAGACTGTCAGCTGACTCGGTGTATTTACACTTATTTGTCAACAGTGAGAAATTTTCTCTATGACAAAATGCTGTGAATGGCTTTCTTGCGGTTTCGAATATGCCTCAATCATGATCATGAACATATCACTACTAAACGCTATCACCCTGTAGTTTATTTACGGCTGGCCGTTAAATAGCGGTGATTGAACGATGACTGGAATATCATTCACTCCTGATAAAGCTTCAACCAAATAAAAATTTGCATTATTTGATTCTCTGTCTAAAGAATTTCGAATAGGAGATAACTTACATGTTTTTCCCTCATGTACAATTTCGTAATTCCTATCAGCAAATGAGGATCTTTTCTATTCTGAAGCCAGTTTTTTCAAATTTTTCCTACTGAACCAAACAATTTGAAACTTCGTATACTGGTAGAATGTGTCAAAAGTAAACTTAATTGTAAACCAGAATGAAAACGGAATTGTAACTTCTAAGTTTAACGTTGTTTAATAATTAGAATTTTAACCAATGATATTCCGTCATTCGGCTTTATTTTATTTACTCCGTCTCGACCACCAATTTCGTGACGTATTAGACATCTTAAATGTAAACAAGCTATAGTCAGCCACCTTCTAATAACAAAAGTTTGTCTTTGAAGTTACCGTCTAGGGGAAGCATTGATGTACATGTGTGTGTGTGTGTGTTTGATGGGGTGTGGGAGACAGTATGTTGTGTAAGTGAAGTGCTTCTGTTAGTGTGTGTGAAGAGACAGAGAGAGTAATGTGTGAAAGAGAGAGATAACTGAAATTTTTTACTCGGTGTATGTGTATATGCCTGAATGTATGTGTGTATATATCTGTGTATGTGTATGTATGTATGTATGTATGACCGATTCAATGTAATTTTTTACACATACTTACACACACACACACACATACATACACACACACATGCAGACATACATATACACTTACACCGAGTAAAAAATTATATATATATATATATATATATATATATATATATATATATATATATATATATATATTAATTTATAAAAATATGGTAAAGTAAAAAAATTACTTAACCACACACCGAGCTTTTTAGAAATAGCAGCCAAAAATTTCTCAACTGCAAGAAAAAGTCTCCCAGACAATGCATACTCAGAAATAATTCACATACGTATAAGAGAAAAACAACGAAAAATCACATGGATTCTCCGATATATGTTATAAAAATATGGATTCTCCGATATAATTTATAAAAATATGGTAAAGTAAAAAAATTACTTTACCACACACAAAGCTTTTTACAAATAGCAGACGTCACAAAACTGCTTTCAACGTCACACTAACAGATCGCAGTAACGTTTTAGATATGAAAACAAGCAATCTCATTGGTTAAAATTCGCAGTTTTAATCTACGATTAAAGTCATAAAATAGATTTTTCTCAAATAAACTAGTTCCAACTGGCGAATAAACTAGTTCCACTCTATGAGTACACAAAGTTTCAAATTATTTAGTTAACTAGAAAGATCTGGGGTCCTGGCCACAAATTTGAAAAGATCCGCAAATGAAGCACGTGTAATGGTGAATAAATAATACCAACAATTTTTATCCATTTTTTTTTGTTTTGAAATATAATTACTCTGCAAAAAATATTTTCCTGTATTTTTCAACTCTTACGCATACCTCACACAAATATAACATCTACAGACAACTTTGAAGTACTGGTATATGCAGATGTACTTCAAGAGTAATATATATATAATATATATATATATATATATATATATATATATATATATATATATTATTATTATTATTATTATTATAGTATTATATGTGAACTAAAATCTAAAAGTATTAAGTATAATTACTTTGAATAATAGTTTGTAACGTAAAATATTATTGAATAGGCACTGTAAGAAATAGGATCACGCTTGGTCGTATTGTGTAGGAAATACGATTGCACGCGGTTCTACTCTTAACGAATTATTCAAAAGCCATAAAATACATATAACGACGATAGGACATAAGTGAATTGACACAAGTCTTCTGTTGGTAGATAAATATGATTTATTTTACATATTTTATAATCATGTGGATTTTAAGAGTTCGTAAGCGTTAGCACGTTTTGTGTCTGTGTGTTTGGGTGGCGTGAAGCATACCCAAAGGTACTGAACATAGAATTAACAATGGCATTTAGTTTACCGTTCATAGGGCAAGATGCTGGATCTACTCGAGAGGCTTTCAGTAGTTGTATAGATTAGCGTAGCAACAGGTAGTAGCAGAGACAATCGCATATCTGTAAGTTGAGCAGCAGGGGTCTAAGTTAGCTCTTAGAAGAACTGGAAACTAAGAATTTCTTTATTATCCATAAGGATTAACACAGATGGGGACAATACAATGATTTGGGGTCAAAACATGAAACTTTTTACAATGAAATCAGATGGGTTATTTACAATGGAGTTATAATGAAATCGAATAAGAACAAACAACAAAAAGAGACAAATGAAGTTAAAAGAACAGGGTAGCCGACCCCACGAGCCCTGTCATTTCAGCTGAAACTTTTGGTAGGTGATCATGGCGTGTTCATGCAGGGCCTTTCACACCCAGCATCCGTGCTACATGCATCCATCTTTTCTTGAATATAGACTTTGTCAGACACCTTTTCTCTAGCTCCACCTTCCTCTTCAGATGGAACCTGAAGAAGTTTGTTAGGGCGGTGCCAGAGATCATGGTGTCTGACATTAAACCTTTCACTCTTGTCTTCCATATAACCCCTTTCGCAACTGCTACTGTCACGAGAAAGCAATGCTTACCTTCGTTCGTCATGAAACCAGGCGGGTCAATTTTAATGATTGACTCAGACGACAGCTGTACTCTTCCCTCGTCCGACAACAGGTGTTCGGCATAAACCCACACTTCCGAAATCTCCGGGCATTTAACAATGGCGTGCAGGACTGTTTCCACCTCCCGTCCGCATCTTGGGCAGACCGAAGGTCCACCGTGACCATGCCTTGTGAGTTTATCTCGAACGGGTAAGGCTCCTCTGTAACACTGCCAGGCCAGGGATTTCTGGAAGTTATCCAGCGTCCCCGGTCTGAATGTCCTTTGGAACAGGCTGTCCAACTGATTACCATCGAGACCCAGGGTCCTTCCCAGGGTATCGTCATTTCCGGCCTCTACCAACCTGCTATAGAACGCTGCGGTTGTACCAAAGCCACCGGCATTGCCCGAGTTGCGGAAGCGTACGAGAGCCTTCCGGCACTCCAAATACCACATAATTGATCTTAGTCTGCGACGAAACCAGGTTTCTCTACCACCAAAACTGGTAAAGCTGGGGAACGTCTGTTTTGCGAGCGGGGACCACACCCGTTCACCTTCCAGGTAGAGCCAAAGATGCCTTAACCTCAGCGCATGTCTGCGCATCAACAGCCAAGGCATCCCTAACCCACCCTTTAACGGTTTTTGACAACAGATAGAACGTCTCACAAGAGGATTGGAGCCTTTCCACAAAAAGCGAAAGATTTGCCTCTCCAACTTGGTCACCCACGAATCCGGACAGGGGACGACGGTTAGGCGGTATATGATGACCGATGCCATGAAAACATTGGCCACCTCCGCCCTTCCTTTCAAGGATAGCCACCGCCAAGACCAAGTCTTGACCACATGAGCCACCTTGCTCGTGACTTCAGACCAGTTCTTTTCTATCTGGAGGCCTGGACCAAACCAGACCCCTAGCAATTTAACCGGATCCTCCGTCCAGCATCCCACGATGCTGTTCGAAGGCATCGGCTTGCCAACCCAGGTGCCGAGTTGCAAGCCGACTGACTTTTCCCGGTTAATTTTTGTTCCTGTCACCGCCTCGTACTCCTTGATGGTGTTTCCTACATTCTGTATGAGTTCCACCTTGGTCACGATGATGGTGATATCGTCCGCATACGCAGTAACAGAACCTCCACCTCCTGGGTTCGTCGGGATGACGCTCTGCTTTCGCAGTAATGGCTCGAGGGCCATCACGTATAAAAGCGGGGAGAGCGGACACCCTTGACGAACTGACTGTTTGATGTGGAATGACCTGGAAAGCAGACCATTCACCTGTACGATCGAGTCGATGTTGTCGTATAACTGTGTGATCCACCCGAGGAAGCCGGCACCCAGCCCGAACTGTGCGAGCACAGACACCAGGTAACGATGGTTCACCCTATCGAATGCTTTACTCTGGTCTAAGTGGACCAATGCCCCACCCTTGCCAGTGTTATTCTCAAACCCTTCTATGGTGTAACGTATGAGGTGAAGATTGTCCTGAATAGTTCTTCTGGGGACTGCACAGGTTTGTGCCTACCCGATCAGATCTTTCGCGACATGCGTCAACCTTTTCGCCAAAACCTTGGCCAAAATCTTCACCTCTGCGTATAGCAGGGTGATGGGCCTAAAATTATCTATTCTGTCCCCCTTGCCCGGGTCTTTCCTGATCAGCGTCACCACTCCCCGGCGTACAGATCTGGGGATCCTCCCATTCTGATTCCAGTTCGCGAAGACGCTGGCCAGTATTGGCCCGAACAAGTCTGGCATACTTCTATATAATTCGTAGGGTAAACCATCGAGTCCCGGTGCCTTACCTCTGCCACAGTCAGCTATGGCCTCCGTAATTTCCTCAAGTGTGATTGACCCTTCACAGCTCTCCGCCCCCCACTCCGAGAGGCGCGGCAATCCGGTGAGGAGGCCCGTGAGGTCCACCCTCTCATCCGGACCACCCCCGCCCCCGAAAAGGTGGGCGAAGTGCTCCTGAAAGGTCCGACACATCTCCTCTGGTTCGCTTACCACATCATCCTTCTCGTTCGTCACAGACTTAATTGTGGAATCATTTCCGTGTTGAGCCTCCACAACTCGTGCCCATCTAGCGGCCTTAGTACTGTCGCTTCCCATTGCGCGGATTCTAGCCCTGACGATACAACCCATGTGTTTGGCTTCGAGGTGCTGGTTCAATTCCAGTCTCTTCGCTTTCACCAAGGTCCCATCGCCAGACCTTATGGCTTCTTCTAGAGCTTTAGCTAGTCCCTCTTCTTTCTTACGCCTTTTCTTTGCTAGTCCTATGCTATATCTGATGGACTCGTATTTTATGGCTCTCTTGAGCGCTAACCACCATTTATTGTTGAGAATGGAACCGGTTAACGCCCTCTGGATTAGTAACCTAATCCGGTTTCTGTACTCCTCCATCACCAGTAGGGATTTATTGAGTTTCCAGTAACCGGATCCTCTTCTACATACGCTATCTAAGTACAGCTCACTCGTGACCATCTTGTGGTCGCTGTAGCTGACCAAGTGGTACTGTGGACACTTAACTATATCTTTGTCTACTTTCCTAACGAGAATTCTATCTATATAAGATTTGGAAGACCCGTCGCTATTTGACCACGTCCACAGTGGAGCGTTCGGGAATTCCAGTCTGTATGGATCTACTAGCTGGAAACGACTCAGCAGATCCCGGAAGCCACTGTTAGGTGTCCTATTGTTTTTGGAGCCACCGCTATCGACACGCGCATCGACGATAGCGTTAAAGTCCCCTAGCATCACTATGGATTTTGACGTCCCTAGAAATTTCTCCAGGCCTCGGAAGAAATCAGTCTGTTGTGTTTGGGGTGCGTACACCGCCACTAGCCTGACCTCCTTACCACAACTGAATGTCAGATCCAGAACGACCAGTCTGCCCTCTGGGTCAACAAAAATCACCTTTTTCTCCGAAACTCTATTCCTTTTAAGCAGGACCAACACCCCACTTCCGCCCCCTGCCGGCATGGAGAGATATATTTCTCATAGCCATTTAGGAGCGGGAGTAGATCTCTTGGTCCTTTCAACCGAGTTTCAGTAGCTACAACAATATCTAAATTGTGTGACCTGATGTCATTTAGAAAACGTCCTTGTTTCCAGTTCGTCATCAGGCCACGTACATTTATACAACCTACTTGAACAGCCATAAATCACTTACCTTGCTCCTTCTGAATCCGGGCGGGGGGTAACCGCCTCCTCCTTGGCCGGGTCTCGTGGGTTCGGCTGGATCAGGCCCTCGTACAGGCGGCTCGAGACCTCCATCCGCAGAGGGCCCACATCCTTCCTGAAATTGTTCGCCAGCACATTGTAGGCTTTGTGATTTATTTTATAGATCTTTATTAGATCCTTTTTTAGCTGGTCTTCCACCTCTATTTCTTGTAGGTGTTGTGTTTCTACACGCCGCATCACTTCACTGTCAACCGTCCGGATCGCGGCGTAAGCGTTGTTGTTGTTCTCCGTTTTTTTTGCCTTTTTGATGTCCCGCTTTATTCCTTCGGTTTTTCCTTTTTCCGGGGATGGATTCCTGTGCTTTCTTTTTGAGGCAGCGGCTGTCCATCCCTCCCCTTCTTTCTCTTCTGATGTTGACGCTGTTGGTTCTACTATTGCTGGGGTAGCAGAGGTTTCGGCAGAGGTTGAGGGCTTTACTGTTTTGCCTATTCCTTGTGGTTCACAGTTTTTCCTGATGTGTCCCTTTTTTCCGCATAGGAAACACCTGGGTTGGCGACCTTCCACCATGACTGGTAGACGGTTGTCACTGATATCTATCACCTCGGTGAACTCATCTAAGGTGGCTGGTTCGGCCTGCAGTGTGACAGTCACTTTCTGGCCGACCCAGAATTTTGCTTCTTCCACCACCGCGCTGATTATATTTATTTTTTCCCTGAATCCCGGGGTTACGGCTGCCACCAGTCTCTCGGGCTCTATTTCGGGGGGGATTCTTGTGATTGTAACTTTTGTGGTCCTTCTGCCCATGTATATAGGCAGGAGGAAAATCTCATCCGACTTCAGAGGTTCTACTGAGTGGAGTCTAGCTTCTTCCACTGTGCCGAACCTCACTTCGACCGTGGCAAATTTTTTCCCTCTGGAAATAAATTTTATTTTATCCCATACAGGACCGAGGCACTTCTCTACTTGGTTTTCAGTGGAGAACCCAATTTTTCTTTCTTTGACATTGTATGTCTTGAAGATCACAGTTCTCCGTTCGACGTCCTCCTGTGTCTCCCTGGGTTGTATCATTTTGGTCTCTGATCCGGACCTTGTGATGTACTGCTCTAGGGCGTCCAAATTTTCTAGGTTTATCTCCTTCTTTTTGCCTCTAGCCGCTGCTGCAAAGTTTAGTGTTTCTTTCACGGCACCTGCCTCGAGGCTTGGTGCCGCTATTATCCTTCTTGCTACTGGTTTTCTTTTTTCCGTGTCCGACTCCATGTCTGAAGATGGTTTGGGCTCACGGATTTCAGATTCTGCTATATCTCTCTCTGAGTTTGCCATTATTTGGCTCCTCGCACAGGTGGGGGTGGCAGTTGTACAGTGCTGCCTACCTGTTAGGTTTCTGCAGCCACTGGCTGTCGAACGATGATGAAAAAGTCAGCAGTTGGGTAGTCCAATGGTCAGTACGTCAAGAACTGGAAACTAAGACCCAAGTGTCTGTGAAATCCTGCTTATATACTGTTTGGTTGGCTCACCGAACCCCAGAAAATGGAATTTTAACCGAAAGTCTTGATTGGCTGATTCGCAATTATGGCGCGAAATAAGTCGAGACAATTTGCGTCACGTGTCAATCAGTGGCGCGGACCTCGTAGGGACCCTCGTGTCACATGTCACCCAGTGGCGCGAAACACGTAGAGACCACTCGTGTCCTGTCAGCCAATCAAGTTAGTGTTTAGAACCAGAACAGGTTGACCAAAGATGGTTGTAACCTCAAACGAGATCATTCCTGCCTTGCCTTTCACACAGTAAAGATATTAGCAATCGCTATAGTCATTCTTCACAATTGCTGAAACTGCCACGCTATAGCACTAAAAAATTTTTTTTTAATGTACTATTTATTTTAATAATAATTATAAGTACCTTAATTAGCGAAATATTAAATCTTGACATAAATTAATTTACTTATATAATAAATTTAACTTATTTGTGAGGATTTATTTGGGAGCATTTATTTGATATATAAAATATATTTTGTATTAGTGATGTTGTAATTTGGGTTTTGTGGTAGTGTTTTGTATATAAGTAAACACGAGTTTGTATAGGGTTTATTAAATATTTAGAATCAGATTAATTTTAGATGCTTATTTAATTAATAAATATATAATTTAATTAATGAATATTGATTAAATTATAGTTATTTAGATTAACTTAAGTATATTAACTTAGTGTTTCGAAAATTGAGACCGATAGAATATTACCGGGCTTGCATGGAATGGGTCCTGGGGTCTATTTGTTAGAATAAAGGCGGTGCTCTAGCGTGACCACACTTAAATGACTGAAACATGTAAATAAGTATAAGGGTAACAGAGAATATAGATTAAATTATAGTTATATAAAGTAATCTAAGTATATTATGTATTTTAAGTATATTATGTATTTTACGTATTTCAGTAGTAATTATTTGGACTTCTGAAGTTTCCAGTAAATGATATCTTATAGTTTTGTGATCTTATTCTCTTTTTGACAAAGCTAAAAAATATTTTGTAGTTTTCATTGATAAAATGCATATTTCTATCTGTTTGTTCTAATTATTTAAGCCACGTCTTCACGAGTAAGTTTATAAACGTTAAGTAATACGTTTTTAGTTTTGAAATTTTTAGTTCATAAAATATCTTCGATAAGATAAGTAAACAATTTATTTAAGAAATAATGGTGTAATTCATATGCTTATTGATTGAAAAAATATGGATTTCTAATTTTTTTTATTTGTTAATTATAATTTAGATACGTACATTTATTTAATTATTATTATTATTATGATTATTAGATGTGAACTAAAATCTAAAAGCATTAAGTTTGGTTGCTTTGTGAAATAGTTTGTAACATAAAATATTATAGTATAAGTTGTGAAAAGTTGTTTTTTTTTGTACTATTGAATTTAACAATAATAATAAGTACTTTCGTTATTCCCTCAATAAGCGAAATATTTGATTTAGACATATAAACGCTAAGTTATACGTTCTTAATTTAAAATTTTTTAGTTCATAAAATATCTTTGGAAAAGTAAGTATACATTTTATTTAAGAAATAATGGTGAAATTTATATGATTATTGATTTTAAAATATTTCTAATTTTTTTATTTGTTAATTATAATTTAAGATACGTACATTTATTTAATTATTCTTATTCTTATAATTATTCTATGTGAACTAAAATCTAAATGTATTATTTGTGGTTGTTTTGTGAAATAGTTTGTAACGCAAACTATTATAGAAGTGAAAAGTTTTTTTATGTTTTCTTTATATAGTATTGAATTTAATAAAAATAATAAGTACTATCAATGAGCGAAATATTAGTTCTAGACATAAATTAATTTACTTATATAATAAGTTTAAATTCTTTGTGAGTATATTTTTGAAATATATACAAAATACTGTTGCCGGGTTGTGGCTGCAGCGTTGTTGATATATGATATTTTATAAGTCTACACATGTTTGTATAGGGTTTAGTACATAGAATCGGATCAGATTAGATGTTCATTCAATGAATAAATAAGTATATAATTAAATAAATTAATTAATATAGATTAAATTATAGTAATTTAGCTTAACTTAAGTATTGATGTATTTTAAATATTTTTATTTTAATTAATTGGACTCTTATATTTTTCCAGTAAAGATATACTATAGTTTCTTTAGCTTATTCTCAAAGCTAAATTATATCTTCACAGATAAAATACATATTTATATCTATTTACTCTATTTTTTACGTTAGACGTTTAACGTGATAAATGTATTATAAACACTTGGTCCTACTTTTTAAGTTTAAAATTTAGTTAACAGATTTTCTTCTATAAGAAGAATCATGTTTTTATTTCTTTAAGAAATATTGTTTAATTCTGTTTGATTATTTATTAAAAATATGTATTTTTCAAATTATTATTGTTATTATTGTTGACCTGAGGAGTGACTATTTTTTAAATTGAATTGTTTTTGGATCAATTAAATTAAAATTTAATTGTAATTCGAATTGAAGATATAGCCACGAAACGTACGTAGTCTATTTACTAATTATATACTGTTTATTTATTATTATGTACTTTATTGTGATCTATATAAATGTTTTATCATATATTTTATTTTTTCTATATGGTATGATTTAGGTCTGTCATTGTTTGAATTACATAATAGTGGTTTTTCTCTAATTTACACACACACACACACATACACACACACACACACACACACACACACACACACACACACACACACACACATATATATATATATATATATATATATATATATATATATTAATCAAAATAAAAACATGATGCCAAGGATTCAGCGGTACATATGTTTCGGGCCTTTATTAGACAGATTTATAACAATGCATAATGTGTGTCTATGGCTTTCTTCAGCCGCGCACAATTACTACTTCAAGGACATGTATTACATCATAGAATCTACGTTGGGATGCAAATCCTCACAGTCGCGTACGACAGAGTGGGGCACCAGCACAAAAACGAAGCGTCCATCCCGTCTTTCACTCAATGTAGAAATATACTCAATGTAGAATATACTCTACCACCTACACCACAAAATGGTATATACTGGTGCTTACAATTATCAAGTATTCACCCTGAATTTATATATATATATATATATATATATATATATATATAAGAAAAAAGGTTTGAAAATGCAATTTAAACGATGTTTATTTACTTAACCGGTTTCACTCTTTGGTAAAAGATTGTCAAAAGTAACATTAAAAGTATCATTGAATAATATGGGTTCAAAAAAGTTTTTTACATAATTGTCACATTGAATATTATGCATTCAAAAAAGTTTTTTACATAATTGTCACATTGGATATTATGAATTCAAAAATGTTTTTTTATACAAAATTGTCACATTACATGTATAAATATAGTGTTTGGTAACAGAGAAGTTCAATAGTGTGATGAGAATATTTGGAAAAATTGGCAGAAAAGGATTAAAACAAATATATTATTGGAAATTTGGTTGCGTTAATTATTGGTTGTCGCAAATTGTCACATTACATGTATATATATACAGTCTTTGGTATATATATACAATATTTTGACGACAGCAAAAATTAAAATGGATTTTTTATACATCTCAGAATATTTTAAGTTGAAGGCGAGAATGTGTTGTTACTAACCTGTTTGTTTTAGCAGAAAGGTTGAATTGAGAGAAAAAAGGTTGTACCCAGTGTGGTGTATACTCCCCTTCAAGCATCAATGGTTTTGGGGTTATCAGGAGGTTAGTATGCCTGCTGGTCAAGCAGCGTCTGTTTGTCACACACATATATACACACACACACACACAACAACACACACACACACACACACACACATAGTATACAAACACACACCCAAATCATCTCCCCAAACATGCTGATAAAGACACCCTAATCGTTTCTTTTGATGTTATTAATCTTTACACCACAATCCCACATGAATATGGACTGGAAGCCATTAAATTCTGGCTGGATAAATATCCCAATGAGATCCCGGAAAGAATTAAAAAAGAATTCATAATTGAGGGCCTCAAATTTATTCTGCAAAACAACTTCATGTATTTCCACAACAACACTACACAGACAGGTCTCAGAACTGCAATGGGTACGAAAGTTGCACTTACCTATGCAAACCTGGTGATGGCCTACCTGGAATCACATATCTATGAAAAATCCAAATATAAGTACGGCCAGTCTTTCCACAAATACCTGTTGGAGAACTGGAAACGCTACTTAGATGATTGCCTCATCCTATGGTCCCACACACTCGACCAACTTATAGACTTCAAAAACCTTATCAACAGTGTAAATAACAACATTCAATTCACAATTGAATATAGTCAGGACCAACTCCCTTTTCTTGACATCCTAATCATTAAAAAAGGCGTCAACATTGAAACTGACATCCATTACAAACCCACTGACTCTAAACACTACCTTCTATTCACCTCCAATCACCCAAAACACACAAAGACAAATATCCCCTTCAACCTAGCGAGAAGAATCTGCACTATTGTCTCAAATGACACAACACGAAATAGAAGACTCCGGGAACTAAGGGCAATTCTTCTCGAAAGACATTACCACCCGGCATCACTAGTAGACAACGGAATAGAACGGGCCAAATCAATCAACATTCAAGACCTACGAAAACCCAAACACATCCACAGTACAGTAAATAGCCTCCCCTATCTCTCAACACACAACCAAGGAATGCAGAAGCTTACACTATTATATACAACAACATTCCACAACTAAATCAAGACCCACGCCTGAAAAAAATACTGGCAGCTCATAAAATAATAAAAAGTAAGAGACAACCTAAATCCCTAAAAAACCTCCTCACCAACGCAAAATTACACACAACACAACCCCACCCGCCCACCATAAAAAAATGTGGTCGCCCCAACTGCAAGACCTGCATCCACCTCATTGAGGGATCGTCGTACAGTTCCACTCGGGACACACATTCATCATAAAAAATAATTTCACGTGCGCATCAAAAAATTTACTCTACGTCATAAGGTGTGAAGGATGCCACGAAGACTACATAGGGCAAACGAGCCTTACCCTCAGAGAAAGAATGACAGTTCACCGACAACAACTGAGGGACCCCTCCACAAACAGATACCACTAAGTGGACACTTAGACCTTTGTGCACACAATAAGTCCCCCAAATTCTTAGTCTTCCCACTATACCAATGCTCGGACAACACCACAGACCAAACACGAATAAATAAGGAAAGTAATCTTATTCAAAAATACAGACCACAACTAAACATACTCTAACATACCCCCTGGAAACACATCTAGAGCAAGCACACAGGGACACGCGCACACTCACAGCATATCGTGCGGGCGGGCACATGCACGCATCGGCACGCATAGGACACACTAGCGGGCATTGACCGCACACATACGTGGCATACACACGCATGCATTATATATATGTAGGTTATGTATGTGTGTGAGTGTTGTGTGTGTGTGTGTGTGTGTGTGTGCACGTTGTGTGTGTGTGTGCGCGTGTGTATATATGTGTGTGTGTGTGTGTGCACTGTGTGCGTGTGTGTGTATGTGTGTGTGTGCGCGCGTTGTGTGTGTGTGTGTGTGTGCACGTGTGTATATATGTGTGTGTGTGTGTGCACTGTGTGCGTGTGGGTGTGTATGTGTGTGTGTGTGTGTGTGTGAGCATTGTATACGTGTGTATGTATTTACATGTGTATTTGTTTATATATATATATATATATATATATATATGTGAGTGTTGTGTGTGTATATGCATGGTATGTATGTATATGTGAGTACATTGTTTGTGTGTGTGTGGGTGTGTGTGTGAATTTTTTATATATATATGTATGTGTATGTGTGTGAAAAAATATATGTATGTGCATGTATGTATGTATGTATATGTATATATATATATATATATATATATATATATGTATATATATATGTGTATGTATATGTGTGTGTGTGTATATTTATTTGCATGTTTATGCGTGTATAAACATGTGCATTATTTGCATGCGCATTGTGTATATGTATATTGTATGTATGTGTATTGTATATGTATGTGTACAATTAAGTGTATATATATATGTGTGTGTGTGTTTATATATATTATATGTATGCGTACGTGTATGTGTATGCATTGTATGTATGTATATTGTGTGTATATGTGGTATATCTATGTATGTGTATGTAAACACTATTTATATGTATACATGTATATATGTATAAGCATTGTCTATATATATATATTATATGTATGTATGCCTGTATGCATGCATGTATGCATGCATGTATGTATGTATGTATATGTATATATATATGTGTATGTATATGTGTGTGTGTGTTTATATATATATGTATGTGTATGTGTGTGTGTGTTTATATATATATATATGTATGTGTATGTGTGTGTGTGTGTTGTGTGTGTGTGTGTGTTGTGTGTATGTGTGTTATATATATATGTGTGTGTATATTATATATATATATATGTATATATATATGTGTGTGTGTGTGTGTTTATATATATATGTGTGTGTGTGTTGTGTGTGTGTGTGTTCTGTGTGTGTGTGTGTTGTGTGTATGTGCTGTGTGTTTGTATACTATGTGTGTGTGTGTGTGTGTATATATGTGTGTGACAAACAGACGCTGCTTGACCAGCAGGCATACTAACCTCCTGATAACCCCAAAACCATTGATGCTTGAAGGGGAGTATACACCACACTGGGTACAACCTTTTTTCTCTCAATTCAACCTTTCTGCTAAAACAAACAGGTTAGTAACAACACATTCTCGCCTTCAACTTAAAATATTCTGAGATGTATAAAAAATCCATTTTAATTTTTGCTGTCAAAATATTGTATATATATACCAAAGACTGTATATATATACATGTAATGTGACAATTTGCGACAACCAATAATTAACGCAACCAAATTTCCAATAATATATTTGTTTTATCCTTTTCTGCCAATTTTTCCAAATATTCTCATCACACTATTGAACTTCTCTGTTACCAAACACTATATTTATACATGTAATGTGACAATTTTGTATAAAAAAACATTTTTGAATTCATAATATCCAATGTGACAATTATGTAAAAAACTTTTTTGAATGCATAATATTCAATGTGACAATTATGTAAAAAACTTTTTTGAACCCATATTATTCAATGATACTTTTAATGTTACTTTTGACAATCTTTTACCAAAGAGTGAAACCGGTTAAGTAAATAAACATCGTTTAAATTGCATTTTCAAACCTTTTTTCTTATATAATCCCACTCGTGCGATACCCCACAACTCAACTTTTATATATATATATATATATATATATATATATATATATACATACATATATCCATTCACTTTCCTTTGCACGGCCCACGACTATAGTAGAAAACACACGCCCAAGGTTCCACGATGTGAGACTGAACCCAGAACCATGTAGTTAAGAAACAATTTCTTACCACACATATAATTCCGCTATATGCAACAGAAGCAGTATTATGCTAAAATAACAATCTGTGCATCATTCTTGATATAAATATATTGCAAAAGCAAATTTACAATGGTTTTCGTTGTATAGCTTTTTAACATGCTATGTTTAAAAACATGATATATATCGGAGACAGACAAAAATCATACAGGCAATGCCTGTGAGATTGCTTGGTACATTTCTACTTATTTGGACGTCGTAAAAATCATGTACTCATAGCTAACAACATGCTAAGACGAAACCTTGGTATTTTAATCTAATATTGCTTCTGTTGTATGTACAGGATTTTTATTTAGCCGATCAGGTATCCACAACAACAGTTATTGTTTATTCACTGTTTTCATTTATCGGTGGCGACAAATTTCTTCTTAGTATGAGGTTTGCTGTGAATAAAAGCTACTGAGAAGACCCAAATCGATGGAAAAGTATCTTGCATTCTCACCAGCTAGGTGAGAATGCTAGGACGGTTCTCGTAGGCCACCCACATATATTGTGCTTTTAGAACGTCGTGATGTATTTACATTAAGTATGAAACACAGGTGGCTATATGTATGTATGTTGTATGTATGTATGTATGTATGTATGTGTATGTATGTATGTATGCCTGTATGCATGCATGTATGCATGCATGTATGTATGCCTGCATGCATGTATGCGTGCATGTATGTACGTACGTGTTATTGTATACACACACACGTACACATACACACTCACACGCGTACACATACATACTAAGACACACTTGCACAGGCTCACTCACTCAAATCAGAAAAAGAACTCACTCAATATATCAGCGAAAGAGTAGGTATAATTTAAATTCTGGGTTATAAATCAAGAGTCATGCTATGGCCAAACAAATCTACCAGATGGTTTCATGCTATCTGTCAGGAAGACTGTACAATCATGAAGCATGATTTACTGGAGCTGTATAGCCAGAGCTCTTTTGCTCTGGAAATACAAACACATTCGATCACATGGAAATGCAAGGGAAAAACAAACCATTTTGCTTGAGGGAAGCCCCTCCCCCAGCTCCCGCCAAAAAGGAAACTGAAATCTGAGAAAACGATAAACTTTTATTGAGCTGAGAGGAAGGATTGATGATAAAGCAAGGTATTTATATATATATATATATATATATATATAATATATATATATATATATATATATATTCGAAACGCGGAGTTGATGAAACAAAGGCGACTGAAGAAGGGGAATTTTCCTTGTATTGTATGTCCTGTACTCTATTTTTTCGTTTTTTAAGAAAAATGTCCATTTCCTTGGTTTTGTGTTTATGTTTTCGTTTCTCATAGTGTTCGACGTTTTTTTTAGTGCCCTGTACCCATATATGCATGTATATATACATGTAGAGGTAGGTACGTACATATATGTACGTATATATGTATATGTTTTATTTTATTTATTAATTTATTATATATATATATATATAATATATATATATATATATATGCATGAGAGGAAAAGAGAATGAAGGAGAGAGGCAAAGAGAAGCAGCGAGAGACGAAGAGAGAGATAAAGATAGAAAGAGAGAGACGGTCAGTGAGGTAAGAAATAAGGAAAGAACGTCTGGTCAATGAGAAAGGAGTAAGTATAAAACGATCGCCAGTCTTTACTGCAAGGTGAGACTTTCAGAATGTAGATGGAGGAAGGGAGCAAAAGTCTTTGTTTTGGAGTCGGTACTTATCGCTGCTGCTAAAATATGGCCAGTATTTTTCAATCAATCTGTCAATGTACCTTTTACTTTCAAAAGCCACATGTGCCTGACTAGAAGTGTGACATTTCGTCTATTCTGGATCTTGAATGTGGACCTGTGTTTGTTCAAACAAATCTTGAAGGAACTTTTCGATCTTCTGAAATACAATTGCACTTGCATTGTCCCGCTGAGACACTTTATATACGACGGCCTCCAAGTGATTATATGGTGTGCCTCTGCAGGACTAGCCTGCCTCTATACTAGGTTTGGGACTATTAGCTAAGATCTGCTTCATATTTGCTGCAGAGCTAAGAGATCTTTAGTTAGTGTGTTTGAATGGTTTTCGATATTTATGTACAGATGGAAAATGTTTATCTATTAATCTAAGGAAAGCTCATCCTCCACAGTTTTTAACATTTAAAGAGAATGGGAATGTGAGCCAAAATACGTAACGGTGGTGTTTTCTTTTTATGAAACTTTTTTATGAACCCTATCCCTAACCTGGTCGTTGAAACTGCTTACTGTCAGGACCATGTTAAAGTAAGGATCCGCCTAGTGAAAGAACTCCTTACTATAAATTAGATCTTGTTCATACGTGTAGTGACTGAGCCTGCATATTTTATAATGATACTCCACTACTATGAATAATAATAGTATGTCTAACTTCATTTGAAATGAAAAGATTTAGTGAAGTGGTTAGTTTACAGCATTTAACTAGTATTTATCCACTCCAATAGGATGAAAAGCAAAGTTAACCTCAGTGGAATCTGAACTCAGAACCTGACATAGATAAATACTGTGAATCATTTAACCTGGCACTCTACCGTATCTGCCGCTCACAGTGACTCTCAACAAGGTCGCTGATTTGATAAAATTAACGCATGATGATGATGAAGTCAACGACAACAATGAAGAGGAAGAGGTGGAGGATAAAGGTAAAGTCACACTTCACAGTTCACATTTCAAAAATCTACCGTAATAGCAACGTACCAATTAGGAAGATACTACGTGGTCGCTTGAACTACTAGAAATAGCAGCCAAAATTCCTTTGCTACTTTAAGACTATGTAATGTAATCTTAGGTACATAAAATTTGCAAAAAAAAGTAAAAACTTAAAAAATAAAATCATACACGGAATACCTTTGATCATAAATCTGCTCAATTAGATCTGACCCGGAGCTAAACAACGACAACAATAGTTTTAATTTGTTTGTATGTTTGTTGTTATTGTTGTTGTTACTGTTGCTATTCTTGTTTTGTTGTTGGTAACGTTGACGGCGGTGGCGTTGGCGGTGGCGTTGGCGGCGGTAGTAGTGGCGATGGTGGTGGTGGTGGTAGTGGCGATGGTAGTGGTGGTGGTGGTGGTGGTGGTGGTGGTGGTGGTGATGGTAGTGGTAGTGGCGATGGTAGCGGTGGTGGTGCTCAGGACGTTTCAATAACAAACTTTTAATTAGTTCGGTTTCAACAACGTACAATAACAACCAAGTGCCAAGAAGGATTAATTCTAATCCTGCTGGTACACCAATGAAATCATGGAAAATATTTATGTTATTTTCGGGCTTAGAAAATATATGTTCACAGATAATTCACCGGATTACAATGGATCACTGTTATAACGTATTCACCAGATGTTTCACTTATCAATTACACACACTTTTATTCAGGTCATTAAGTTTATAAAAAGTTTCCTCATTACATCCTTATTAATTTTTTTTCTTTTTACTTAATTTCCATCGTTGGCCGTTTAAATTGTGAGATACTGCCAGTTCGTCGTTCCTATGCTGGGAGAGTGAATTCTTTTTTAAAGGGTGCCTGAAATGTGAAGATTGAGTCATTTTCAGATTATGACACTTTTGAAACTACCCATGGGGATATAAAAAATATCCAGAAAGAATCATCATAAAATAGAAGTGGTTTCCTGTTGTCCATTATAATACTGGTGTCAGTCTCGCTAATTGTTGCAACTGTTTTTCTGAATTCTAAGCCTTTTTTTCTTTTTCCTTTTTTTTTTTCATGTTGAACTGGAAGAATACACCGTGTGCTTTATATTCTATACAACTGAACCAGTTCGTTACAGTGCTCCTGCTATTCTATTGCGATTGTTTCGTGACATTTCTAGTCATCATGTTTATAGAGTTACATTTATTTGCTAACTAGGCAAAATTTGTTTTTGGTGTGGTTTATAGCATTACATTCGGAATGCAGGCAAACAAAAATCAGTAAAGAGAAATAATTTTGAGTGATTAGCTGCAAGTATTTGAAGAAAAAAGATGAATACTATGCAACAGAGATTCTTTATTATTTGAAACTATCTCCATTTCCGTAGAAAATAGAATAATCGCTTCGTGGCAACTGGCTCCAACTCCAAATAATAAGAGAGTACATCTTCACGAATCAAGAATTCTACAGAATTGATACGCAATTAAGGAAAAGACGGTTTGGCAGAGTGGAAACAAGTGGATAGTTGTTGACAAGTGTTCTATTTCAGTTAGCGTCAATAAGCACAGTAATTGTCCCATTTGATCTCCAACCGAACAAAACACTTAGACATATTCTAAAATGTATAAAATAAATTTAGTTGCAAAAATGAAACGGTGAGCTTGTAAAAAAACTCAGAATGGCAGATGGCATGTATTTGAACAAAAGACAAATAAGGGTATATGAAATACCATACTAGACAACTTTTTGAATTATTGAAATCTCCGCTTCCAGAGTAGGTGCAACAATGGTTTTGTCTTAATGGCATATTTTGGAAAATTCTTGTTTTTGAGACTATTTATCCTTCTGTAGAGTTGAATTCAGTTGCAATCAAGTTATTGTTCTATCCTCTCTGGAAACGGAAATAGTTTCAATGACTCAAGAATTTGTCTTGTATAATATTTAATATGCACTTATTCGCCAACTTATGTGTGTATAAATAAATAAATAAAGAAATAAACCTATTTTTACACAAACATACATACATACACGCATACATACATAGGTATACGCATTTATATACTTAAGAGGGTACAAGTGATAAAAAGTGTTGCATATTTATTCGTTTGAAGCTATGTATCTGCAAGAATTTACCTGTATGTGTGTATGTCTCAACAAACAGAGAGAGAGCGGGAAAGAAAGAAAAAGGGAGGGAGAGAGAGGGAAAGGGAGAGGAGGAGAGGGAGAGGGAGAGAGAGAGAAAGCAGTATGTGTTTGTGTCAATTTTCCCCCTGCGCTTGAGGAGAACGACCCTAGAACGCATCCTCACTAGTTATTTAAGATGCTTCAGTGCATTTTCGTACACTTTACTTACTCTTTTATATTCAGTTTTATCTTATTTTAGGCATTCAAACAATTTTCAACTTGTTTACCAAGTATCTTCTACGACATTGTAGAGTCGGCCAAATGTCATGAGAGAAATTTAGTAGACGAGCACTGAGTAAGAACACGTTGGATGAGCCGTTCTGGGTTGGCTATTTAACCCGTGGCTCTTTTTTACACCCTTCCTCTCCATTGGCTCCTGGTATCATTATTAGAGTTCGTTTGTTGCAAACATTTGGACAAGGTCTTCAGCTTCAGGATAAGTTGCTTTCTTTCTGTCTCAGGGGTCTTTCATCTTCCCACTGAAATTTTTTAAAAAATAAAATAAAAAGCTATTTAGCAGTTGCTGGTTTTCGTTGCTGGTTTTTAATTATCTCAAGTAGCGTTTTATGTTATTTTCGAAGTTCGTGAGTGTTTGAAAAATTTTTGTTGCGCTAGCTTCTTTCCTTCTGACTTTTCTTAATTTTTGATTGGCTTCTCGTGTTTCTGGCAATTTAAGCAGATTTTCGTCAATTTCTTACTGTTTCATTTGTGTTGGACGTTATGGGAGTGAATTCAAGATGTTGAACATTTTAGTTGATCTGTGAAGCATCACATACTCTTTCTACAATTTTTAAAGGGACAGAAACATTTTGAATGCTTTAAGACTCCCTTTGAATGTTGATTTAAGTAATTAGAGAACATTTAAGAAAGATTTTAACTATTCTGGATGATGTTATAGATATGAGTAGTAATTTCAAAATTATCCTGAATTATATAGTTATTCAACTTATTAAGATGATTTAACTGACTCCCACCCACTTCATAGTATCTAATTTTACAAGTTAATGGACTGTCACCGTTCTTTAAGTGTTTTTACGGATGATGTTACATCGCAGTATTCGTAGGCAGATTCCAATTGTTAATTCTTTTGTTGGTTTGCAGACATCCAAACTATTGAAACAACTGTGACTTTCTATATTTATAATTTTTTAAAATTATTTCTTGATTAAAGTAGCTTAACCCATATCCTATGATTACAAAGATCCTGCTAACCGCACACTAAACAGCGCTTAATAGTATTAAAGTAATTTACCTAAAACTCTACATCAAGGTCGTCATTATTTTCTGAATGATGTTTCAGTGGTTGAAGTGAAGAGAAGGGATATAATTCTGTAGCGTGTAACCGACTAGAAAGGTTAAAGTGAGGGAGAGATAAAGAAATAAGTTTTTTTTTGTGTTTCAGTTAGAGAAAGATTGCGAACACTCAGGAGAGATTTCATGACATCTGTCACTAGAGAGAGGGAGAAAAGTTACCGTCCTCAGATCGAAGACCTGTCTCAAGTACTTACAACGAAGTGGACTACGTTAAACACATCCGAGACATTTGCTCTATTTGCTGTGCTTTGAGACTGAATTTGAAATCACGTAGCTGTGAACCGGACATCTTAATTACACAGCGATGTCTGCATTCATGAGAGAGGAAGAAATACGAAAGAGCGTAGTGAGAGAGAAGAGGAGAGGAAAGTTAGAGTTTAAAATCGAAATAAACACAGTGATAAAAACAATCAAGCAAAAGACCTTGATAAGTAAAATCTTTGTACTTTGTTGAACAACGCCATTACCTCCCAGTCATCGATATATTGCTGTTCAAGTGGAAGATAAGTTAACACAGTACACGGCCTTTGAGGAGAGGAACGACCAATTAGAAATAATCTCCCTCAAATCACACCCAACAGTCTTTCAAAAGCAAAATACAAGATAACATAGTCTCAAGTACTCTATGTCAGAAAGGAGAGTCGTTACAGTCACAGTTGCCACCTGCTCGATTAGGGCTTAGAGCTAAACTAAAGCAACAACCACTATTTAAAAGATTACACATCTCAGTGAACACAATTATACGAAAGGTATTATCCTTTCTTCGTCAGTTACCAGAGCTCAAAGAAGTATGAAATAATATAAAGGAACATTTATCAAGCGGCTTACAAAGATGTGTGAGAAGGAAGAATGAGTTACACAAAGACGAGGGAACAGGTAAAAGATATACTAATATTGTACAATACATTGTAGAATTGGACGAATTAAAAATTTATGAAACAAACATTTGCTTGGAAGACAACAAATCTATAGCAATTATAAGAAACTAAAAACTTCATAGCAACCACGAGAAACTAAAAACAAAATTAGATCAACAACAAACCACTAATGATATTTTATACAGTTAAGGATTTGGCCCTATTTATTGCAGAAACAATTAGCTTAAAGCATAGGAATGAAATAATAGTAATAATAATAATAATTAATAATAATAATGATGATGATGATGATGATGATAATAATAATAATAATATAATAATAATAATAATAATAATAATAATAATAATAATAATAATGTTTATCTAATTTGATGATGATGATGATGATAATAATAATAATAATGATGATGATGATGATAATAATAATAATAATAATAATAATAATAATAATAATAATAATAATAATAATAATGTTTATCTAATTTAAGAGAGAACACCGGGGACGTTTAAGAGAGAACACCGGGGACGTTTAAGAGAGAACACCGGGGACGTCTAAGAGAGAACACCGGGGACGTTTAAGAGAGAACACCGGGGACGTTTAAGATGTAAGAAGGAAAATTCAGAGCTCCGAAATCTATCCACAAACATCGAAAACAAGGACATCCTATGGAGCCAAAGTTTTACTAACAAAGAATTGGACTGTATCCGAGTAAGTAATACTAATTGAAATTTATTACTATTTTCGAAACGAAATGATGTATTTTGACTCGATATCATCTCCGCCTCTAACGCAACACATGTAAACATGCGTGGAACATCACGATCATCTCCGACCCCAAACACCATGTACAAAGGAACTACGAAGAAATTAAATGCCACCGATACTATTCAACCCAAGAATAACAATCGAGCGGTATGTACATTAAACTTACAACAAAAAATGTACGAAAAACTACACGTGCGAAATAATGTGACAACAGAAAAAACGGACCGGTACCCTACGAAAATGACGACCGTCAAAATAATGGGCCGGACGTTGTACCTCATGTCCCGCAAATAAAACCCAAAAGACGTAAATGGACACGTGAGGAATACATTTCTATCTTACACGCATACTTCACAGCAGTACTCTACCCAAAAAATGAAAATACAACAACACATACATATAAAATATGGAAGGAAAATAATAGAGATATAGACTTGGATACAGCAATGAACCCTAATAAATTAGCTAACGTACGAAGATACATTCTCAACACAAAAAAAATATCAGAAATAGAAATAGAACACCTAAAAGAAAACATACACCAGGAAAATGTAGATAGAAGCCACACAACAATGCCCAATAATATAAACACTGAAACTGTAAAACACGAAGACAAACGCAACATTCCCAACAAACACGATGTAAACAACGAAGGGGAGCCTAATGATTATGATAATATAAAAAATAAAATAATCAAAGAACTGAAAACCATAGAGCTCAAAATGGACCACCGACCATACCTCCCAAGAATCAAAATAAACAAAATAACAACACCTATTATAAACAGCATAAACCTAGCCGTCACTGAACTGATAGCCACTGAATCAAAAAAAAGTGATATCACTGAGCTAAATAACCTAATATACGCAGCAGCCACTGCAGCCACAAAAAAGCTGGATTCTCACCCAAACCCGCCCAAACAGGAGTACCACCACCCAAACAAACCCTGTGAATAAATAACATCCAAAGCAAAATAAAAAAAATTTGAAAAGACCTGTCGATTCTTAATGAAATCAGCAAACAATCAACGCTACTGAGCAACAAAAAGAGAACAAAAATACTCCGCAAATATAACATCACAGAGAAAGATTTGCCTGAAATAAAAGAAAAGCTGAAGCAAGATATCCTTGCCAAAGCACAAAGGATCCGCCGGTACAAGAAACGCCAACGCTTCTTTGAAGAAAACAAAAAGTTCAACTCCAACCCCAAAAAGTTCTACCAAGAACTGGGAAAAAATAAAATAGAAGTCACTGCAGCACCAACGGCAGAAGAATTGGAAGAATTCTGGGGAGAAATATGGTCGGCGAACGAACCACCAAAAAAAAGGAGTATCAGAATAACAAACTCGGCATCTGAACAACTTTGGACCCCATAACAACTGAAGAGGTCACCCAGGCACTGCAAAGACTAAGCAACTGGAAGGCACCTGGACATGACAAGATCCCCAACTTCTGGTTGAAATATCTAACAGGAATGCACAAAAAGCTGGCTGAAAACTTTAACAACGCACTAGCAGAGCCAGAGACAATGCCTGAATGGCTCACGAAGGGGAAAACCATCTTAATTCCCAAATCAAATGAAACAGAAAAACCAGAAAACTACAGACCAATAACCTGCCTCCCTACTATGTTCAAGGCATTTACTGCAGTGATATCACAAAGGCTGAACAAGTACCTGGACGAAAACAAACTGTTCCCAGAAGAGCAGAAAGGATGCCGCAAAGGCTCGTATGGCTGTAAAGATCAACTAATGATTAATAAAGCCATAACTGAAGACAGCCACAGAAATAAGAAAGGCCTCAGTATGGCCTGGATTGACTACAAAAAGGCGTTTGATAGCATCCCCCACACATGGATCCTCGAAACACTAGCCATTAACAAAGTAGCACCAACAATCATAAAATTCATAGAGCACTCTATGAATAAATGGCAAACAGTCCTACACCTCCAAACAAAACAGGGACTCATGAAAACCAAAGACATCCCCATTAGAAGAGGAATATTCCAGGGAGACACGCTCTCTCCACTCCTCTTCTGCTTGGCACTGTCACCTCTATCTGATATGCTAAATAGAACTGGATGCGGATATAAATGTTACGGCAAAACGATCAGCCACCTTTTATATATGGATGACCTAAAACTATACGCTGCAAATGACAAACAGCTGGAAACACTATTAAAGACAGTTCATGGATTTACCAAAGAAATAGATATGAAATTTGGATTAGAAAAATGCGCCAAAGTAACCTGAAAAGAGGAAAACTAGTTAAGAGTAACAACATCATACTAGATAAAACCAATGAAATAAAAGAATTAGACCAAAGCCAAACTTACAAATACTTAGGAATCCATGAACTAGATAAGACACAACACACACAATGAAAGAGAAAATAAAAAAAGAATATTATAGACGAGTTAGATCAATACTAAACACAGAGCTCAATGCTAAAATCAAGATAATAGGTATCAACACTTTAGCTGTCCCAGTTATAAGTTACAGCTACAATATCCTTAACTGGACACGAAATGAACTGACCAAAATAGATAGGAAAACAAGAAAAATAATGACAGGATCTAGGATGCATCACCCAAAATCTGACATAGAAAGACTATATATACAACGTATAGAAGGTGGTAGAGGCCTTATACAGCTGGAAAACTACTATAAAATAACCACCATAGGACTGCAAAAATATCTACTTCAGAAGGAAGGAAAACTGATCCAGATAGCGGCAAAACACGAGCAGAACAAAAAAACTGTTCTCAGTATTTAAGGAAGCTGACAAATACAAACAAGAAATCATACCACCTAATAAACATGAAGAAGAAGAAGAAGATGAAGAAACAACAAAAGCTATAAAACAAATGAAATCCAAACTAAAAATAGAACAGCAACGAACCATGATAAAACGATGGCAAGAAAAGCCCCTTCATGGTAAATACTGGACTAAACTAAACGCAAAAGAAATAGACAAAGAAAAATCCCAGCAATGGTTGAGAAGCTCAGGACTCAAAGCAGAAACAGAGGGATTTTTAATTGCAGCACAAGACCAAAGCCTCCCCACCAGAAATTACCAAAAACATGTAATGAAAAGAAATATTACAAGTAACTGCAGAATATGTGGAGATGGACAAGAAACAATAAATCATATTATCTCTAGCTGCCCAGTCTTGGCTAAGAAGGAATATATTCACAGACATGACAGAGTGGGAACCTACATACATTGGAAGCTATGCCAACATTATGGAATAACAACAGAAAAAAGATGGTATAGGCGCACACCAGAAAAGGTCACAGAAAACGAGAAAGCAACCATACTCTGGGATATGCCGATACACACAGATAGAGGAATTAAGGCCAACAGACCAGATATAGTTGTCAGAGATCATGAAGAAAAAAAATGCTTTCTAATTGATGTATCAATACCGGCTGATGACAACATGTCTCTAAAAGAAATGGAGAAACTCTCAAAATACAAAGACCTGGAAATAGAGGTAACTAGAATGTGGAATCTGAAAACAGAAACAATTCCTATCATAGTAGGTGCGTTAGGCATGATAAAAAAATATTCAGACAAATACATAACAAAAACACCAGGACTTAAAAACACATATAACATACAGAACATTGCACTACTAGGCACTGCACACATCCTACGCAGAACACTTTCCATACAATAACCATCAGAGCATCACAACAAATCACAGCACATGCCCAAGGCACACAGAGCTGTGCTCGGTAGTGAAGTGAAAGCACGATATAAAAATAAAACTACTGAATAATAATAATAATAATAATAATAATAATAATAATAATAATAATAATGATAATAATAATAATAATGATTAAAGGAAGCAGTCAAAATCTCCCAATGTCCTAATAATAATGAAAGGAAGTGGTTGAAATCTCCCCATGTCCTGATCGATGATACATCAACGATGGTGTCACAATAAAAACACCGGTAATTGCGCAACCTGATAATGGTTACCTCATATGAGTGACAAAGAAAAAATAAAATATTGTGAATAACGGTGGTAATGAAACTGAAGCCCTTGATGGTGACAGTGTTGCACCCGGCAGGCTCAGAGATACTGGTCTGGCTCTAGCCTGTTGTTATCCAGCAATGGATCAGCACACACGGCGTAGATGGAACAAACAAGTCAATGCCACGGTCATGGAGTGTTACTACCTGAGTAACCCTGTAGACGAAAATGGTGCTCCTATTGGGGGATACCGACAACGTATCTTAACCCATATCCTATGATTACAAACGGAAATAGATAAATTGATGGAGAAAGAGGATTGTTTGTTTCAACTCACGGAACAGAGACTATGTGATCAAGCTAGAGCAGTAAGAAAAAATCGTTAGTTCACAGAAGCAGAGCTCGAAGCTATCAAAAGACGGGTATTGCAAAATAGCAGCAGAGGAAACGATGAATATACAGTTCTTACTGATAAAAGTAATCTCATAGCAGAAAGCAGAGGTGAGATCTCTAATAAACCACAGGAAAAGAACAGTGATAGCTTGCTCGATGAGAAACATATAGATGGTCTGGAAGAAGACAATAAAACTAATGGTGACATGATAGATGGGAAAAAGGCAATCTACGACAGAATAAAGATAAGGTTACAGGAGAACGGTAGCGACATTATTTGCAACCTTAAAAAGGTTGATCGGTGGAAATTGAACCAAGAAACGAAAAATGTCAATGAAATTCTGAAATACATCAGAACAAATAACCTCACAGAAACAAATAATTTGATCAAGGCAGCAAGTATTTTTGTAGTAGAAAATGTGGGTGTTGATGTCAAGAAAAAGAAATATAATGGGAGTGACAAAAGAAAAGATCAATGGTGGAAAAGAAGAATACAGGCGGCGTTAGATATACTCTCGAAGGACATTTCTGTTAGACCTAAAAGAAAAGATGGAACTTAAAAGCTGAACAGGAAGTATGATATTGAAAGAAAGGGCCTGAAAGTGGTAATGGAGGAACTGAAACACAGCCTCGTCACAAAGAAAACAAAAATGTTAAGATTCCACCAAAGAATAGAGGGATACTAGCAGAATAAGTTATTCAGGGTAGATCAGAAGACATTCTATAAAGAAATAAATGAAAAGTGTACAGATGAAAAGTTGATACCAGATAATATTGTAAGTCAAAGGCTTTGGAGTGACATTTGGAGCAAAGACAAGGAGCACAAGAAGGATGCTGAATGGTCACAACAACTGAAAGTGAAGGAAATCAGCAAAAAATGGGCAACTGGAAAGCCCCAGGACCAGATGGAGTTCAAGGCTACTGGATCAAAAGATTTGGCGAATGTCATGCACGAATAGCTGCACAACTCAACACCTTGTTAAATGCCGAGCAAGTAACACCAGAGTGGCTGACAATGGATAGGACAGTGCTGTGCTTGAAAAGCATCGAAAAAGGCAATACCGTAGACAATTACAGGCCGATATCTTGTTTGCCACTTATGTGGAAGTTATTGACTGGAATTGTCGCAGAGTCAATGTACGGACATCTGGAAAAAATGGAGTCCTGCCACATGAGCAGAAGGGTTGTAAGCGTAAGTGCAGAGGTACCAAGGATCAACTCCTGGTAGACAAAACTGTACTTAGAGAGTGCAAGAGGAGGAAAACTAACTTAGCCATGTCATAGAACGATTATTGTAAGGAATACGATATGATCCCACATTCTTGGATTATGGAATGTATGAACCTATTTGGTATTGCATCGAACGTTGAGCGATTGCTTGGAAAAAGTATGGCGAAGTAGAGGACGGAACTGATAGCTTATGGAAGATGTTTAGGGACAATAGAAATTAGGAGAGGCATCTTCCAAGAGGACTACCTGTCCCCACTGATCTTTGTACTGTACATGATACTACTAACACTGATTCTGAGGAAAGCAAAAGCTGGGCATGTGTTCAAGTGCCGCCAACAAAAAGTCAACCACTTGTTATTCATGGATGACCTCAAACTTTATGGTAAAGATGAATCCCATGTCAGTTCTCTCGTTGATACGATGTATATTTTCAGCGCTGATATCAGAATGGAGTTTGGACTGAAAAAGTGTGGTGTATTAGTATTTATTTCTTTATTGCACACAGGAGTCGAAATATAGAGGGGACAAACAAGGACAGACAAAGGGTTTTAAGTCGATTACATCGACCCCAGTGCGTAGCTGGTACTCATTTAATCGACCCCGAAAGGATGAAAAGCATTAATGTATTAGTGTTGAAGAGAGGCAAAATTAAATGTATGGATGGGCTAGCGATACCATCGGGGGAGGTTATAAAGCAAATAGAAGAGACAGGCTATAAGTACTTGGGGATATTGGGAATAGATAAATTGATGGAGAAAGAAATAACAGAAAATATTTAAGTGGAGTACTTGCGCAGACTGAGACTGATTCTTAAGTCGAAATTAAACGGACCGAATAAGATTGAAACCTGGGCTGCTTCACTCCTTAGATATGGAGTCGGAGTAATCGCATGGACAGTAGATGAACTAAACAGCTTAGACAGAAAGAGAAGGAGGTTGCTGACTAGATATGGGATACTCTACCTAAAAAGTGACACAGACTGACTGATTGTACCAAGAAAAAGAGGGGGAAGAGGACTTATTGGATGCGAACACAGCATTAGAGCAGAAGAAAACAACATAGCATGGTATGTAAAAAATGCCACAGAATCGCTACAGACTTATGTAGGGTGTAATATTGCAAAGATGAAGCACTTGAGAATGAATGAAACTGAAAATAAGTGGCTAAAGAAAAGAATGCACGGACAATTTTATAGGGATGTTGAAGATAAGACAGACAGGGAAAAAGATGGCTACTAATGACTAAAAGTGATTTAAAACTGGAAATGGAGGCCGTAATCTGTGCTACCCAAGAGCAAGCATTAAAAACGAATAACATCAAATACAGAATAGATAACACATCAGAAAGTTTTAGGTGCAGAATTTGTGGACAAAATAGTGAAACCGTATGGCATATTACCAGTCAATGCATGCCACTAGCCCAGAAAGAATATAAGAGACGTAATGACAATATAGTAAGGATTGTCCATTGGACACTTCGCAACAAGTATGGACTTGACAGAGCAAAAGAATGGTACGATCATAAACCCTATGGGATTTTATGATTCAGTGCGACCATGTGATAGAGAATAGGAAACCAGACATTGTCTTAATTGAGAAAGAAAGCAAAACAATGCTGGATCATAGATATAGTATGCCCAGCTGACATCAAGGTATGCGATAAGGAAGAAAGAAAAGTCGATAGACACGACAGGTTAGCTTGGGAGGTTGAGCAGTTGTAGTTGCTGAAAATGGTAGTAGTACCAATAATTGTCGGAATCCTGGGGACAGTGAGTTAAAATCCTGAGAAGTACATAGAACAAATAGGAGTTGCACTAAGGGTGGAGCACTTGCAGAAAACAGCACTGCTTGGAACCGCTCGAATACTCCGGACGGTGCTGGAAAAATAAGGGGTGTTACCTTAGTTCACTGGTAGTGAACAGCTGACACCGTAGTTCATCTGCAGCGTTAAAAGATGTGCAAAGACAATATAATAATAATAATAATAATAATAATAATATAATAATAATAATAAATAATAATAATAATTAATAATAATAATAATAATAATAATAATATAATAATAATATAATAATAATAAGAAGAAGAAGAAGAAGAAGAAGAAGAAGGCTGGACGTGACAGAGGATGGACGTATTTTTTCGATGCTCTGAACTGGCAACAGCTAACCCAGCAGGACAACTGAAAAAAACAACTGTAGAAAACTGGAAGATCTACTGTTTTCTGTGAGTAATTTGAATTTCCCTCAAAATAAGTTAAGGAACTTACATATCTACAGCTCATACAAACGTACACCTAACAAGAAAAATTAGAAACATAAATATCTCCAATTTTGTGTGAACATTTAGTCGTCTCTCATGACTATAAGAATGTGTAAAATTGCCTTTTAAATTGCCATTTATTGTAACAACACAATTAAATGCACGATAAAAAAAATTATGGAAGTAAGCACCTGCTAATATATACATACAACTGAATTCAGAAATTAAAAATTATATACATAACATTGAATTCAGAAATTTAAAAAATCTTCGACGTGAACATCAGATATGTGTGTGTGTGAGTATACATATACATATGTAGGTGGAAAGGAAGAAAAGAGAAAGGAAAACAAAATAAATGTAAACAGGTTTGACCTTTTACTGACTATTAATGTCCTTTGTCTCCACCATCTGCTGAATCTATTTATAGACCCATAGAACATGACCTCTTTAACCAACTATTCCCCCACACAATGGCAGTAGTGGTGATGACGGTGGCTGTGACTACACATAAAACAATATCATTGATGATGATGATGGTGATGGTGATGATGATGATGATGGTGATGGTGGTGATGGTGATAGTAATAACAATAATAACTGACAGATCCCTTTTTTTTCTTTTCTTTCTCCGTATTTTATTCTCATTATTTCGAACTAATACAGGCAGAGTGAGCCTTTTATAAGTTTAAAAGAAGAAAGGAAAAGAAGGAAGGAAAAAGGGGAAGAAGGAGATAGAGAGAAAGAGAGAGGAAAAAATGTTCGGAGATAAAACTATCAACAAAAACTACAGACGAATACAGATCTGCTAGCCTTAAGAAGCTGCGCTACGAGCAATGCTTACGTGTAGAGAACCCTAAACTGACAGATCCATCTCCTAATGTAAGAATGGAAGCTCGTCATGCTTCAATGTCAACAAATCAAACTATAAACC
This sequence comes from Octopus sinensis, assembly GCF_006345805.1. NCBI lineage: Eukaryota > Metazoa > Mollusca > Cephalopoda > Octopoda > Octopodidae > Octopus > Octopus sinensis. The sequence goes on along the minus strand of NC_043000.1, from coordinate 75,907,387 downwards.
GCATTGGTCGTTGCGCGGATTACAAAAGACCACGTACCCGAAAATTGAACCAAATTCTGATTGAAAAATCAGCTACTGGATCAAATCTTCCCAACACACAGGAGCTGGACATACCCCACAACCGGAATATTCCAACAGATGGCCATCCATGCTCGTCACCAAATAATCAAAAGAAAAAGAAGGAAAAATGGTCTAGGGAAGATAATACAAAAGTTCTTGAGGCCTTCTACCATGCCATATATTACCCCACAGATAAATCTAACACTGTACAAACATACTTAAACTGGAGACAGAAACACCCTGAAGTAATACCCTACATAGACAGTAACAAACTTGCCAACGTCAGAAGAAACATTATAAAAAAAATTACTGACTGAAGTAGAGATTGATCAAGTTAGACAAGCAATATCGGATAAAATGAACGAAGCTGCAGCTAGAGAAGATAATACAGAGGAAATAATTATAGACCAGCTCAGGGCTGATAAAAACGGAGTAAGGATTGAAAGAGTTAGTATAAGTGATAGGCAAAGTGAAATATTCCCTGAACCAATCATAAACACTAAGACAGATGAACATCAAATACATAAAGAAAGTCACACAAATATTGACCCAACAGAACTACATGAGCTAAAAAATCAAATCATGATTGAATGGCTGAAAATTAAAGAAACCAGCATGGATGAACGTGATACACTCCCTAAAATCCGCAGCTCTAACCAAAACATGAAAATAATTGGTAAGATCCGGCTTGCACTTAAGGATATAATTTCAGCTAATGATGTTGAAATCACAAATCTCAACCACCTATACGATGCATCCGCGAAAATCTCAACGATCCTATGTGGTGTAAAGATTAGAAAACGGCAACATTCCCACAAAAAGCCTGCTTGGCAAGAGCGTTTGCAACAACAAATTAAACTATTTAGATCTGACATTGAATATTTGAAAAACCTTAAGGTTCACAAGACTACCAAACCTACAAAAACCCCAAAATTACTGAAAAAATACAATATGAAAACTATACTTGATATTGATGCCACCATAGAAACCATCAAACAAAAGGTATCTGCCAAAGCTGCCCGCATAGCGAGGTATGAAAAGCATGTTAGATTTTTCAAGGATAGCAACATGTTCAAAAATAACCCCAAGAATTTTTACAGGAAGATAGGAAAAACAGCGTTTACTGCAAGGTCTGTACCATCAAAAGAAGAAGTGCAGGGATTTTGGAATAAAATTTGGGCAGAAGAAAAAACACACAACGAAAAGGCTCCCTGGATTGACAGAATATCTGCAGAACTGGACCCCTTAGAAGAGCAAAAGTGGGAGGGTGTCAAGGTAGAAGATATAAGATGTGCTCTCAGGAGGTCAAGCAAATGGAAGTCTCCAGGAAAGGATAAAATTCCTAACTTCTGGCTGAATGCCTTCCCAGAGAGCCATGAACTGCTGACAGAACTTTACAATGATGTTTTGCAACACCCTAGTAGGATGCCTCCTTGGCTAGTTAATGGGTTAACATTCCTGCTTCCAAAAAGTGAAGAAACAAATGAACCAAAAAACTATAGACCCATAACCTGCTTAACAACTATGTATAAAATGCTAACATCTGTCCTGACGGAATATACTTATAGTTTTTTAACAGACAGCAGCATATTCCCTAATGAACAGAAAGGATGTAAACGGGGAAACTACGGCTGTAAAGATCAACTACTCATCAATAAGATAATCTTAGAAGATTGTCACAAACGACACAAAAACTTATCAATAGCCTGGATAGACTATAAAAAGGCTTTTGATAGCCTACCATATAGCTGGATTAAGAAATGCCTGGAAATGTATAAGATAGCACCTACTCTGCGAAACTTTTTGATTGTAAGTATGAGATCATGGAGAATCACACTAACTCTGAACAGTGACAATGAATCCCTAAATGCTGGTGATGTAAAAATTTCGTGTGGCATTTTCCAGGGTGACTCACTGTCACCACTCCTCTTTTGTTTAGCCTTAATACCTCTCTCAAAACTGCTCAATGACGTGCAGTATGGGTATAAAATGTTTGATAAAAATATAAATCATCTCATTTACATGGATGATTTAAAGCTTTTTGCAAAAAATGACCAACAACTCAAGGGCTTACTAGCGATAGTCAAACAATTCAGTGACGACATCAGAATGCAATTCGGCCTCGATAAATGTGCAAAAGCTACCTTCATCAAAGGAAAAATGACAGAAACATCTAACGTTAACCTTGACCAGCAGAATGTCATAACAGAACTAGACCCAGCGGAGAGCTACAAGTACCTAGGGGTAATTGAAGGGAACGGAATAAGGCATTCAGAGATGAAGGAAAGGATCAGGAGAGAATGTTATCGAAGAGTGAGAGCAATACTCAAGACATAGCTGAATACAAGAAACAGGATCGAAGCGATCAATGCATTAGCCATACCAGTCGTGACTTACAGTTTCAATATCGTTAACTGGTCAATTACTGAAATACGTCAGCTCGACAGGAAAATAAGAAAACTGTTGACAATGCATAGAATGCACCACCCTAAGGCAGATACAGAACGACTTTATCTGCCAAGAAAAGAGGGAGGCCGTGGTCTTTTGCAACTGGCAATAACAATGAAGATTGCTACAATTGGCCTACACACCTACCTGAAAAACTCTGAGGACTGGATGTTAAAACTTGTCTCAAAACATGAAAACAAGAAAGCATCATACTCAGTAACAAAACAGGCAAAGGAATATCTAAGTGAATTCCGAATACAACAAATTTCGGAATTAGAGATAGACATACAAGAAACAAGCACAGAAAAAGCTAGGCGCATGAAAACCCGTGCCAAAACTGCGGCCTTAGATATTCTGAATAATAAATGGCAAGAAAAACCTCTCTATGGCAAATACCCAAAGAGAGCGAATAATGCAGATATTGACAAAGCCCTGACCCATCAATGGCTAATGGCCTCTGGCTTAAAATCTGAAACAGAAGGGTTTATCATAGCAGCTCAAGATCAATGCCTACCAACAAGAAACTACCAGGCCAACATATTAAAGAACGGCAGTAGCCCAACATGTCGTGTATGCCGACAACAAAATGAAACCATTGATCATGTTGTCTCCAAATGCAGTCTTCTAGCGCCTACAGAGTACCTCAACAGGCATGATAGAGCTGCACAATATATTCACTGGGTAATTTGCAAAAACCTGGATTTGCCCCATGAAAAAAACTGGTGGGAACACAAACCACCTCCAGTGCTTGAAAATGACCACATCTCACTCCTCTGGAACGTCACCATTCAAACTGACAGAAAGATAGATGCAAATAGGCCAGACATCATATTGAAAGACTTCAGACAAAGAACATGCCTCCTCATTGATATGACTGTCCCAATCGATATAAACGTATCTGTCAAGACCAACCAAAAACTGAGCAAATATAAAGATCTTGAAATAGAAATCAGCAAAATGTGGAACCTGAAGACTAAAACAATACCTGTTGTCATAGGTGCCCTGGGAATGATAGCGAAAGGGGCTGATTGCTACCTAACTCAGATACCAAGAAACCCCAAAATGGCAGAAATTCAAAAGATAGTGCTCATGGGAACTGCTCATATCCTACGCAAAATACTCTCTATATAATCCCAAGGTTTAAAACAAACTTTTTTTTTAAATTTATGTATTAGACATTCACTAGTACAACACCAAAAAAAACCCCCAAATATATGGCACACTAGGCATGACAACAACGTGAACTTCCAGCCTGTTGTCTCTTGAGGTCTCTGGGTGAGACTTGGAGCCAACTTGTACAGACATAAAGCAAAAGTCAAACATAGAATAATAATAATAGCTCAATACCACAGATTTGCTTGTCAGTTGTTTGACCGTAACCAGTTGAGCATGTCCCTTAGTGGCTGACGATATGTGCATCTCTGATCACGAACAGAAGTAGTGGGGGAGCATCATAGCCATATGTTGAGAGGGATTCTTTGGGGTTTGAATAATTCACCTCTGGAAACATGGGTGGTTCTTTCAACATCCTTAAACAACCCTTATTCAGGGACCTTTTGAGCGGGATGGGCTACTCAACCTGAAGAAAATTGTAACTGGGCCCCAACTGCAAGGTCATGTGCTGTTTATCTTGATATGAAATCACCATGTCGCGCACATATGGTTGTGATGCATGTGCCTGGTGTACCCTTATCAGACGGGTAGTCATGATGGGTATATTGGGCTTCGTATATTTTACCCCAGTGTCACTTTGATGGCATTAACTGCTCTCTCACTCAATAATAATAATAATAATAATAATAATAATAATAATAATAATAATAATAATAATGATGATGATGATGATAATGATAATAATAATAATAATAATAATAATAATAATAATAATGATAATAACAATAATAATAATAATAATGTTAATGATAATAATAATAATAATAATAATAATAATAATAATAATAATAATAATGTTAATAATAATAATAATAATAATAATAATAATAATAATAATTAATAATAATAATAATAATAATAATAATAATAATAATAATAATAATAATAATAATAATAATAATAATGATAATAAAGCTGCGAGAGCCAACTCCTGTTACTGCATCATGGCAAATAATACTAAAAATTGAACTTAAAACGTAAATGGTTGTAAACGTCTGTAAAAAAGAGAAAAATAAACTTCAACATGACTTTAATTGATTACCACAATGCATTCCGACAGTGTTCTACACTCAGAGATACTGGAGTCTCTCCACTCAAATAAAGTAGCTACAACACTACTAAACTATATCTGTCATGCAATTTCAAACTGGAAAACCAGCATAACAGTGAAAACTGAATCACAGGTCATTAAAGCCTAAAAATATAACAATAATAAACTAGAAAAAGCGAAGTTGCTTACAAACTGATGCCTCATGTTCGTATGGTTCCAGGATTGTAAAATATGGAGATGAAAAATTTTCAAAATACAACCCATTTAAATTTGAAATTGTTTGAATTTGGAGTATGAAAACTGTAATAATTGGTGCATCATAGACATATGATTGAAGGTGATTGGAATGAAATGTCCTGTAGCTTCTACAGAAAGTTTGCCTCTTAGAAACTGGAAAGATTATGAGAAGGGTTTTGAGCACTTGAAAAATTATTGAAAGCTTGTGGATATCCAAGTTTACAGGTAGAAACCCCCTACCCTTATAAATTCTACCAGGAATAAGATCAAATCTGCGTCAAATCGAATAATAATGATGATAATGTTGTAGAGAATTAGTAATAATGGTATGCCCCTCCCACGAGATGAATGGAAAAATATACTCACTACAAATAAAAGAGAAGTTCGTGAAGTACTGGAGTACGTAGTAGGTGGTCAGAAATAGTCTAATAAGTATACTGTATACCGAAGTGGTTATAACAATCCAACAAAATAAGGATATAACAGTGACGACGAGGATTTAAACAACTCACAAGGAATTAATTAACTCGATGAGGATTTTAACAACTCACGAGGAGTTAACAAACAAAAGTTTTTGTGCTAATTTTACGAAAAAATCGTAAAATTATGGAAAATTTGTTGGCCTGTTTATTCGAGTTGCAAAAATAGCAGCAACAACAGCAGCAGCTACAACTGCAAGGACAACAGCTGAAGCAACAATTAACACACACCGTGGCTTATTTAAATCTAAGCAGCTTCCCTTCGATGTAAAAGTGGCATATTTCAGCAAAGTAATAGATACAATGCTGAGTGATTGTGATTTCGCTATCGCCTGTCTAGACGATATTTTAATAAAAAGTGTAACACAAGAGTAACACTTTGAAGGGTATTTGAGAAAATAAGAAAAAATACGGGTTCAAATTAACAGAGGGAAAATGTGAGTCCTTGTTGAATAAAATCAAATACTTAGGAAAAGTAATTTACAGAAACGGAAGAAAAACAGATCCATCAAGGGCAACGGCGATAAAGAATATGCCTACACCAAAAATATAACTATGCTACAAGCATTCTTGGGTTTGGTAAACTATTACCAAATCTACAGTCCAAACATACATAATGTAAGGGCCCCACTAAATGATCTGTTGAAAAAATACAAAATGGTGTTGGACGGATAAGTGCCAGAAGGCATTCGATGAATTGAAAAGTATTTTAACTTCGGACCTATCAGTGACACATTTCGCTCCAAAGTAGGAAATTATACTGGCTACAGATGCAATTGAGTACGGTGTAGGAGCCGTACATCTGCACAAATACGACTATGGCAGAAATTAGGCTATAATCCATGTGTCAAGGTCGTTACTGCCTGCTGAAAAGAATCATATTTGGTGTCAAGAAGTTCCATAGATTTATCCACGGATAACGTTTCCGTTTGCAAGCAGATCACCGCCCACTGTTAATTTTTTTTAACTAAGCACTTTGAAACTTCGGATACTGGTAGAATGTGCCACATAGAACAGGGTTTATCCCTAACGTTTTTGACAAAATTTTGTATTTTAGAAGTTATTTCGTGTTAAAGAAATAAATGGAGATTTACAGATGAAAATTTGATACCAGATAACATTGAAAGTCAAAGGTTTTGAAGTGACATCTGGAGCAAAGACAAGGAGCGCAAGAAGGATGCTGAATGGTTACAAGAACTGAAACAAACAGTAGTCTGTCAAAGGTTCGCTAAGGAATTCATTACTTCTAGAAAAGAATAAGACAACATGGTGATGGCTGGAACGCCTTTTCTCACAGATCCATCACAATCAGAGCTAACCTGAGGTTAAAACAATATTCCTCACTAAATGATGAAGCAGCTGAAGTTAAAGAAAAGTTGAAAGAATAAAAGTATCCATATTCCAAATATTGGGATTCCCTTATAAAATAATATAAACTTACATTATTTTTTTCTGGAACACGGAAATTTCATTTTTCTTTTGGTCAGGAAGATTTGGTTGCTCTCTCTAGCAACTCGAGCGACCAGGTAAAAGCTGTCTCGTTGCCTCGTTTCGTTCCCTTCCTCACTTGTTGTTTAGTCCCGAGTTGGATCTGACTGAACATATATGATCAAAGACGTCCCAACTGTAGCCACTCCGTCTTTCTACCCAGACATAATGGACTCTATCTACATATCACAGGATAGAGGTTTTTCTATTCAGTATATAAAAAAAGTTTGGCTACTTTTTTCTAGCAGGTCATGCAACCACATACAGGCTCCGTCGTTGGTCTGTCTCAGTAATAATTTTGTTGTTATCTAGCCCCAAATCAACCCAGATACAGCAAAGCTATCTATCTATATATATATAAAACTGAGAATGTGTCTGTCTGTCTGTGTGTTTCCCTAAAACTTGAGAACTACACAACCAATTTCATTCAAATTTTACACGTGCCTTACTTAGGGTTCATGTAGTTTCATGGGCAAAAAAATGTTCAACGTCTTGCTTAGGGCAAGCCCATAGCAATATCATATTTTCTCCACTATTTCAGTATTACGTGTTAAAATTGAAACAAAAACATTTCTCTATTTTATGTCAGATACTTTCACTTTAACAATAAAAATTTGAGATAATAATAGCAATTGAATTATATGTAGTAAGTAATAATTAAAATGAAACTAAAGTATAATATAATAATTAAATCGTAACATAACAAAAACAAAAATAGCAATTGCTATAAAATTGCATCAATGACTTGAACTTGAATAGGTGGTTTCACATGAATGGGAATAAATTAAAAATGAAATTAATGTGCAGAAATGGAATAGTCCAGATGGAGCTGTGCACATACTTTTTACCACAGCTTTTACATTAGATTATCTGCTAATTAGCTAGCATTAAGTATCTATATGAAGTTTAGATGTATGTAATGTCTGTTTTCTTGAACAGCCGCTTCTACTGAGAACTGCTGTTGGTTTATTTCTTATACATAAAGGACTATAGCTTCAACTGCGTACTGCTTTTTGATTCACCGTAAGGTTTGTTGTTATTATTATTACTGTTTAACTATTGTTATCACGTTTGTTGGTTCCTCGAAAGGGAAATGTTGTGTTGCATTTGTTAAATAATTGTAAACCGTAACCCTCCCCCTTTGGGAGAAGGAGCTTTGGTTATTGTTTAAAAATTGAATTGTGTCCCTGTTTGGGGAAATTGAAAATATTTTCACCGTTTATACGGAAGCATTTTTGTTAAAATGCCTTCGATAGAAGAAAGTCCAAAAATGAATTTCGCTGCAGCCCTCAGCGGGCGCGAACTCATTAAAATTAAAATGGAAGAAATACAAACCTATTTCGGATTGATCACGGACAAAGACGGTGAATCTAGGATAACACCACCAAACGAAATAAAAAAATTAAATTAAAGAAAAGACTATTGTATATAAAGTATACAATGTAGAGAAGAAAAAAAATTTGACAGATATCAACATCTATCCTGGCGGAGAAAACATATGCATTCATGGAGAAGAACGATATTTTCCCTATTGAACAAAAAGGGTGCCGCCGAGGCTCATACGGATGCAAAGATCAACTGCTAATTAATCGTATGATCCTTGAGAACTGTCACAACAAGCGCAGATCTCAGCTCCGCATGGATTGACTATAAAAAGGCCTTCGACAGTATACCGCATCCATGGATCTTGAGATCGCTGGACATCTTCAAAATTTCCCCTGTGATTTCAAACTTCCTGAAGCACAATATGTCGTTGTGGAATACGAATCTCCAATTATACTACTCTAATGGAGTACTTGCCTCAGAAAATATAAACATCAACTGTGAAATTTTTCAAGGTGACTCACTTTCACCTTTAATATTCTGCATAGCCCTAATACCCCTTATTAAACAGAACAGGGTATGGGTATAAAATTGCCAATAAAAAAATAAGCCATCTATTTTATATGGATGACTTAAAACTCTATGGTAAAGACAATAATGAACTTGAAGGCCTATTGCGCACTGTGAAAGCATTCAGCGATGACATCGGGATGGAGTTTGGACTTGAGAAGTGTGCCAAGGCCACTTTCCAGAAAGGGATAGTAAATACCACAAATTCAGTCGTGTTAGATGTTGACACAGTCATAAGAGAGCTTGAGCAAGAACAAACATACAAATATTTAGGGATAAATGAAGGCTCTGGTATTCAGCATGCAAGCATGAAAGAGAAGATCAGGAAGGAATGTTATAGGAGAGTTCGTGCAGTCCTGAAATCTGAACTAAATGCACGTAACAAGGTGTTAGCTATAAATTCCTTAGCAGTTCCAGTTGTTACTTATAGCTACAATGTGTTGAACTGGAATATGAGTGAAGTAAAGAATATAGATAGGAAAATACGCAAGCTGCTGAGTTGTAATAGGATGCACCACCCAAAGGCAGACGTAGATCGCCTTTACCTTCCCAGAGCCCAAGCAGGTCGAGGCCTGATCCAATTTGAACTAGCTTACAAAACAACCACAATTGGACTGGCCAAATATCTTGAAATAACGAATGACTGGATGCTAAAGCTCGTGGAAAATCACGAGAGACGAAAGAAGCTTCATTCTATCATAAAGGAAAGCAAAACATTTGCTATTGATCTCGTGCAGGATACCCAAACTGAACAACCCGAGGGAAGTATGGCAACTATTGTTGCAAAGAAGGTGAAAATAATGGCAACGAAAAAAGCGCACGAGCAATTGGCTGATAGGTGGGAGGAGAAACTTCTGCACGGCAAATATGTGGCCCGCAGCAAACAAGCTGATGTTGACCAGAAGCAAACCCATCAGTGGCTACGGAGCTCAGGGCTAAAAGCAGAGAGCGAAGGTTTCATCCTGGCTGCTCAAGATCAAAGCCTATTAACCCGGAACTACCAGGCCAATGTGATGAAAAATGTAGCAGACCCAAAATGCCGATTCTGCAACGACATGATTGAAACAGTGGACCACCTAATCTCTGGATGTAAAGTCTTAGCACCAGTGGAGTATAAATTAAGACATGACAGAGTTGGCCAATATCTACACTGGCTAATAAGTCGGCATTACAATATCAAAACTGCCGACAAGTGGTATAATCACCCTGAGGCTGTAACTGAAGGAGAAATGTAACGATTCTGTGGGAATTTCCAGTACATACAGACCGAACCATCAAGGCCAATAAACCAGATATTGTTGTGAAAGACAAAAACAATAAAGTTTGCTTATTGATCGACATGAGCATCCCCTGTGATCATAATATCTCAGCGAAAGAGTTTGACAAGCTCAGAAAATATAAAGACCTACTCATTGAAATTGAGAAAATGTGGCATCTCAAGGCGGTTACAATACCAGTGATCGTAGGAGCACTAGGAATGATCAAGAAGGGAACCGAAAATTATATGAGAATGATCCCTGGCTTACCATCCCTGCAAGAAGTGCAAAAGATTGTCTTAACTGGTACATCACACGTATTGAGAAGAGCATTGTCGATGTGAGAATTATTACTACCCATGTATTTTAATTTAACTTAAAAAAAATGAACGAACTATTGAGTTTAGTTTAATGGCCTACCAATGTATATTATGAGTTTCTTTGCCCTAGGAGTCGGGAAGACACTCAGCAAGAAATGGAAGCAAATTTGAAAGAAGAAAAAAAAGTAATAATAATAATAATAACTGGACTAAACTAAATGCAAAAGAAATAGACAAAGAAAAATCCCAGCAATGGTTGAGAAGCTCAGGACTCAAAGCAGAGACTGAAGGATTCTTAATGGTAGCACAAGACCAGAGCCTCCCCACCAGAAATTACAAAAAACATATAATGGAACGAAACATAACAAGTAACTGCAGAATATGTGAAGATGGACAAGAAACAATAAATCATATTATCTCTGGCTGCCCAGTCCTGGCTAAGAAGGAATATATTCACAGACACGACAGAATTGGGACCTACATACACTGGAAGCTATGCCAACACTATGGAATAACAACAGAAAAAAGATGGTATAGGCACACACCAGGAAAGGTCACAGAAAACGAGAAAGCAACCATACTCTGAGATATGCCAATACACACAGATAGAGAAATTAAGGCCAGATATAGTTGTCAGAGACCATGAAGAAAAAAATGCTTTCTAATTGATGTATCAATACCAGCAAATGACAACGGCTCTCTAAAAGAAATGGAGAAACTTTCAAAATACAAAGACCAAGAAATAGAGGTAACTCGAATGTGGAATCTAAAAACAGAAACAATTCCTATCATAGTAGGCGCATTAGGTATGATAAAAAATATTCAGACAAATACATAACAAAAACACCAGGACTAACATACAGAAAATTGCACTAATGGCCACTGCACACATCCTACGCAAAACACTTTCAATACAGTAACCATAAGAGCATCACAGCAAAGCTCAGCACATACCCAAGGCACACAGAGTTGCGCTCGGTAGTGAAATGAAAGCACGCTATAAAAATAAAACTACTGAATAATAATATGTACCCAGAGGCCAAAAACTGCAGAGGTCGCTCTTGCGGAATCAGGTGTACCACAAAATGAGGAAAGTTTCTTTAAACTTGGCTAGCAGCCCCATAGAGTGGTATCTCGAGAAAAACAAAGGTGGTCGTACCATTCTAACACCACCTTTTTATGAGTGATATGCCAAATAAAAAAGAGGTTATCACAACTGCGTTAGAGTGACTGGAAACTCAAGTAAATGTCTCTCGTACAGAGAGTGTCTCACTATGTAGCAGGATGAACCTGGATGTTATTCAGATACTGCTGCAAGGATTAGAAATTGACGGTCTCAGAATGACAAAAGGATCGTCATGGAATGTTACTACAGGAATGCAAAGGAATGTATGAAATATGTAGAGATATATTCCCTGTCACAGAACAAAAGCTTCTAGATTGAAAAATCTAATCATGAAAAGACAATGGCGATCCCTGTTGGAACTGGAAGAGATCTCCATAACAGTGGAAAATAAAGAACATGTCTATGTTGAAGAGGAAATCGAACAAGAAATGGCAGAAAGACCAGAAAGATCATCAGGAGGGAACTAATTATCTAAGTGAAAGCAAGTTTTACTTTCTGAAAGGAAAGGATGTTATAGAGGAGAGAAGGAACTTACTACAACGGTTAAATGAGCATGAACTGGTGAAAGAACGGGACGATCAGCTTCGAGAGGAACCGAAAGAGAAAAACTGCGTTAAGTAGTTAAGAACCTGGCAGTAGCTTCGATGTTTCACCAGTGACAGAAGCTTCGACAGAAGCTTCCAAGTCACTGTCAAATCTTTTCTTGTAAAAAGTAAATTTAATATAGGCATCACATTTTGACTAATTTTACAATTTTATAGCGATTATGAGACGCAGTCGATGAAATCGACATCACTAGTTGATTGATTCTTATTTTATAGACTACCGGAGTAGCTAAAAAAAGTAGAGAACACAATACATTTATTCCAGTGTCTGCTACCCATTATCTTTCAGTTTCCATTTTAATACTATGAATAAATTGCGGTAGCGCCAAATTGTAAGATGTAAGCTCCTCGCAAAACAAGTTTTCAATACACTTCCTATTCCTGGTTGAACCCATCTCACTTCATCTCTACAACTGATCTACACTTTCCCCTTCGGTAACTTCACACAGATATGTCATCCACATCCACAACTCAGTTCATCTAACCTCTCATTTATTGAGGATCAGAAATACAAAGACACGATCACTACACGAATTAAGGAAAGTTTTATGAAGCACTTCACATTAAAATTATCGAAATTGCTTTAAATTCAAGGCTCACACTCTCTGATAATCTTTCATATTAACCTGATATATATTCCATTCCAACATTGCACCATACCCATTTAGAATTTAATATCACATCCTATTTTGAGTCACTTGAAAATACAGCTTATGTGCTTAGACCAGGAGGCAATGTTAACTAAAGTTCCCCTCTATACTGTGTTAATATTTGTTTAAATAATATGCTGCCATATGATATGACTATTTGTTCTCCACGTAAGATAATTAGTTAACATAAGATATTACATTCTAAAATAATTTCCTATATTTGATTTGCGTAATTCCTTCTACACTTAACCTTTGAATCACGAAATGTTACAAAATGGCTTCAGTTAATGGTATTTTGAAAAGTAACTTTCATTTTCTTCAGGTCATCTACCTTTCTGTTTGCGCTGATTCACAAAATATATGTTCTGTGCCAAAATACTGAAGCTAGTCCACTTAATCTGAAGTCTGTTACCAATGTATATTGTATGCCATAAATATGACCAAGGATGCATGTGTGTATAGTATCATTTCTGTCCAGTCAATATAGTCCGAATTAAAGTGTGAATTTTATTTGAGATTTAAAGAACTAATCTGGTTGAAATATTTCTTGTACCTAAAGCGATATCATAATCGTTGTAATGCAGTTTTGTGTAGTTGTTATAAGAACTCATCACAAATTATGATGCCACTTATTTATTCGTGATTTAAATGTATAGGGATTGAATCTTTATGATGTAATGTTTTAGAAACAAATTTGGTTGTCATGTCCCCCATTGAAGGATTTTATCCCAAGTCTCTGTTCGTGGAATCACAGCATGCTTGGCTAGTGAGAGGTGGTTAGGTTGCTGTGGACGACGTCAGTGTGCAAGAAGTTAAAAAAAAAAGGGTGAACTGTGATGTCATCTGCAGGAGAGGAAATGCTGTTAGAAGTGACGTATTGTTGATGTACAGACGACAGAATGTAGGGAACGTCACTGGCTAAGTATCCGTCGGGAAACTTAGCCAGGACACTTACATGTCTTGTACAGCTGAATGCTCTATTAACATCAGATAGCAGAATATACGGGAAGAAAACCCAGATGTTCACACGTGTAGAAGTAGGAGCCACTTGAGAACTATCTGCCCAAGGTAACTAAAAAAGAAGAGGAGAAACAGCGCAGTGGAGAGCAACCAGTCACCACAGCAACAGGACCCAGAAACGACTGTTTCTACAATATCAGGAAACCGAAAGGAACATCACCAATATTACTTCCCAATTATTTACATTATTTACATTTGACGGATACTTGTCCTCATCTTGTTTGTTGTTAACACAACGTAATAATAATAATAATAATAATAATAATAATAATAATAATAATAATAATAATAATAATAATAACATCGAAAAATACATTAGGATTGAGAACCCAGGTTCGAAATTTCCCCAAGACACCTGATGAAGGCTGGAGGGTATATCAGCCGAAACGTTGTGTTAACAACAAACAAGATGAGATCTGTCAAATGTAAATAGGGTAAATAATGTACATAATTCTTCATTTCTTAAATATAGAACTAATTTCCAATTGCCTTGCAATGACGAGAAGTGGACGCTAACGAGAGGTGGTAAAGTGCTGCAGACGTCAAAAGAGAAAAAAAGATGAACCCAAACAAGAAGTGTTTAAGACGCGCTGATAGAAGCAACTACATCGTCTATATTTTGCAAAATATATCAATTGACTAAGCTAAAGAGAGTTTTATTTACTGACTATATAGATAATCTCAATTAACTGAAGTTCTTCAATTCAGTAACTTACATATATAAAAACCCATTGTACATGTCTTCTATGCACATGTGTGTTTAACTGTTTTATTGCAGGAACATGCGGATATAGTCATACACTAAGAAAAAGGAGGACAGCTAGACATTGAGAAGGGGTGATAGAAGTATATTCCATACAAGTGATATAACGTTAATCAGAACTATATTTCCAAATTGCTAAATTCTTCTCAATGGAAACTGTCCGACAGTGCATTCATCGAAAATCTATAAACAAATATAAATAATAAACAAGCATATTTCTTGGGAGAGATGCCAAATAAATCGGCAAATATAAAATAAATGGCAAACTGTTTGTTTCTTGGGCTGACATTTTCAGCATATCATCAGTTATCTTAATTTTAGTAACATTCATAAAAATGTTATCTACTCACAACATAGTGAATAATAAACAACAGATATTGGTACAGTAGCTGCAATAGCAGCAATCAAACCCCAACTACAATTACATTAGCCACACCACTATCATGACAACATCAACAACACTGTTACAACTACAACAACCATACATACGCACGCACGCACGCACGCACGCACACACACATACATACAAAATACACATACATACATACATACAAAATACACATACATACATACATACATACATACATACATACATACAAACCATCAACAGAAGTGGTAAGTTATTGGAAATCATGGGAAAGAAATGATAAATTCGACGAAAAAGCTGAAAGAATAGACAAATTAGAACAGGGATACTGCAAGCATGTTGAGCAAAAACTTTACGAAATCGACACTTCAGTAGTGAAAACAGTCTGGGGAAAAATACCAAACAGGAAATCTCCTGGCCCAGATCTTAAAACAGAATATTGGTTCAAAAATGTCAAATTTTATCAACGACATTTAATAGCACAATGGGAAATGTATCAAGAGCTCAACAACCATCATCCTTCTCATTCATACACAACAAAAACCAAACCATCGAAGCTAAAATTTACTGCCTGATAGCCGGCTTGAATATCAATATAAAATATACACTGGCAGTTTCAAGTTGTTTCTACAGGATCATTGCACCACCAACAAGCAGGAGGTAAAAAAAAAATGGGGCGGGGGTTATTGAGCACCTACAAATCGATAAAAGCATACAAGAAGAATGGAGAACTGCAGCAACTTGACAACTGTAAGGATGGATTAACAAAAATCTTTTGATAGTATACTACATAGGCTGGATTATCAAAGCACTGCAATTCACCAATGTCCCATTAATAACTGAAATCCACTACCGAACCAAAAATTAGTACAACTCTCTATTTCTCAGAGGCGACAATGACGACAGCAAATCTGACACTACGCACTCAAAAAGTAACTTTCATAGCGAAAACACAGTACTGCTCTTTCATACACTACCTGTTTATCATAGATTTGAAATATCTTTTTATTGTTGTTATACATTTATAAATACGCACACACATATATGCATATATATATATATATATATATATATATATATATATATATATATATATATATATATATATAAATATTTTAAATTAGAGATAAAACCACTATTAGGCAAATCAAACAGTGAAAAACATAAACCAAAACATAGAAATAAAATTAATTAATATAATATACAAAATATATAAAATATAAAATTTAAATTTTAAATCATTTAAATTTAAAGTTAAAATTTAAATTAAAAATTTTTTTTTAAATTATTAATTTATACTTAAAAATTTATATATATATATATTATATATATATATATATATATATATATATATATTAATTTTTATTTTTATTATTATTTTTTATTATTATTTTATTTTTATTTTTATTTTTATTTTTATTTTTTAATTATATATTTATTTAATTTTTTAAAAAATATATACAACTATCAAAAAGTATTAAAAAGTTTAATATAACATAAAAAGTAAAACCACTACGAACGTTTCATGCCCATAACCTAATTCGAATAACAATAATTTAAATCAATTAATAATTCGAATTATGGTTATAGTCAATCTTCAGATTAATGATAATATTTAAATAAATAATCAAATATATTTAAACAATATTTTTTTAATAAATAACTAAAATAATATTTTTTCTTATAAAAAACTCTATTATCAAACTAGAAACTTTAACGATTATGATTATGTCATACAATCGATTATAAATATTAAATATTAATTTTTAAGTATTAATTTTTAAGGTAAGAATAGATAGAAAATGTATTTATCTATTCAGATATAATATGGCTTTAAAAAAACATAATAAACCCACAAATAATCTAATCTCAGTTATAGTCAATATCTAATTACCTAAATATTTAACAACTATTCATATTATTAAATTTAATTTCAAGTCAAATAATTATATAATATTTGAATAATAACTAAATTATCAATGAATATATATAAATGTATATAAATATAAGAATTAAGATCTAAAATTATCTCTATCAATAAATATATATGCACGTATAATAAATACCTAATAAATTAATTATTCATTATTACTTATAAATATATTAAAAGATTAAAGATGAAAAAGCAAATTGTAAACAAACAAACTATCTTAAAAGAACGCTATAACTAATTAACGATCCATATATCTCGTTGGCTAATTAATAGCTTACAAAAACCGTATAGTTAAGAACTAAAATGAAATAATAAAATACTTAATGAAATAATCAATCCATAGTTATATAGTGTCCAATAAATATTACGAATATATTTATCAATGGAAAAATACTACTACCAATTATCAATTGAAAAAAGCAATACATAAGTTATAATAACAATTATAAAATATTTAAAATAACTATCAACAAATATAGTTATTAAAGACTAAAATTTATGCTATCAATACATGTATATACATGAAACCTAACATTAAAAAGTCTCGTATAACTGTTAACGATCTATATATCTCTTTGACTAAGTAAAGTCTTACGAATAAACGTAGAGTTAAAATCTAATAATTATATAGAAAAAACTACGATAACTAAATCATTACATAACAATCAGTATTTATATAAAATACAAAATTATACAATAAGACTTATTAAAATATTTAAATTTAAAAATTTTAAAATCTTAAATATAAATATATACTTAGCTTTAAGATTGTTCTCAAGAAAATTCAGCAAACGCCAGAACGTAAGCGAGACCATTGGGGTCTACATTAAACATATTGGATGTCCACTAGGTGGTCATCACTCTTATATGTATATGTATATATATATATATATATATATATATATGTGTGTGTGTGTGTGTGTGTGTGTGTGTGTGTGGTGTGTGTGTGTGTGTGTATGTGTGTGTGTGTGTGTGTGTGTGTGTGAGTGAATGTTCAATTTACAAGGAAAGATCCAGAGGAACAGTTACAAGGTAGCCAAATGTCACATAAGCGCCCAAGGCTAAACACTGTTGTTTATATCCTCCCTGTTAAGACTGATGCATCTTTTCACATTATTCTTCCTCTCGGATTTATTTTAATACATCTATCAAAACATGTGTCGGTGATATGGTGATATAAATGATTTAAATAACACCTTGGGCGTTTGACTCCATTTTCCATTTTATAATAAGGTTAAAAAATTGAATATTAATTTGATTAATATTAATTTAAACCAGTGGCCTAGCATACTGAAAATATCTGAAGATTCAGAAAATTATATTACATACATATAAGAGGGAAGACCACTAAGTGGACATCCAATATGCTAGATGTAGACCCCAAAAGATTGTTCTCAAGAAAATTCAGCAAACGCCAGAACGTAAGCGAGCCAGACCATTGGGGTCTACATTAAACATATTGGATGTCCACTAAGTGGTCATCACTCTTATATGTATATGTATATATATATATATACATATATATATATATATATATATATATATGAGAAAAGGTAAGTTTAAAAAGAACAATTCAAACTTTTGAAAAGGTGATTTCTAATAAGGATTCATCATATTCATGAGAATCAGTCAAAACAGGTAATATGAATATGAATATAATATTTGAGGAGATTCGTTATAGGTATAAGAATATACCATAAACAAGTATAAAAAATGGTGAGGTGTTGAAACAGAAATAGATTTATTATAAAACTGGATTGGATTCAATTCAGTTTTATAATAAATCTATTTCTGTTTCAACATCTTTTCTCCATTTTTTCATACTTGTTTATGGTATATTCGTATACCTAGAACGAATCTCCTCAAATATATATCAGGTCATTCCATAAGTTCTATCCGATTTTACCTTTTTTAAAAAAAATTCAATGAAATTTAATAGTATTTTAGAATGTCTAATGGAATTAAAAAATTACTTTTATGCATTTTTGTGCATTTAAACTAATTAAATATTATTTTACAGAATAATAGAATTAAATTTTTTTTATTAAAACCCTTAAAACTCTTTCTAACATGGATGTATCCAAAGAGCATTTGAGGCACATAATGCTTTATGAGTACAAAAAAAGGAAACTCTGCAGCTGCAGCGACTCGAAACACATACTCTGTTTATGGGATAGAATGCTTAAATGAAAGAATTTGCAGAAGATGGTTTGCAAAATTCAGAAGTGATGATATTAGCCTTGGAGATGAAGATCGAACAGGACGTTCAGTTGAATTTGATGATAAGCTCCTTGAGGCATTACTTGAAGAAAATCCTGCATTATCAGTTGAAGAATTGGCAATAAAGCTTAGTTCAAACCATACAACTGTTCATTGTCATCTCCAACAACTTGGAAAATGTGTGCCCCATGAATTGTCCGAAAGCAACCGCAAATCCCGAGTTGACATCTGCTCTTCTCTCCATTCTCGCGAACTCATTTTACCCTTTTTGGATAGACTTGTGACTGGTGATTAAAAATGGATCTTCTATTGAAATGTTAAACGTCGTAAACAGTGGCGTGGTAAAAGTTCAACCAGAACCGAGAAAGGAACTTCATAGGGAAAAGGTTCTCTCTATCTGGTGGCACTGCAAAGGAGTAATTCACTTTGAATTGTTTCCACTTAATGCAACAATCAATGCTCAAGTCTACCCTCAGCAATGAGAGTGTTTGACACAAGCTTTGAAGAAAAAAACCCCGCTTTAGCGTATTGAAATGGAGTGATGTGGCACCACACTGAAAAGATTACATCACAGAAGATCGAAGAGCTTGGTTGGGAAAAAATTCCTCATCCACCTTATTCTCCCGACCTTGCTCCTTCAGACTGCCATTTGTTTCGTAGTTTACAGAATCATTTGAGGGAGGGGACATAACTTTGAGGGGGTCGAAACTGACATTTCAGAGTTCTTCGCTTTGAAACCAAAAGAGTTTTACATTTATGGGATTAAAAAGCTTGTAAATAGATGGAAGAAAGTCTTAGATGATCAGAGAAAGTACAGTGATGATTAAATTTCAATTAAATACAACATTTGATCACTTGTTTTCTTTATTCAAAATTCGCACATAACTTATGGATGACCTGATATATATATATATATATATATATATATATATATATATATATATATATATTCTTTTTTCTTTATTCGTTTCAGTCATTTGACTGCAGCCATGGTGGAGCACCGCTTTTAGTTGAGCAAATCGACCCCAGGACTTATGCTTTGTAAGCCTACTTCTTATTCTATCGGTCTGTTTTATCGAACTGCTAACTTACGGAGAGGTAAACACACCAACATCGGTTGTCAAGCAATGCTGGGGGGACAAACACACACACACACACACACACCATATATATATATATATATATATATATATATATATATATATATATATACACGACGAGCTTCTTTCAGTTTCCATGTAACAAATCCACTCACAAGGCTTTAGTCGATCCGAGGCTATAGTAGAAGACACTTGCCCAAGGTGCTATGCATGTTGTTGACAAGCAATCTACTTACCACACAGTCACGGAGATGTACTTGCATAGCAAGTGATTTGATCTGAGATTGTGTGCTGAAACAAAAACAATTGCAGCGTGGAGGATATTTGAACATCGTTCAAGAAAGCACAAAGACCGTTAGTTTCACTTCGTTTAATTTTCATTTGTGTCAAAATATTTTCGTTGCTTTGAAACGGTGACCTATTCACTAACAAAACTAGGCGCTGCATCTGAAAAAGTAACAGTTAATTCATGATATATGTATGTATGTATGTATGTATGTATGTATGTATGTATGTATGTATGATGTATGCGTGCATGTATGCATGTATGTATATATGTGTGCACGTATGCATATATGTATGTATGTATGTATGTACATGTGTATGTGCGCATGCATATACGCAAGTACGTATGTATGTATGTATGTATGTATGTATGTATGTATGTATGTATGTATGTATGTATGTATGTATGTATGCATGTATGTAAGTATGTATGTATGTGAGCATTTACGAATGTAAGCGTGTAGATGTGTTTGCGTGTGTGTATATGTGCATGTACATGTAAATGTACGTTTACGTACTGATATGTATGTCTGTTCAAGTTTTATATATAACTGTTACTCCATAGAAGGTTGTATATTAGGGTAATGACTTTTTCACAACTTAATAAATCTATACTGTAATTCGATGAATAGTTTCATAAAAGTCGGGAAAATAACATTTATTTGTTTCATTTGAAAAAGACGTCACCCCCAGCTTAAGAAATCAATCACCACTTTTGAGCCAAATCATGCAAAATTCTAGAGTGGTTCATAATGCCTGCTCAAGTTGCTTTTTTTTTACCAAACTTAATGCGCTGATTCAATGCAATGCAGAAATAATATATCCGAAATTTCAGCTTTCTAGTTGAAGTAGTTTCAGAGTTATGGGCACTAGATTCACACTTCAGTATTTCCGAAGCCTAAATCCTTATAAACGCATGAGAGATGTAGAATAAAAGTGTATTTATACATTTTTAAGATTACTGAATTGAAATTGCTCTACGCAAAGGTTCAAAACTAATGTATTTTAAGACAGAGGCCACTACAAACATTTGATAACGTACAAAATTTAAAATAATGCATATTTTTAAGTTAATAGGTTTAATTCCAATTTTAAATAGCTGTATAAGAAAAATGGTGCTGAATGTTAGCAAATTTTTAAACATAACACAAAGTTAATATGTTTTGTTAGATAAAATAAATCGAAGCTGAAGTTTCTCCTTCTTTTGACAAACAGCATAAAGATCTTGAAGCCACTTGATTGCCCGTTCAACACTGATTTGTTCTGAGAATTTCCAGTTTTGATGCTTCTCGACTCCAAAAATTTTTACAGAGTTCAATGCTTTTTTATGAACTTGCAGGCTACCACATAACTTCTGGTTATCATGTGCATTGAACATTTGGTCAGTAAACCAAAAATCTGCCCATCAGTAAGAGATAAATCGACAAACATTGAGAAGCAAGATTCTATTCTCTGGTAGAAGAATAAATGCCAAAAAGAGCTAGTATTGCTCGAGAATTCCATCTTGCATTACTTAAGTTGGGTATTTTTTAAAAACTTTACAGTAGGAAATTTTCCGGTTTCTTCAAAGACACGAAAAACTCTGCTCAAATGAAATAGAAATTTCATGTCATCTCGCCATCCTGCTGATTCAGTAATCTTTTCTTCGCCACTGTTGAAATTAACCTGGAGTTTCTCGTAATTACTTAGAAGCTCTGGGATGAATGTATATTCAATATTGGGAGATGACTTTTTTCTCCAAGTTCGTTATCCATTACAACACGAAGAACTCTATCAGGGATATGATGCTGACAACCAATAAATTGCGTTTCTTTCAAACCCTTTTGAGCAAACAGTCTTTGCAACTGAATGACAATGCCATTTCTTTTCCCGGTGTTCGCACTCGTATCAACGACAATCATCTTTGCACAGTTCCATAAATTGTATTCCTCCAAAACAGCTGTTATTCCTTTCACAACAGTATCGGCTTTTCCGTTTGGTAATTGGGGTGCTTTTAACTTAACTTCTCTCTGTTCATTCTTTAAGGTATTACTAACTTGGTTGAAGTTTCAGTCTTGCTATACTTCCTCCTTGTTAGTGTGGATTCTTCATCTGATTTCTCGGACACTTAATATTCACTTTCAGTCTCTGCTTCAGACACTGACGATGATACTAGAGTTGCATTAAGGACAATTTTCTTCTTTTGGATAGCTGGATACTTTTAGAACTAGCTGCCTTTCCAGTTCCATACCCAACCTGTCCATTGCTTTCAATTTGAAGATAACATAACCTTCTATCCTCACTGCACAGCCATTCACCGTTTTCCTTTTTTGTGATGTCAAAAATTCCTTTCAATGAATCGTATTTTCCTTGTTTTACACATTCATCGTAGGTATTCAGCCCTTTTCTATATTTGCTTGTACATTTTAAATTGATAAATATGGGAAGTTTAATTTCTTTTGCCATAAAAAGTTACTTCTTTCAAAATTTTCTTTGACTTTTCTTTCCTTCCTTTGAAGTTTCATTGGTATCCTGCAGTTGATTTCCAAAGAAAGCTCTTCTAGCGGAACACCTCTTCTTTTCCTATGTGAGTCTTGAAATTGCACGAGATTCCTCGTCCAGATTTTTCTGTTTCTTTGAGTGACTCAAGCACTTCTCTTAGGAGACATTATTTTTTATACTCTAGTTGGATAAGCCTACTATTCTGAAAAACAGTTAATATAGTCAGAGTTTTTAGCGACACAGAAATAAAAAGGAGAGGAAGAGGATATTTCGTAAAGTAGGGCCTAAGTGGTAACAAATTAAAAAATCTATAACTCCTAAACTACTTAAACTTGAAAGCTAAAATTTGAGATATACTGCTTCTGCATTGCATTAAGTCAGTACACCAAGTTCGGCAAAAACTTGAGTAAGCATTATGAACCCCGCCCCTAGAATTTCGCATGATTTGGGTCAAAGGTGGTGATCAATTTCTTAAGTTAGGGTGTGACGTTTTTTTTCAAATAAAGCAAAATGAAGTTTGTTTTCCCTACTCTATGAAATTGTTTATTGACTTTCAATACAGGAAATTGCTTACTTTCAAAAATTCAAAAATGCATAACCCTATTGTATAAGGGTGAATAGACACAATGTCTTAGATACATACATGCAAATATAAACATACTAAAACTTATGTACAAGCACACGCAATCACATAAGCGAGTATACACACACACGCATATATACGTATAATCTTACAGTATACACATATATACGTTTATCCATCTACGCATATATATGTCACTATTTTCAGTCAACAGCTAAACCCAAATACTTTTTCTTTTTTTATTTTACATAGACATCTACATATATATGAGCATATATATATATACATATACGTGTACAGGCATATACACACTCATATACACATACATACCCACACACACAAACATACACACATACTCGCACATACATATACATGCTAAAATACACATACATCTACACATGCGCACATATATATATAAATCTATGCACGTTCATACAACTATATATAATTACATATATGCATCAGTATCGTGCATCTCAACATCTATATATGAATTTCTACATGTAAATGAGATAAAGGGGTGATTATAAATGGCTCCTCGCGAGTGGAATCTGGGTGTTACCCCGTTCGGATTTTACCCATTCGGTTGAGGGTGGGTTTGTACTCCTGTATATAGACAGCTTCGGTAATTTGTCTCAGCATTGCATCAGTGGCACGTGTAGATAGGATATCTAACCTAAGTCTCTCTAAGGAGCCATTGTGAAAGTCTCTACAGCACGCTGATAGAAAATAGAGTTCGTTTTTTTTTCAGTGTAGTTATCCAGGTGTTCTTTGAACCTATCATTAATGCTCCTTCTCACCAATATAGAACTGTAGGAGAACAGCATAAATCCTTTCTGGCGCTTAACCTGGTATACAGTGTTCGTTTTACAGTTTACATATGGGTTTGGTTTGTAGAACATACTACACAATTATTTTGACAAGTGATTCTATCAAATGGGTATGACTTACTTAATATAGATTTCATAGTCCTACCTGTCTTTTCTACAACTTTGTTCTTAATGCCAGTTGTGCGTAGGATTTTCTTAAATAGCTTATTTAATTCGCTCATAGGTGTAGCGTCAGTGTATTGTTTGTTGGAAACCGACTCCCTCCTCAGTGGAAGATTTATAATAACTAACAAATAGAATTGCGTTACATACATACATACATACATACATACATACATACATACATACATACATACATACATACATATATACATACATACATAAACACATATATATCATGAACTAACTGCTACTCTCTCAGATGCAGCTACAAGTTTTATCAGTGAACGAGTCGCGATTTCAAAGCGACGAAAATATTTTGACACAAACGAAACTTAAATGTTAAAGTGAAACTAACGGCTTTTGCGTGTTCTTGAATGACTTACAAATATCTCCTACGCTGCATTTGTGCTTTATATATATATATATATATATATATATATATATCGCCATGATTGACCACTAGCCACTAAAGCTTTTATTGTCTCTTTCTCTCTGTTTATTTTCTCGTGTTCCTTTCTGTTGAAGAGCGTAGGCTCGAAGCGTAAAAGACTTACTCACCTTCCCGAGCGTTAAACTAATACACCTGTTTGTTGTTTACACACCTGTATTCGTCTTTTGTTTTTCGTAAATTCCAACTATATATATATATATATATATATAATATATATATATATATATATATATATCGCCATGATTGACCACTAGCCACTAAAGCTTTTATTGTCTCTTTCTCTCTGTTTATTTTCTCGTGTTCCTTTCTGTTGAAGAGCGTAGGCTCGAAGCGTAAAAGACTTACTCACCTTCCCGAGCGTTAAACTAATACACCTGTTTGTTGTTTACACACCTGTATTCGTCTTTTGTTTTTCGTAAATTCCAACTATATATATATATATATATATATATATATATATATATATATATGATAGTAGGGAATATAATTCCAAACTTACAGGGAAAAATTCAATTTACCAATTCTAAATCAAATTTCGCAATATATAATATATGTATATAATTGATAGAAAAAACCACTATTAAGCAATTCAACAGCGAAAGACATTATTCACACCATATAGAAAAAATATATATACTATAAAAACCTTATTCTAAAAATCAATAAAGTACATAAACAATAAATAGTAAATAGTAGTAAACTGACTACGCGCGTTTCGTGGCTGCATTTTCCTATAGATAATAATAATAAAATCAATTCGATTTAAAATTAAATCGATCCAAAATCAATTCTATTTAAAAACATCAGGTCTAAAATAGTAATAATAACAATAATAAAAATAATAATAAAATATATGTACGTATCTTAACCCATAAGAATTATCAAACAAATATAGAAAAATACGTGTTTTAACAATAAATAATCGAAAAACATTTATCAATATTACTTAAAATAAACCATAACTTATCTTATCGAAGAATTTCTGTTAACTAAAATTTTAAACGTAATACGTAGAACTTAGCATTTATAAGAAATATATCGCGTGAAAATATGGCTTAAATAAAAATTATAGAATAAATAGATAGAAATATGTATTTAAGCTGTTAAAATGACAAAATGCATCTTAGCTGTGAGAATAAGAAAAAATTAACTGTAATATACCATTTACTAGAAAATTTTAAAGTTTAAATAATTTAAAACTAAAATACGTAAAATACATAATATACGTAAATTAATCTAAATTTCTATAATTTAATCTATTTTCACTAATTTATTTATCTATTTTATAAACATCTTAGTTTAATCTTATTCTAATTATGTGATATACACTATATAGTCTCATGCTAATTTATACACATTTTGCTACTACAAATTATAACTACAGCAATTAGTAACATAAAATAGGGTTTATATATATATATATATGCATATATATATATATATATATACATATATATATATATATATATATATATATATATTATATATATATTATATATATATATATATATATATATATTATATATATATATATATATATATATAGGCGCAGGAGTGGCTGTGTGGTAAGTAGCTTGCTAACCAACCACATGGCCCGGGTTCAGTCCCACTGCCTGGCATCTTGGGCAAGTGTCTTCTGCTATAGCCCCGGGCCGACCAATGCCTTGTGAGTGGATTTGGTAGACAGAAACTGAAAGAAGCCTGTCGTATATATGTATATATGTGTGTGTGTGTCTGTGTTTGTCCCCCTAGCATTGCTTGACAACCGATGCTGGTGTGTTTACGTCCCCATCACTTAGCGGTTCGGCAAAAGAGATCGATAGAATAAGTACTGGGCTGACAAAGAATAAGTCCCGGGGTCGATTTGCTCGACTAAAGGCGGTGCTCCAGCATGGCCGCAGTCAAATGACTGAAACGAGTAAAAGAGTAATTAGCTAAACTTATTATATAAGTAATTTAACTTATGTCTACATTTAATTTTTCATTCATCTAGAGAATTAACCAATTTTTTATTATTAGATAATGATATCTCATTAAATTTATTAGTACATAATAAACAAAAATTACTACCTATTCGATAAGGTTTTGCCTTACAAACTATCTCCCAATTTCAATTGTACTTAATACTTTTAGATTTTAGTTCCCATATATATTATATATATATATATATATATATATATATATATATAATATATATATATATATATATATATATATACTAAGCAATAAAGGGTTTAGCAACGAATTGCCTTACCACATACCGAATTTAGAAATAGCAGTCAAAGAGTTATAGCTATTTCTTCTACTAAAAAGGGAGATCTCAGTAAAAACAGCAATTGGAAGGCAGACACAAACAGGTAAGAGAGAATGAATTGACGGCAATCTATCATACAATTTTAAGTTATCTACGGACGCACGTTTCGAAATCAAGTTTTTAGGAATATATATATATATATATATATATATATATATATATATATATATATATATATATATATACTCAAAATAATATATATATATATATACTCTTTTACTTGTTTCAGCCATTTGACTGTGGCCATGCTGGAGCACCGCCTTTAGTCGAGCAAATCGATCCCAGGGCTTATTTTCTGTAAGCCTAGTACTTATTCT
Source organism: Octopus sinensis (assembly GCF_006345805.1). NCBI lineage: Eukaryota > Metazoa > Mollusca > Cephalopoda > Octopoda > Octopodidae > Octopus > Octopus sinensis. The sequence goes on along the minus strand of NC_043000.1, from coordinate 75,879,775 downwards.
ATCGGTCTCTTTCGCCGAACCGCTAATTTACGGGGTCGTAAACATACCACCATCAGTTGTCAAACACATAAACACACACACATACATACACACACACACATACATACACACACACACACACATATATATACATATATATATATATATATTCAGCAAAAACAATTAAGATTCAAGTGAATTCTAATGAATTCAAATGAATATGGTACTTAACTTAGATGCACCAGAATTCATTTATGGTATTAACCATAAAATAATGTGGGGTGATTATAACCAAGAAAAAAGCAACAAGAATGGATTAGTAGTTTAGTGCAATTGTTTCATACTAAGAACAATTTTATTTGAAGCTGCAAATATTGCAGCAAATACAAATGTCCAGTATTCATCAGCTAAATCACATATATGTTTTCCAGACATCCTAGAGAGTTTGATTATCCTCATGAAGAATTAGGAGTGGTACTTAATTTCTCAACAAGAATGGAGAAAGTAAACATAGAGTTTTCCCCTAAAGACATCCCCTTACACAGTAAGGATGAATATATCTGGCTACTAATCCATAGGATAAACGATTTCATTAGAAGAATTAGATGGAAGACATACCATTTTGATATTAAGCAGAAGAAAGACCCTCAAACAACGGTGCATCATTAGAAAGCAATTTAAGTCTGCTTATAATTTGACTTTAAATTTTATAGAACTCACTCCTAATACTTCATGAGGATAATCAAACTCTCTAGGATGTCTGGAAAACATATATGCGATTTAGCTGATGAATACTGGACATTTGTATTTGCTGCATTATTTGCAGCTTCAAATAAAATTGTTCTTAGTATGAAACAATTGTACTAAACTACTAATCCATTCTTGTTGCTTTTTTCTTGGTTATATATATATATATATATATATATATATATATATATATATATACGATGGGCTTCTTTCAGTTTTCGTCTACCAAATCCACTCACAAGGCTTTGGTCGGCCCGAGGCTATAGTAGAAGACACTTGCCCAAGGTGCCACGCAGTGGGAACGAACACGGAACCATGTGGTTGGTAAGCAAGCTACTTACCACACAGCCACTCCTGCGCCTGTATGTATATATACATACATACATATGTACATACATATACAGGGTGCGGTGAATAAATTGTCGTCTAAATTACACAAAAATGAAAATAACACTGACATCTCATTTTAACATATATTTACCAAAATTATATAAAAATATCTTGAAATACTAAAGAGTAAATTTATTCAATAAAATTTCCATTAGCTTCAAGCACGGCCTCCAGACGACTTCGGAATCTCCTGCAAATCTGGACGATCTCCTTGTTAATGTTGGTGAATGCTGCCATAATCCTTGCCTTCAGTTCATCTTTGGTGTTAGAAGGAGTTTTCTTGGTCTCTCGCTCAACTGCACCCACGCATAATAATCAAGAGAGTTGCAGTCTGGGGAGTTAGATGGCTAGATGTTAGGGATGATGTGGTCGCAGAAATTGTCTGACGGACATGACTGGGTTCTCCTGCTTGTGTAGCATGGCGAGAGTCCTGTTGCCAGACATAGGGTCTTCCAGCAGCACAACCTCCTCCAAGCACTTGATGTAGGCTTTCATGTTGAGACTGAAGCCATGTGGGAAGATGAATAGAGGCATAACGTCGCCAACACTAGTGATCACTCCAAACACCATGATGTTGACTGGATGTTTGATATCTATCACTCTCGGTACATGTTTTGGGGATACGGCAAGCCAACGGTTCTTCTGTATGTTCACCACCTGATCTTGGCTGAAATTTTTCTCGTCTGAGAAAAACCAAAGCATTTTCGGTTGGAAAGGATGCTTGAGTTTGTTCAAATACTTCGTAGAGCGGTTTTTCCTCTTGTCCTTGATGGCTTGGGATAAAAATTGGCTCTTTCTCACCTTGTATGAGGAATACCGAATGTCTTCATGCACACGTTGCCTGATAAGAAACTCAGGCACTCCCATGTCCCTGGCGATGGACCTGATTGACTCGGAGGGATCGTGTCAATCATGACCTGGATCTCACCAATAAATACAGGAGTTCTTTTCTTATCAGAACGATCAGAGTGAGTTTCCGAGCTGCGGTACTTTCGTAATCACCACTACACTCATCCAAGTCTCTTCGAATGTCCTTAGATTGACACCCAAATACTATGAAATGTTCGTATTGGAGCTTCCGGCGCGAATGTCAAGTAGTGCAACATGTCGTTTCCAAATTTCTGGCAGAGTGGATTGCGTCCAGCTGACCCTACTATACTGTGTAGTTGACAAAATCAAAAACAAACAATGCGCATGCGTGAAATCAAAAATATATAACAGTGACAATTTACTCATCGCACTCTGGGTGTACGTTGTTACTTTGTCTTTCTCACTCTTTTTCTTCTTTTCTTTTTTTCCTTTCTTTTTCTTCTTTTCATGACCTTTGAATTTTTTAAACTTTTTTACTCTGTACGTTATTACTTTGCCTTTCTCTCTCCTTTTCTTCTTTTTCTCCTTTTTCCCGATTACAAATCCTTTCTCCTCTACCTTCACCACCGCCTAAAGAAACACCTTCCACTCTTCCTTTCCGCTGCTTTCAACCTTCTATTAATCTTCCCCTACTGATTTTCAAAATAATTCAGTTCTCTAGCTACGTTTCCTTTCTCAGTCGCTGCCCTCACCACCACCTCATCCCCAAAGGTTTCCGCCTCCATTTCCATCCCACTTTCCACTCTACTTCTGCCATCCCACCCATACTCCGTATTACTTCCAACCGCCTTATGCGTTCCACCATTCGTTTTTATCTCTCCAAAATACATACCCTCGACCGCCTTCTCCCTCTCGCTTATTCCATCTTTTTCTCCTCTCTTTCGCCTTCCTTTGCACGTTCCACTCTACGCTTCATAATTCATTTATATCATCTTTACCACGAGTTCCTCGCTCGCATTAAACAACACAAACTCGACTTACTGCTTCATTCTGTCCCACCCGATCCAATTACACCCACCACTTCCCCTTTCCTCCTCCCTCCCCGATACACTCACCCCTCGTCCTCACCCCCAACCCTTCCGTTACTCCAATCCCCCACGCACTTACTCCTCCTCTCTCTCCTTTCAGCCTTCCACTACCCCACCACCCCTCCCACGCCAAACTCATCCACACCCTCCCCACTTCGGTCTATTGTTACCATTCCACCTGAACTTTCCCTCTCTGAGACGGAGCGCTCTCTTCTCAGTAAGGGTCTGCGCGTCACCCCACCTCACTCCATCCAGTAACGTATTTCAGACCTATGCTGATATTCATATCTTTGTACGCTGCGTTAGGCTATATGCACTATTCCACAACACACCACCTGCATCTAATGAAGAGGAGTGTTTCACTGACCTGGGTCGCCGACCATCTCACTGGACGCCAGCTCCTGGAAAGTTCCAAGCAGTCGATCATTTTGCAAGCATCTGCCAACGTGTTGTGGACCGGTTTAACTTTCGCAGGCGTCCCCAACATTTTACCATCTTCCCAACCGAACTCTCGGCCCTTCGATGTCGCTGACGCTGCAAAGACATCATCATAAAACCGACTGACGAGGGTGGAGCTGTGGTGGTGTGGAGCTCAGACCTCTACAAGGCTGTAGCTCTCCGCCAACTTTAAGACACCTTCTTCTATTGCCCTCGGCCCTCCAGACTAACAGACTGTGTCCTCCACTATTCATGACCTCATCTCCTCCTCCCGTCTCTTTCCCACCGCCTCCATCTCATTGTCCGCACTCAACGCACCCCTACCATTTACTTCCTTCCCCAAATCCACAAGCCCAACAACCCTGGCCGCCCTATCGTCTCCGCCTGTAACTGCCCCACGGAATTGATTTCAAAATAACTCAACCGTGTCCTTTCCCCTAGTGGCTTCCCTCCCCTCCTACATCCATGACATTAACCATGCTGCTCTCCGTCTCTTCAATTCTTCCTCCTTCCCTCCTGGCTCCTTCTCTTCACTCTTGATATCAAGAGTCTATATAAGGTGATCCTACACAACGAAGGGTTTCTTGCACTGAAACACTTCCTTGACCTTCGATCCAAACCCCAATCTGACACCTCCACACTTCTCCGTCTGGCCGAACTTGTCCTCTCTTTCAACTGCTTCTCGTTCGCAGGGAATTTTTACCAACAGTCTCGGGAGTGGCCATGGTAACGAGAATGGGCCTCAACTATGCGAACCTGTTCGTTGACTACGTTGAGGCCCAAATATTCTCACGATTCACTGGTCCCACTCCCAAACTATACGGTTGTTATATTAATGACTGTATCGGCGCGACCTCACTCTCCTACGAACAACTAGACTTTTTCCTTTCTTTTGTCCAATCTTTCCATCCTGCCCTTGAATTCTCCTGTACTATTTCCAACATTTCTGTCGCATTCCTCGACATTTCGGTCAACATACACCACTCCGCTCTCCCTACATCTCTACCACTCAAAATAATTCAAACGTGTCCTTTCCTCTAGTGGCTTCCCTCCCCTCCCACATCCATGTCACTAACTATGCTCTCCATCTCTTCAACTCTTTCTCCTTCCCTCCTGGCTCCTTCTCTTCACTCTTGATATCAAGAGTCTATATAAGTTGATCCTACATAACGAAGGGTTTCTTGCATTGAAACACTTCCTAGACCTTCGATCCAAACCCCAATCTGACACCTCCACACTTCTCCGTCTGGCCGAACTTGTCCTCTCTTTCAATTGCTTCTCGTTCGCAGGGGATTTTTACCTCCTTCCCCTCCCACATCCATGACACTAACCATGCTCTCCGTCTCTTCAACTCTTTCTCCTTCCCTCTTGTCGCATTCCTCGACATTTCGGTCAACATACACCACTCCGCTCTCCCTACCTCCATCCCCTACAAACACACTGACTCATATTCATACCTCAACTTCTCCTCCTCCCACCCTACCCACACCAAGCTCTCCATCCCCTACTCTCAATTCCTCCGTCTGCACAGGCTCTGCAGTGACAACCATGACTTTAAGATTCAGTCTCAACTCATGGCTCGCCACTTCATCCTTCGTGGATATCCCTTCACCACTATCCACACAGCCCTTGCCAGAGCACTTTCGTGGACCGTGCCTCTGCTCTCTCTCCCCGCACCCGCACCCACCCCGCCGTTGCTCGTCTCCCGTTTCCCTTCACCTACAACCCCTCCACCCTGCCCCTCCAACACACCATGCTCCGAGCCTTCCGATGACCCCAGTCCGACCCCTCTACTTTGCACATCCACCCCAACCCCACTCCGTCCCTCCTCCAAACAAGCCCACAACCTTTGAGGCCTTTCTGGTCCACAGTTTCTCCCCTAACCCCACCTCCCAACCTGGCTCGCTCCCCTGCTGCAGCTCACGCTACCTCTCTAACACGACCATCCTCACAGCCACCCATCATCGTCCCTATCATATCACCGACTCCTTTACTTGCACTTCTAAAAACGTCATTTACTGCATCTCATACTCTTTCTGTCCTCTGTACATCTGTGAAACGGGACGCCGCTTGGCTGACCGGGTCGCGGAGCACCTCCGAGACATCAGACTTGGCAATGACACCCCGATCTCGCGCCATTTTCGCTCTACTGGTCATTCACTACAACACCTGTCTGTGTTCGGATTGCCTTTGCACAGGGGCCATCCGGATACCCGCCTTCGTCGTGAACAGGAATTAATCTTCTCTCTTCGCTCCTTTGTACCATATGGGCTCAACTCCCCTCTCTTCATCTGACACTGACTTCCTCTCTTCACTCCTACCCACCTTCTCTCTTCATTTATACCCCTCCACCTACGCCTCATACCCATACACCCCACCTCCACACATTCCACTCCCATACACACTACCCCCACACACACTAGCACTAACTATTTCCCCTTCCCCCACATCCCTACACTCCCACACACCCACGCCACACTACATCATACCACACTCCCACACCACTCCACACACTAGCACTGACTACTTCACAGCACCCACACCACACACCATCATCCGCTCACGTACACACCATCATCCGCGCACCCACACACCTACACATTTCAGACGCGCACACACACGCACACATTCGCACATGTCAAAGTCACTAGTCCCTATCCACACACACACACACACACACACATTCTCATATACATATACGCACGCGCACCTTCGTTTGGGGAACGCCAATACTTTATTATGTTCTCTTCTTTCTACCTCTCCTATCAAAGCTTTTTTTCCCAACCAGTCACCATGCTTGACCGCTAAATCCACAACTTCTTTTTCTCTCTCTGTTCTTTTGGTCAAGCTATCGTATCTCCAGTTGCTTCAGATGTTAAAATACCAAAAATTGTCAAAGTGTAGTACAATGGTTTTGCTTTTTGATGGTGAAACTACTTTTACGTTTTCTGAAAAAGCAATGTTTTGGACTTACGACACTTTTGCATAATAGCAACAATTATATATATATATAACAGAAACAACAGAGCGACTGAAGGACTAAGAGTTTCGTGCGTTAACGCACGAAACTCTCGGATCTTGATTACGCATGTATCTATGTATGTATATGTGTGTGTGTGTATATATATATATATATATATAAATATATATATATTATATATATATATATATATATATATATACACGTATGTAATGTGTGTGTATGTAAATGTGTGCGTATGTGTGTGTGTGTGTGTGTATGTGTATGTGTACCTGTATGTATGACTATCTACCTACATATTTATAATTTTGCAAGCCTTCACTGTTTCCCAAGCAAAAATGCTTCTTATTACGGCTAAGAAAATAACTACTCTCTAGATAGGTGCAAAAGTGTCTACATACTAGAAAAGTTAAATACTAAGTGTCATAGCATACGGTCATATATGTCCAATTATCATCAACATCATCATTATTGTAATTGCAAAGAAAAGATATTGTAAGTTGTTATCGAATTATATTGTTTTCAATATAACTATTTCATGTTTTGTGGTACCATTTAGTTATTAAACTAACTAGTAGCTGGAACAGAAATACCTATGTCAGTCGAGAATGATATTTTAGCACAGCTGGGGTAAGGTTTCAAAGAGAGGTAGAAGCAAAGGAAAATTCAACCACAACCTTGAAGAGCGATGAACTGTTCTTGATTCCAACATAACTCCATCGGAGACCAGCATAAATAGAGATGAGTAAGATACTACCAGAAATAGATATCTCCTTGCCGGTGGCGGTCGTATTTTACGGTGTGGAAAATAAAAGAAATATTTAATGAGCTCAAAAACTGGAAAAGGAAGATTAGTTGGGCACAGAGATAAAATTATTAATCCACACAAACCAAGAAAGCATAGCGGCTATCCCTGACTTGATCAACCTCCCAAATGGCTCACAGCCTTTCATAGCAATTAAAGGCATAAAGCCGAGATGCTACATATATGGGGACTCGAACCATCTAAGAGCAGTTTGTTTACTACAAAATAAAGAAGTAGGGCCATTTCCTCTTCTGCTGACAACTTCGCCACAATATCAATATCAACAACAAAAGCAACAACACTATCGGTAGAAGTACCAAGAACAGAAACACCAAAATTAGCTGCAACCGCATCAAAAAGAATAACAACAGAAACACATTCAACAATTACAGCATCAGACATCAACACCACAGGCCAGAAAAATATTACAAACACCACAACAGCTCAAAGAAATCCTATCTACACCAACCAGCCAGCCAGACTACAAACATAAATACTGACTATACCCAATCGCGCAGATATATCTTTTCCTCTGACACATATTTCTCTGATTGCAAAAACTCGCCTTGTAAAGAAAACATTTTGAATGAATCACAAGAATAGATACTTGAGAGAGAGAGAGAGAGAGAGAGAGAGAGAGAGAGAGTGAGAGAAATTTAAATGTTACATCAGACAAAAAAGGAATAGCTTAGGTGAGGATCCAGAGAAACTGACAAACAAACACACATCACAAACCAATGCAACCACAAACACCTCCTGCATTAGAAACACTACCACAAATGAAAATACAACACAATCCACACCAACAAGAACATAAGCCTGAAAGCGCACAAACAAAACGGATAATCAAGTACATAGCCATAGACACAAACAACAAGTACTTAATGAAATATGTTCATCAACACAAACATTACACACAATGACGACATCACTTTACCACATTACATTCCAAATCAAAATCATAAAAACAAGTAAAGAAACATATGACAGACTGAAATCAAAACATCCCAAGGGAATTAAATATTTCCAAGGAAATATGAATAAATGACTTTACAAAGAATAGCTTGTAGAAACACTTTCAAATAGCCGGAAGGATATAACACCTGTCTTTCCACAGTAATAAGATAAGTGGTCTACGCCACTTTTCTCCCTCTTGTCGAACATGGTCATATCCAGAATAAGCAGTGTGAATGAACGTGGCCAGCGCCATCTGGTAAGAAGGGCCACCTTTCCAATGACTTTAGGTCACTAGATATAGATATTGTCGCTATCATGGGGCCTAGAATTTCCGAGGTACGAATTTTCGCGACCATCCTTGGCAGTTACGACTTCTATGTATCATCGGATCTATCGGGAACGGACAGTGGTGCAGTTGTGTTATTTTGGAAAGAGCTAGATCATAAGATACGGACCATCCTGGAGCCAGAAGGTAAGTCACTAGTCCTGGACGTGATCATCAGTCAAGGTCATACTTTCAGACTAGTAGCTATCTATGCACCCACTGGAGTAAAGTTGTCAGATTTCTTCGTGTGTCTGGAACTTTTCTTAGTAACATCTCGCTTTTTCGGTTCTATATTTATGAGATGAGGAATTATGTACATTACTTACATTATTTACAATTGACGGATATTTGTCCTCATCTTGTTTGTTGTTAACACAACGTTTCGGCTGATATACCCTCCAGCCTTCATCATGTGTCTTGGGGAAATTTCGAAACTGGGTTCTCATTCCTAAGGTATTTTTCGATGTTGTTATTATTATTATCATCATCATCATCATCATTATTATTATAATTATTATTATTATTATTATTATTATATTATTATTATTATTATTATTATATTATTATTATTATTGAGTGAGAGAGCAGTTCATGCCATCAAAGTGACACTGGGGTAAAATATACGAAGCCCAATATACCCATCATGACTACCCGTCTGATAAAGGTACACCAGGCACATGCATCACAACCATATGTGCGCGACATGGTGATCTCATATCAAGATAAACAGCACATGACCTTGCAGGTGGGGCCCAGTTAGAATTTTCTTCAGGTTGAGTAGCCCATCCCGCTCAAACGGTCCCTGAATAAGGGTTGTTTAAGGATGTTGAAAGAACCACCCATGTTTCCAGAGGTGAACTATTCAAACCCCAAAGAATCTCTCTCAACACATGGCTATGATGTTCCCCCACTACTTCTGCTCTTGATCAGAGATGCACATATCGTCAGCCACTAAGGGACATGCTCAACTGGTTAAGGTCAAACAACTGACAAGCAAATCTGTGGTATTGAGCAGAATATTTGCTGTAGCCCATCTTTTATACCAAGACAAAACAATGTACATGATAACACTTATTATTATTATTATTATTATTATTATTGAGTGAGAGAGCAGTGCATGCCATCAAAGTGACACTGGGGTAAAATATACGAAGCCCAATATACCCATCATGACTACCCGTCTGATAAAGGTACACCAGGCACATGCATCACAACCATATGTGCGCGACATGGTGATCTCATATCAAGATAAACAGCACATGACCTTGCAGGTGGAGCCCAGTTAGAATTTTCTTCAAGTTGAGTAGCCCATCCCGCTCAAACGGTCCCTGAATAAGGGTTGTTTAAGGATGTTGAAAGAACCACCCATGTTTCCAGAGGTGAACTATTCAAACCCCAAAGAATCCCTCTCAACACATGGCTATGATGCTCCCCCACTACTTCTGCTCGTGATCAGAGATGCACATATTGTCAGCCACTAAGGGACATGCTCAACTGGTTAAGGTCAAACAACTGACAAGCAAATCTGTGGTATTGAGCAGAATATTTGCTGTAGCCCATCTTTTATACCAAGACAAAACAATGTACATGATAACACTTCCAATCAGTTAAGATCAGAAGCCATGAGAGCCACTGCCTGGTACTGCATCAGGGCATTTATTATTATTATTATTATTATTATTATTATTATTATTATTATTATTATTATTATTATTATTCAGGTCACTGCCTGAAATCGAACTCGAAATCTTGGGGTTAGTAGCCCGCGCTCTTAACCACTACGCAATATGCTCTTTTCTTCATAAATGGAGTGGAGACTATGCTTTTAGGGTAGTTATTGCTTAATAGATTGTTACTGAGCGGCCCATATGACATCAGGACAGTATTCAAAAGTAATACAACGCTTCGCAAATATACCCAAAGCAGAGCAACCTACGACATCCACTCCTGATGAGTGTGGGTAAAGAACCTAAAGGTTTCAATAGGATTGACCATTGGTACTTGGCAGCTGTCCTCAAAGTGGCCCGTTTGGGATCAATTTTCAGAGGCTGGGTCGTCACAATGCAGAGCGACATCTGAGTAGTCAGAGTTTACCTAGGCTACCTATCGGAACCATTCAGCATCATGCGCTCAGTCTGGCAAGGTTGGTCACTTTCGTCTCTTTTATATTTGTTGACTCTAAAAGTCACTACTCCAGAAACTATGGATATTGAAGAACATCTCGTGAAAACTAAGATATGGAAAAGCTGTGTCCAAGCACAACGAGGTGATCGGCACCGCTGTAAGTGTGTACGAGGCTGTAACAGGATCGATAATTAGCCTAGAAAAGTCAGTGAACCTTGAAAGGCAGGTCCATTCCGTCTAAAGTCGTCGTTGGGCACGGGATGTACGGACCGGTTAAATTGCTCAGGGTTTGGTTTGGTCAGGTCCAAACTTCTAGGTAAATAAGAACTAGGATGAGGTAACTAACAAGATAATCTCACTTAGGAATAGGCTGAGAGGAGACTTTTTCCGAAGGGCTGGGTGGTGGTAGCAAATGCCTATATTGCATACATGTTCTACTATCGCCTGACCATCATGCCTTGACTTGCTTCATAACTGACCAGAATGGAGGACTTGCTCTTACGCTCTCTGTAGAAGGGATGGGTTCTGTTGGTCAGACGTTCAATTGGCTATCAACATCCGTCGCGTCGAGGCCCGGATATACATTAGCTAATGATGTGCAGGCATCATTGACGTTTGCTTGATGCGCTTTTCCGCATCTCGTTTCTTTGACAGAACTACAGTACTGAATCAAGCGTAGACCGAGGCAGGGCATTTGACACCTAGAGTATTGTCAGGGCCTCACAGCTGTCCATCAGCCGAGCAATGTCATAGCATTTTGTAGAGGATTAGTGGTGAGTTATTGCGACGACATCCTCACGGAAACTCTGGGTGTCGATGAAAATCAACTTACTGATGTTTTCTGGAGGACTTTCGAGTCGAGGCCCATGGATGATACCCAGAAATCCCTGACTTTGCAGTGCTACCGGGGATGGGGATATTGCCAGTTCTGGATAAAATCTACAGGGATGGAAGTGTAGTCAACTGTGCCTGCCTGAGAAGCGCGCAGAGTGAGGAAACCGTCCTGCACGCGTTCATACAGTGCTCCTGCATTTATAACTTGTGGAGTTATGTTAAACAGTTGCTAAACGTATAGGATGTTGTCCCACCACCTTCCTTTGCCCGGGAAAGGCAGCCAGTTTCCTTCTGACATGTGGCTATGGAGAAAGAGGTTGTGCGGTGGACGCGACTGAAAGGACTGAAGACAGACACTTTCCTTTTCAGTCAACCCCTTATCGACTTCTTCGAAAAGAAAGTGAAAGTGCTAACCTCGAGTAAATTTGTTAAAAGATGATTGAATGAATCTACTCTAAGCCTGTGCCAGCAGAATAAAAAGTCCGAAGAGAGGAGCACTTGCCTTGTACTCCTGGTGAGCTGGGTGACTCGGGATTAATGGAGTCCCTAGCTCACCCCTAGGTGGCGTTTTCCTGTCTTGGGGAACTCATTTATATAATTTTGTTCTTATTGATTTTATTGTGTAAATGTATTTATGCAAATCCCCACCATCCTTTCTCTTTCTGTTGTCCAAAATGTTTTTCAGCCTTTGTAGCCAATAAAATATTATTATTATTCATTGTCTTTGCACAACTTCTAACGCTGGAGATGCACTACGGTGCCAGCTGTTCACTTCCAGTGAACTAATGTAACACCCCTTATTTTCCCAGCACCATCCGGAGTATTCGAGCGGTCCCAAGCAATGTTGTTTTCTGCAAGTGCTCCACCCTTATTGCAGACCCTATTTGTTCCATGTCGCCTACGGGATTGCTCAGGTGCCATGACCACGGCATTGACTTGTTTGTTCCATCTACGCCATGTATGCTGGTCCCTTGCTGGATAACGACAGGCTGGAGCCGAACCAGTATCTCTGAACCTTCCGGGTGTAACACTGTCATCATCAAGGGCTTCAGTTTCATTATCACCGTTATTCACAATATTTTGTTTTTTCATTGTCACTCATATGAGCTAGCGATTATCAGGTTGCGCAATTACCAGTCTCTTTAGTGTGACACCATCACTTGATGTATCATCAATCAGAGCATAGGGAGATTCCAACCACTTAATTTCATTAATATTATCATCACTGATATTATTATTTTCCTTTTTGTACTATCTGTCATTTATTATTATTATTATTATTATTGTTGTTGTTGATGTTGTTATTCATATACACTCAACAAATTAGACTGTTGGAAAAGAATCCTAACATCGGGCCACAAGTTGCTTTAGATGCCAAGAATCCTTCTATTGGGTTACAGCAAGTAACCTCGGATTTCAAGAACCCTCCTAGCTGTCCCCAATAACAGTTTTCTGTAACTGTACTAAACTGGGTTTTATGCCTATTTTCTCTATCCATCTGTTCAGATCTTTAGGGATAGTTCCCAATGCACCTGTAACTACTGGAATACAATTTACTCTCACTTTCCATAGTCTCTGTAATTCAATAGCTAGGTCCTGATACATTGCTATTTTTCTATACCGCTCATATTATTTTTTTATCATTTGGGACTGTAAAGTCAATTACCTGGAACTTTCTATTATCTTTATCTGCTACTACTACCAAATCAGGCCTTCTAGCTTCTATTACACTGTTAGTCTGAATGCTAAAGTCCCACAACATCTTGTATTTCTTACTTTCTAGTAATTTACTAGGTTCATGTTCATATTATTTATTAGTATGTTCAGATCCTAGCTTTCTACATTGCTCCCTGTGGATTGCTCTCCCTAGATTGTCATGTGTTTTCTTGTATTCTTTCTATGCAGAATGCTAAATTCACTTACTATATGAGTAAGCTTTCCTCTTTTGATTTGCATAATCTACATTGGGAATTTGCTTGGTTTTTCTCTATTTTGGCTTTTATCCAATTAGTCCTTAGTGCTTAATCTTGTACAGCTACTAACAAACTTTCTTTTTCCCTCTTCAGCTTTAGCCTTCTGCAGCCATAACCATGTCTCACGAGTACTATATGCTGAAACTATCTTTGGGAATCTACCATGCAACGCCTTCTCCTGCCAGTCAGATAATTTCTGGGGTTATTTTGGTTTTTAAGTTCGTTTGTTGTTTTGGTTTACTTATGACTTGCTATGATTCTAGCAGCTTTTGATAAACTTTCTATATCTACTCTAGCTAACTCCACGCAGTTTTCCACTGATATCATCCCTCTTCGACCTTCCTTTCTAGGTAGATATAACCTTGCTACTCCTGCCCTTGGGTGGAGTCCTCCATTCATATTGAATTCCTTCCTAGTTCTTCTGTCTAGCTTTGCTAATTCAGTTTTTCGTCCAATCTACAAAAACTGCTGAGTATCTAAATAACGACACTGCCCATGTATTTACAGCCTTCACTAGATTAGGACCATTTAGCTTTGATTTCGTCAAATTTACACAAAACTGTTTGACTGAATTTTCTTCTTATTTTTCCTTTCTTTTTTTCTTTCCTTTTTTTCTGTCTTTTTCTTTTTGCTACTTATAAAATTAAAACTTAGAGACTGATGATGACATTCCATCAACGTGTGGACGCTGGTTGCTCTCGTTCTTAGTTTAGATTTGAATTTCTATAAGTTTGAATTTTTATCACTTTTTATTTTGAACTCGACAAAGACAGGCTTACTGTCGACATATTGTTCAACCAATAATATACCTATTGCAATCGCATCGCGCTCTTCGTCTTGTCTATTATTATTATTATTATTATATTATTATTATTATTATTATTATTATTATTATTATTATTATTATTATTATTCAACATTTGTTAGTTTCAGGCAAATTTCTACTACATCACCTGCTACTCCTCTATGTTGTCGGGGAGTATGCAGCATTGTGTGATCTTTTCTGTTGTTGGGATTGTGCAAACTCTTCCTGTATTTTATTGCGTCAGGTTTTTTTTATTTTGAGGTGTGGTGCAGTCTTTTGTTGTATTACTCTTTGTATTGTGTGTTGAGAGTGTGTGATACCTTCGTTAATCTGCTTGCTAGTGACAGTTTATGTCATTGGATAATTGCTGTATAGATTGTGTCTTGTGTTTGTGGATTGCTTTGTTTACGTTCAATTATTGAATATATGGTGTCTTGCGTGGGATATGAACTGTTCCAAGCATGGCTATTTTTTTTAGATAGCGTGTAGTATAAAGATCCAGGTATAGCTTCTGCGCTTTTTTATGTTTTTTGTCATACCCAATGCGCTTTCATTATTATTATTATTATTATTATTATTATTATTATTATTATTATTATTATTATTATTATTATTATTATTATTATTATTATTCAGTAGTTTTATTTTTATATCGTGTTTGATAGCAGGTGCCTTCCAATCGCTTAGTCTTTGCAGTGCCTGGGTGACCTCTTCAGTTGTTATAGGGGTTCAGAGTTGCTCAGATGCTGAGTTTGTTGTTTTAATATCCCTTTTTTTTTGTTGTTCTTTCGCCGACCATATTTTTTTCCAGAATTCTTCCACTTCTTCTGCCGTTGGTGCTGCAGTGATGTCTATTTTATTTTTTCCCAGTTCTTGGTAGAACTTTTTGGGGTTGGAGTTGAACTTTTTGTTTTCTTCAAAGAAGCGTTGGCGTTTCTTGTACCGGCGGATCCTTTGTGCTTTGGCAAGGATATCTTGCTTCAGCTTTTCTTTTATCTCGGGTAAATCTTTTTCTGTGATGTTGTATTTGCACAATATTTTTGTTTTCTTTTTGTTGCTTAGTAGCGTTGATTGTCTACTGATTTCATTAAGAATCAACAGATCTTTTCTCACTTTTTGTATTTTTTTAATGTTATTTATCCACAGGGTTTGTTTGGGTGGTGGTACTTCTGTTTGGATGGGTTTGAGGGAGTATCCAGCTTCTTTTGTGGCTACAGTGGCTGCTGCATATACTAAGTCATTTAGCTCAGTGATATCGCTATTTGTTTCAGTGGCTATTAGTTCTGTGACGGCTAGGTTTATGCTGTTTATAATTGATGTTGTTTTTTTGTCTATTTTGATTTTTGGGAGGTAGTCTATTTTGAGATCTATTTTGAGATCTGTGTTTTTCAGTTCTTTGATTATTCTACTTTTTATAGTATCATAATCATTAGGCTCCCCTTCGTTGTATCCAGGTTTTAGATTTGTGTCGCTTTCTTTCTCATTCGTATGTTTATCTGTCGTGTTTTGGCTTGCTGCTTGTCGTGCATTATTATGCATCCTTACGGTTTGGGTTTGTTGTTTTTTGTTTATATCGTTTTTGTTGGAAATGTTACGTTTGTCTTCGTGTTTTACTATCTCAGTGTTTATATTATTTGGCATTGTTGTGTGGCTTCTATCTACATTTTCCTGATGTATTTTTTCTTTTAAATGTTCTGTTTCTATTTCTGATATTTTTTTTTGCGTTGAGAATATATCTTCGTACGTTAGCTAGTTTATTAGGGTACATTGCTGTATTCAAGTCTTTGTTTATGTTATTTTTCTTCCATATTTTATATGTATATGTTGTTGTGATTTCGTTCTTTGGGTAGAGCACTGCTGTAAAGTAAGCGTGTATGATTGAAATGTATTCCTCACGTGTCCATTTATGCCTTTTTGGTTTTATTTGTGGGACATGAGGAACAACGTCCGGCCCATTATTTTGATGGTCGTCATTTTCGTAGGGTACCGGTCCGTTCATTTCTGTTGTCACATTGTTTTGCACGTGTAGTTTTTCGTACTTTTTGTGTTACAAATTTGTTATTCTTGGGTTGAATAATACCGGTATTATTTAATTTATTCGTAGTTTTTTTGTACATGGTGTTTGGGGCCGGAGATGATCTGTTGTTGATGGATAGTAATGTATCAAGCATGTTTACATGGTTGGAGATGATATCGAGTTAAAATACATAATTTCGTTTGGAAAATAGCAATAAATTTCAATGAGTATTACTTACTCGGATATAGTCCAATCCTTTGTCAGTTATTTTTTGGCTCCATGCAATGTCTTTGTTTCCGATGTTTGTGGATAGATTTCGGAGCACTGTTTCATCGCTCTCACATGTTAAACGTCCCCCGGTGTTCTTCTTCTTCTTCTTCTTCTTCTTCTTCTTCTTCTTCTTCTTCTTCTTCTTCTTCTTATTATTATTATTATTATTATTATTATTATTATTATTATTATTATTATTATTATTATTATTATTATTATTCAGTAGTTTTATTTTTATAGCGTGCTTTCACTTCACTACCGAGCGCAGCTCTGTGTGCCTTAGGTATGTGCTGTGATTTGTTGTGATGCTCTTATGGTTATTGTATGGAAAGTGTTCTGCGTAGGATGTGTGCAGTGCCTAGTAGTGCAATTTTCTGTATGTTATATGTGTTTGTAAGTCCAGGCGTTTTTGTTATGTATTTGTCTGAATATTTTTTTATCATGCCTAATGCACCTACTATGATAGGAATTGTTTCTGTTTTTAGATTCCACATTCTGGTTACCTCTATTTCCAGGTCTTTGTATTTTGAGAGTTTCTCCATTTCTTTTAGAGACACATTGTCATCCGCCGGTATTGATATATCAATTAGAAAGCATTTTTTTTTCATGTTCTCTGACAACTATATCTGGTCTGTTGGCCTTAATTTCTCTATCTGTGTGTATCGGCATATCCCAGAGTATGGTTGCTTTCTCGTTTTCTGTGACCTTTTCTGGTGTGTGCCTATACCATCTTTTTTCTGTTGTTATTCCATAATGTTGGCATAGCTTCCAATTTATGTAGGTTCCAACTCTGTCATGTCTGTGAATATATTCCTTCTTAGCCAGGACTGGACAGCCAGAGATAATATGATTTATTGTTTCTTGTCCATCTCCACATATTCTGCAGTTACTGTTTCTTTTCTTTTCATTACATGTTTTTGGTAATTTCTGGTGGGGAGGCTTTGGTTTTGTGCTGCAATTAAAAATCCCTCTGTCTCTGCTTTGAGTCCTGAGCTTCTCAACCATTGCTGGGATTTTTCTTTGTCTATTTCTTTTGCGTTTAGTTTAGTCCAGTATTTACCATGAAGGGGCTTTTCTTGCCATCGTTTTACCATGGTTCGTTGCTGTTCTATTTTCAGTTTGGATTTCCTTTGTTTTATAGCTTTTGTTGTTTCTTCATCCTCTTCTTCTTCTTCTTCTTCTTCTTCTTCTTCTTCTTCTTCTTCTTCTTCTTCTTCTTCTTCTTCTTCTTCTTCTTCTTCTTCTTCTTCTTCATATTTATTAGGTGGTATGATTTCTTGTTTGTATTTGTCAGCTTCCTTAAATACTGAGAACAGTTTTTTGGTTTGCTCGTGTTTTGCCGCTATTTGTATCAGTTTTCCTTCCTTCTGAAGTAGATATTTTTGCAGTCCTATGGTGGTTATTTTATAGTAGTTTTTCAGCTGTATAAGGCCTCTACCACCTTCTATACGTTGTATATATAGTCTTTCTATGTCAGATTTTGGGTGATGCATCCTAGATCCTGTCATTATTTTTCTTGTTTTCCTATCTATTTTATTCAGTTCATTTAGTGTCCAGTTAAGGATATTGTAGCTGTAACTGATAACTGGGATAGCTAAAGTGTTAATACCTATTATCTTGTTTTTAGCATTGAGCTCTGTTTTTAGTATTGATCTAACTCGTCTATGATATTCTTTTTTTATTTTCTCTTTCATTTGTGTGTGTTGTGTCTTATCTAGTTCATGGATTCCTAAGTATTTGTAAGTTTGGTTTTGGTCTAATTTTTTTTATTTCATTGGTATTATCTAGTGTGATGTTGCTACTCTTAACTAGTTTTCCTCTTTTCAGGGTTACTTTGGCGCATTTTTCTAATCCAAATTTCATATCTATTTCTTTGGTAAATCCATGAACTGTCTTTAATAGTGTTTCCAGCTGTTTGTCATTTGCAGCGTATAGTTTTAGGTCATCCATATTATTATTATTATTATTATTATTATTGAGTGAGAGAGCAGTGCATGCCATCAAAGTGACACTGGGGTAAAATATACGAAGCCCAGTATACCCATCATGACTACCCGTCTGATAAAGGTACACCAGGCACATGCATCACAACCATATGTGCGCGACATGGTGATCTCATATCAAGATAAACAGCTCATGACCTTGCAGGTGGGGCCCAGTTAGAATTTTCTTCAGGTTGAGTAGCCCATCCCGCTCAAAAGGTCCCTGAATAAGGGTTGTTTAAGGATGTTGAAAGAACCACCCATGTTTCTAGAGGTGAATTATTCAAACCCCAAAGAATCCCTCTCAACGCATGGCTATGATGCTCCCCCACTACTTCTGCTCGTGATCAGAGATGCACATATCGTCAGCCACCAAGGGACAGGCTCAACTGGTTAAGGTCAAACAACTGACGAGCAAATCTGTGGTATTGAGCAGAATATTTGCTGTAGCCCATCTTTTATACCAAGACAAAACAATGTACATGATAACACTTCCAATCAGTTAAGATCAGAAGCCATGAGAGCCACTGCCTGGTACTGCATCAGGGCATATTATTATTATTATTATTATTATTATTATTATTATTATTATTATTATTATTATTATTATTATTATTATTATTATTCAGTAGTTTTATTTTTATATCGTGTTTCACTTCACTACGGAGCGCAGCTCTGTATGCCTTGGGTATGTGCTGTGGTTTGTTGTGATGCTCTTATGGTTACTGTATTGAGAATGTTTTGCGTAGGGTGTGTGCAGTGTCCAGTAGTGCAATGCTCTTCTGAAAACAGGTTCTTTTCTTCCAGATGCTTGCTCAATCTTTGCGATATTATTGCAGCAAAGGCTTTGTACATTGTAGGGAGACAGGTTATAGGTATGTAGTTTTGTGGTGTAGTCGTTTTATTGGATTTGAGAATTAAAATAGTTTTCCCTTTCGTGAGACATTCAGGCATTGTCTCTGGCTCTGCTAGTATGTCGTTAAAGTTTTCAGCCAGCTTTTTGTGTATTCCTGTCAGATATTTTAACCAGAAGTTTGGGATCTTGTCGTGCCCAGGTGCCTTCCATTTGCTTAGTCTTTGCAGTGCCTGGGTGACCTCTTCAGTTGTTATAGGGGTCCAGAGTTGCCCAGGTGCTAAGTTCGTTGTTTTAATAATCTTTTTCTGAGGATGTTCATTCGCCGACCATATTTCTTTCCAAAATTCTTCCACTTCTGCCGTTGGTGCTGCAGTGATGTCTGTTTTATTTTTGCCAAGTTCTTGGTAGAATTTTTGGGGGTTGGAGTTGAACTGTTTGTTTTGTTCAAAGAAACGTTGGCGTTTCTCATACTAGCGGATCCTTTGTGCTTTGGCAAGGATATCTTGCTTTAGCTTTTCTTTTATCTCGGGTAAATCTTTTTCTGTGATGTTGTATTTGCACAGTATTTTTGTTTTCTTCTTGTTACTTAGTAGTGTCGATTGTCTACAAATTTAGTTAAGAATCCACAGATCTCTTCTCTTTTTTCTATTTTTTAATTATTATTATTATTATTATTATTATTATTATTATTATTATTATTATTATTATTATTATTATGATCATCATTATTATTATTATTATGATCATTATTATTATTATTATTATTATTATTATTATTATTATTATCATCATCATCACCATCATCATTATTATTATTATTATTATTATTATTATTATTATTATTATTATTATTATTATCATTATTATTATTATTATTATTATTATTATTATTATTATTATTATTATTATTATTATTCTATGTTTGACTTTTGCTTTACATTTGTACAAGTTTGCTCCAAGTTTCACCCAGAGACCTCAAGAGACAAGATGGAAGTTCATGTTGGTGTTGTGCATAGCGTGCCATATATTTGGTTTTGTATTTAGTGCTGTACTAGTGAATGTTTTTAAAAAACATAAGAATATTGTGTTTGTTTTAAAACTTGAAATTACATGGAAAGTATTGTGCGTAGGATATGGGCAGTTCCCATGAGTACTATCTTTTGAATTTCTACCATTTTGGGGTTTCCTGGTATCTGAGTCAGGTAGCAATCAGCCCCTTTTGCTATCATTTTCAGAGCACCTATGACAACAAGTATTGTTTTAGACTTCAGGTTTCACATTTTGCTGATTTCTATTTTAAGATCTTTATATTTGCTCAGATTTTTGGTAGGTCTTGACAGATACGTTTATATCGATTGGGACAGTCATATCAATGAAGAGGCATGATTTTTGTCTGAAGTGTTTCAATATGATTCTGGCCTATTCGCATCTATCTTTCTATCAGTTTGAATGGTGAAGTTCCAGAGGAGTGAGATGTGATCATTTTCTAGCACTGGGGGTGGTTTCTGTTCCCACCAGTTTTTATCATGGGGTAAGTACAGGCTTTTGCAAATTACCCAGTTATTATTATTATTATTATTATTATTATTATTATTATTATTATTATTATTATTATTATTATTATTATTGTTGTTGTTGTTGTTGTTGTTATTATCATTATTATTATTATTATTATTATTATCATTATTATTATTATTATTATTATTATTATTATTATTATCATTATCATTATTATTATTATTATTATTATTATTATTATTATTATTATTATTATTATCATTATTATTATTATTGCCTTTGCACAGCTTCTAATGCTGCAGATGTACTACAGTATCAGCTGTTCACAAGTGAACTAAGGTAACACCCCTTATTTTTCCAGCACCTTCCGGAATATTCGAGCGGTCCAAGCAGTGCTGTTTTCTGCAAGTGCTCCACGCTTATTCCAGCCCCTATTTGTTCCACGCACTTCTCAAGATTTTTACTCACAAATCCAGGGCTCCGACAATTATTGGTACTACTACCACGTTTTTCAGTGACCACAAGCTAACCTGTTATATCTCTCGACTTTTCTTTCTTCAGTATCGCATATCTTTCTTATCGCATATAGATATAGCATACTATATCTATGACCCAGCATCGTTTGATTTCTTTCTCAATTAAAACAATGCCTTGTTTCCTATTCTCTATCTTATGGTCGCACTGAATCATAAAATCCCATCGATCATTACATTATCATTTTCGATGATGCCTTCGGGTTTAAGATCGTACCACTCTTTTGCTCTATCAGGTCCATACTTGTTGCGAAGTGTGCAATGGACAATCCTTGCTATATTGTCAAGATGTCTCGAGCTAGTGGCATGCACTGACTGGTAATATGCCATACGGTTTCACCATTTTGTCCAAAAATTCTGCAATTATCACTTTCTGATGTGTTGTCTATTCTATATTTGATGTAATTCGTTCTTAATGCTTGTTCTAGGGCAGCTCAGATTAAAACCTCCGTTTCCGGTTTTAAATCATTCGTAGCCATCTTTTTTTCTGTCTGTCTTATCTTCAACATCCCTATAAAATTGCCCATGCATTCTTTTCTTTATCCACCTATTTTCAGTTTCATTCATTCTCAAATTCTTGTACAGTGTTTTATCTTTGCAATCTTTCATCCTATACAAGCCTGTCCTTACTTCCAATAATAAAGTTAATAACAGCGCCTCGTTGCAAAGAAAGCAATTATTATTAATATTATTATTGCGTGAGAGATCAGTGCATGCCATCAAAGTGACACTCGGGTAAAATATTCGAAGCCCAGTATACCCATCATAACTACCCGTCTGAATAGGGTACACCAGGCACATGCATCACAACCATATGTGCGTGACTTGATCTCATATCAAGATAAACAGCGCATGACCTTGCAGGTGGGGCCCAGTTAGAATTTTCTTCAGGTTGAGTAGCCCATCCCGCTCAAAGGTCTCTGAATGAGGATTGTTTAAGGATGTTGAACAAAACACCCATGTTTCCAAAGGTGTATTATCCAAACCTCTAAGAATTCCTTTCAACACACGGCTATGATGCTCCCCCACTACTTCTGCTCATGATCAGAGATGCACATATCGTCAGCCACTAAGGGACATGCTCAACTGGTTATGGTCAAACAATTGACAAACAAATCTGTGGTATTGAGCAGAATATTTGCAAGGCAAAACAATGTACAAGATAACACTTCCAATCAGTAAAGATCAGAAGTCATGAGAGCCATTGTGTGGTACTACATCAGGGCAAATATTATTATTATTATTATTATTATTATTATTATTATTATCATTATTATTATTATTATTATTATTATCGGTGGCTGTGGCGAAAGGGGTTGTTTGGTGAACAAGGCATAAGGACAGATACATTCCTCTTTGGTTGACCTCTCATCACTTAAAAAGGAAATTGAAAGTGGAGAGAGCAGTGAGTTTACTAAAAGTTGGATGAAAGTTGTGAAAATGGCAAGAGCGGATGGTACCTCTCTAAGTGTAGACCTGTGAGTCGAAGAGAAGGAATTGGAGAGGACACTTGCTCTTGGGGTTTCAGAGAAATTTCGGACAGTAGAGTTCCTCGATTATCTCTATAGGCCTTCCAGTGTCAGGAGGATCACATCTCTATCATCCTTCCCGCCACTATTTTTTAAAACTTTTTTTATGATATGCATATGTCTCTTCTTTTTCAGTGTATACCATGTATACTTACTTCCTTTCTTTCCTTTTTTTTTTGTCATTTCATATATAAACTCCCACACTTTATGTCTGTCTTTGTATTGACTCTCTCATCCTTCGCCCTTGTGACAAATAAATGAAATCACTATTATTATTATTATCATTATTATTATTATTATTATTATTATTATTATATTATTATTATTATTATTATTATTATTATTATATGTTTGACTTTTGCTTTACATTTGTACAAGTTGGCTCCAAGTTTCACCCAGAGACCTCAAGAGACAAGATGGAAGTTCATGTTGGTGTTGTGCATAGGGTGCCATATATTTGGTTTTGTACATAGTGTTGTTCTAGAGACACCATAAGAAAATTGTGTTTGTTTTAAAATTTGATATTACATGGAAAGTATTGTGCGTAGGATGTGGACAGTTCCCATGAGTACCATCTTTTGGATTTCTGCCATTTTGGGGTTTCCTGGTATCTGAGCTAGTTAGCAATCAGCCCCTTTTGCTATCATTCCCAGGACATCTATGACATCAAGTATTGTTTTAGTCTTCAGGTTCCACATTTTGCTAATTTCTATTTTAAGATCTTTATATTTGCTCAGATTTTTGGTAGGTCTTGACAGATACGTTTATATCGATTGGGACAGTCATATAAATGAGGAAGCATGGTTTTTGTCTGAAGTGTTTCAATATGATTCTGGCCTATTTGCATCTATCTTTCTGCCAGTTTGAATGTGAAGTTCCAGAGGAATGAGATGTAATCATTTTCAAGCACTGGAGGTGGTTTCTGTTCCCACCAGTTTTTATCATGGGCCAAGTCCAGGCTTTTGCAAATTACGCAGTGAATATATTGCGCAGCTCTATCATGCCTGTTGTGATATTCTCTAGGCGCAAGAAGACTGCATATGGAAAAAAATGATCAATGGTTTTATTTTGTTGTTGACATACACGACATGTTGGGCTACTGCCGTTCTTTAATATGTTGGCCTGGTAGTTCCTTGTAGGTAGTGTGGTGTATGCGAGAGATTCGAAATAAAGGCACCTACCTACTCTTCGCTCAGGCGGAGACCCTTCAACGGTAATGGATCCTTCAACACAGCCCGACCCGAACGCTAGAAATAGCAGCTGCTTCTCCAAACCTTAACAACGTGCTGACGCCGTCTTACCCGCTCGGCGACCTGCCTCGAAAAGGCGGAATCCTGCCCTCGCTGCGCGCGCGTCACTGCTGCCCCTTCCGGTTAGCCCCAAGTTCCGGTCAGCTCCCCAGCTGCTGACGTCATCCCACAGGTAGGCATTGATCTTGGGGTGTTATGATAAATCCTTCTGCTTCAGATTTTAAGCCAGTGGCCATCATTCATTGAAGTCCACCATCCAACCGGGAGGGCGCCTTGCGCGTCGAGATCTTCTCAAGCTGGGCACCTCGTTCTCCCCCTATCCACAATCATCGTCCGTCGAAACGACAATCCTGCGAAGGTCCAAGACGTGTCGCGGCATTCCATCCACAGAGACGTTGTTTCTGGAATTGACCGCCGTCACCGACTAACTTCCCACACACCGAGAACAGCTCTCTCCTGCTGACGCTGGAACTCAGCTCTGGGATTTCATTCCCTCTCCGGAACACCAACTCACCCGATCTATCTCTTCGCAGCTACAGCCCCAGCGCGGCTCCCCCTTCCATCGACTCCGGTGGCTTCGCAATTAGTCCGAACTTCTCCAGATGTCTAATTATCTCGTTGGCTGGCACTACAGTTTCGTCCACCAAAATGTCGTCAATGGTGACCTTTCTAATCTTGCCGTCTTTCCCTAGGACGGACTTAAGCACTGCCGCCATGATCTTCGGAGCGGAATTCAGCCCGAAACCCAGCCTGGTTAAACAGTACGTCCGGCCTTTGTACCGCACCAGCTGATATCGCCACAGTTTGTCGCTCACATGGAGCTGCAAGTACGCCGATTTCAAGTCGACAATCGTCGCTACCTTGGTCGACTGTCTCCACGCACGTAACGTCTCGTCACAAACGTCCGTCGCCTCACCTCCCGTATGACACGATATATGCTGGTTTAGCTCCCTGAAGTCCAGCACCGGTTTGACTTTTCCCTTCGTAGGCTGCACCACCGCCATCAGGGATAGCACTCCGCCCGCTACCTCCTCCCAAGGGACAAGGACTCCTTCCTCGACCCACCTCTCCACCTCATGTTCAAACTCGACCCTGGCGTGGCCTTTCAGGGTATGCTGGTAACAGCTCACTCTGTTTTTCAGCATCGGAGGCTCGTACTTCCATCGCCACTCTATCGTCTACCGCTGAAAATCGAACGCCGCCTGAAAATCTTTGCCCTCGATGGTGTAAGCGGCGCAGTCCCTCGCGGGGCTCTGCTCTCTCTGGCGATCCTGACTCGCAGTGCACGACGCCCACGCGCTTCCGAACGTGACCTCATCTCCGACAATGCTGACGCCACCGAGGCGGTTGATGGCGTCCATCCCCATCACCACATCAACCCCATCTATCACGCGTTCAGCCACAATTACCTCCAGCCTTAGCGTCGCCCCGCGCACCACTATCTCTACCTTACTGCTGCCTCTGCAACGGATTTCGCTGCCGTCGACCGCCCGGACGCTACTTGCCCCGTTCCATTTCTTCGTCACCCTTGAAGTCACAAGGGTGGTCGTGCAGCCCGTATCCACGAGGGCCTTGAACGTCTTCCCCTCGGCCTCCACGTCAATTAATGGCAGCGTCTCCAATAGCGCCTCTACTCATTTGCGGGGAAAGTTCGAGAGGCAGCAACTTCCCCGCGGTCGTTTCCCTGATCGCAATCACGGGCGATGTGTCCTGTCTGCCTGCATCGATAGCAAACGGGCCCCGGTTGCGTACACTCCCGCGCCATGTGCGGTCCCTGACATCTAAAACACCGACCTGAGAACGGCCGCTGTCGTTGCATGGTAGGCTTCTGCACCTCTTTCTCCGGTCGTCGTCCGTCTTTACGTACCTCCGTCACCGCCATCGCTATCGCCTTCCGCCCAAGAGTGTTGCGTCTACATGCTGTCCTGAGTCACAAGTTCGCTCAGCGCCATCTTTTTAATCCCGGGCAATCGTTGTAGGTGAATCCCTACATCGTCGGGGAACCCATTTACGAACGCCAGACGCGCTGCTCTCTCCAGCCCTTCTCCTGTAAACCCAGCCAGCGTCGCTAACCTTCGAACTTCTGCCGTGTGTTCGTCCGCCTGTCCTCCCGTCCATCTAATCGTACCCAGCTTAGAAAAAGATGTGTATTCACACTCTGTGTAGGCATCCCTCAGACGTTGCTCTATCTTTTCCTCGCTCAGTCGTTCTTTCTCGTCCATCTCAAGATATAGCGTCAACGCGCTCCCTTCCAAATACAGCGCCATAAGACTTTCCACATCGCTTATACCTTGCAGTCTTGCCACCAGCCTGATTTTACGCATCCAGGCCTCTACATCGCCTTCACCATTAAAGGGTCTGATGATGTCGCTGGCGATCCTGATTTTCGCTGCCATCGTGGTGACGTCTTATATGGAGTGCCGAAATAGCTTGTGGTGTATGCGAGAGATTCGAAATAAAGGCACCTACCTTCTCTTCGCTCAGACGGAGACCCTTCAGCGGTAATGGATCCTTCAACACAGCCCGACCCGAATGCTAGAAATAGCAGCTGCTTCTCCAAACCTTAACAACGTGCTGACGCCGTCTTACCCGCTCGGCGACCTGCCCCGAAAAGGCGGAATCCTGCCCTTGCTGCGCGCGCGTCACTGCTGCCCCTTCCGGTCAGCTCCCCAGCTGCTGACGTCATCCCACAGGTAGGCATTGATCTTGGGGTGTTATGATAAATCCTTCTGCTTCAGATTTTAAGCCAGAGGCTATTATTCATTGATAGGTAATGGCTTTGTCAACATCGGCATTATTCGCTCTTTTTGGGTATTTGCCATTGAGAGGTTTTCTTGCCATTTATCAGTCAGGATATCTAAGGCAGCAGTTTTAGCACGGGTTTTCATGCGCTTAGTTTTTCTACGCTTGTTTCTAGTATGTCTAATTCCGGAATTTGCTGTATTTGGAATTCACTTAGATATTCCTTTGCCCGTTTTGTTACTGAGTATGATGTTTTCTTGTTTTCATGTTTTGAAACAAGTTTTTGCATCCAGTCCTCAGAGTTTTTCAGTTAGGTGTCTAGGTCAATTGTGGCAATCTTCATTGTTAATGCCAGTTGTAAAAATCCACGGCCTCCCACTTTTCTTGGCAGATAAAGTCATTCTACATCTACCTTAGGGTGGTGCATTCTATGCATTGTCAACAGGCTTCGTATTTTTCTGTCAAGATTATATATTTCAGTAATTGACCAGTTAACGATATTGAAACTGTAAGTCACGACAGGTATGGCTAAAGCATTGATCACTCCGATCCTGTTTATTGCATTCAGCTCTGTTTTGAGTATTGTGATAACATTCTCTTCTGATCCTTTCCCTCATCACTGAATGCCTGATTCTGTTCCCTTCAAGTACCCCTAGGTATTTGTTATTCTCCGCTGGTTCTAACTCTTTCATGACATTCTGCTGGTCAAGGTTAACGTTAGATGTTTCTGTCATTTTTCCTTTGATAAAGGTAGCTTTTGCTCATTTATCAAGGCCAAATTGCATCCTGATATCATCACTGAATTGTTTAACTATCGCTATTAAGCCCTTGACTTGTTGGTCATTTTTTGCAAAGAGCTTTAAATCATCCATGTAAATGAGATGATTTATACTTTTATCAAACATTTTATAACCGTACTGTGAATCATTGAGCAATTTTGAGAGAGGTATTAAGGCTAGACAAAAGAGGAGTGGTGATAGTGAGTCACCCTGGGAAATGCTACATGAAATTTTTACATCTCCAGCATTTAGAGATTCAATCGCTGTTCAAAGTCAGTGTGGTTTTCCATGATCTCATACTTACAGAAAAAAGTTTTTACACATTTCCATACATTTCTTTATTATTATTATTATTATTATTATTATTATTATTATTATTATTATTATTATTATTATTATTGTTCAGTAGTTTTATTTTTATAGCGTGCTTTCACTTCACTACCGAGCGCAGCTCTGTGTGCCTTGGGTATGTGCTGTGATTTGTTGTGATGCTCTGATGGTTATTGTATGGAAAGTGTTCTGCGTAGGATGTGTGCAGTGCCTAGTAGTGCAATTTTCTGTATGTTTGTAAGTCCTGGTGTTTTTGTTATGTATTTGTCTGAATATTTTTTTATCATGCCTAATGCACCTACTATGATAGGAATTGTTTCTGTTTTCAGATTCCACATTCGAGTTACCTCTATTTCCAGGTCTTTGTATTTTGAGAGTTTCTCCATTTCTTTTAGAGACACGTTGTCATCTGCCGGTATTGATACATCAATCATCATTATTATTATTATTATTATTATTATTATTATTATTATTATTATATGAAAACTCACAGCTTGTTTTACTGGGTATGATGGAAAGTGTCAGCTATCCACAGCTAGCAGACTAAGGTGACATTTGTTTACTGGTCATGCTTCGAGAAGCCTGAGGAGAATTCTTGCAGTTCCAAGCAATGCTGATTTTTGTAGGTGTTCTACCTGCACACTTGCACCACTCTTTTTTAGCCATGCTAGTAGCAGAGTGCTAATACTTGTAAGTGCACCAATTACTATTAGTATCACGTCTAATCTCTTCATTGTCCACAACCTTCGTATTTCCCATTTCAAATCGCCGTAGTTATTTATTTTTCCTTCTTTCACATTGATCTTGTTGTCACCGGGATATGCTATGTCGTTTATTATACATGTTCTTTCTTTTTTATTCACCACAACAATGCCCGGTTTCCGATGTCTGATCGGGTGATCGCAATGGATCATTGCATCCCACAGGATTTTACAATTCTCATTTTCGGTGACTCCATCTGGAGTTTTCTCATACCACGTATTTGCTCTTTGTAGGCCATGATTTCCACAGAGCTCCCAATGGATCGTTCTTGCCACTTTGTAATGGCGTCTTTTGTATTCGCGTTGTGCCAATTTCGGGCCATACCGCCCCCCCCCTTCACCACACATTCTGCGTTTGTCGCTATCGGTAGTGTAGTCTATTCCGCATTTCATAACGCTTGTTCCTGAGCTGCGCACATGAGTGCTTCTGTTTCTATCTTCAGGTCACTCCTCCTCGTCCATAACCAGCGGTCCTCTATAACTGTCTTGGCGTTCACATCTCTTGCAAACTGACCGTACATTTTCTTTTTCTTCCATGCTTTTTCTTCTTCTTTATTTTTTGTTCATTTCTTGTTTAAATTTTTCTTTTGTTACAGAATTTTCAGTTTTGATGACGCTGGCTTTCTTCATGTGTTTCAGCAGTGGCTCCACGCCATTTTTTATATACCACCCTACACTGTTTTTCTCTGCTTTGATACAGTCCTAGAAACTATTATCATCATCATCATCATCATTATTATTATTATTATTATTATTATTATTATTTTGATTATCATTAATATTTTTATTGTTATTGTTATTATTATTATTATTGTGTTATTATCTTTGCACAGCATCTAACACTGTGAACTAAGGTAATACTTCTTATTTTTCCAGCACCATCCGGAGTATTCGGGCGGTTCCAAGCAGTGCTGTTTTCTGCAAATACTCCACCCTTATTCCAGCCCCTACTTGTTCCATGTACTTATCTAGATTTTTACTCATTGTTCTCAGGGCTCCGACAATTATTGGTACTACTACCACATTTTTCAGCGATCACAACTGCTTAACCTCCCAAGCTACCTGTCATATCTATCGACTTTTCTTTCTTCATTATCGCATACCTTGATGTCAGCTGGGCATAATATATCTACGATCCAGCATCGTTTGCTTTCTTTCTCAATTAAGACAATGTCTGGTTCCCCTATTCACTATCTCATGGTCGCACTGAATCATAAAATCCCATAGGATCATTACATTATCATTTTCGATGATGCTTTCGGGTTTATGTTCGTACCACTCTTTTGCTCTGACAAGTCCATACTTGTTGCAAAGTGTCCAATAGACAATCCTTGCAATACAGTCATGACGTCTCTTATATTCTTTCTGGGCTAGTGGCGTGTATTGACTGGTAATATGTTTTGTCCCTTTATGTTTTCTAATCATATTTGTCAGCCCTTTGTGGCCAATAAAAAGAATTAATTATTATTATTGTTGTCGTTGTTGTTGTTATTATTCAGTAGTCTTATTTTTATCACGTGCTTTCACTGCACTACAAAACTATGTGTGCCTTGGGTAAGTGCTGTGGTTTGTTGTGGTGCTCTTATATTCACTGTTTTGAAAGTGTTTTATGTAAGATGTATGCTGTACCTAGTAGCGCTATTTTCTCTATGTTATATATACTTATAAGTCTTGTTTTTTTATGTATTTGTTTGAATGTTGTTGTTTTTTCATACCTAATGCACCTACTATGATAGGAATTGTTTCTGTTTTTAGGCTCCAGGATCTTTACCTTTAGACCGGCAGATTTAGAAAATAATTTTTTGTAACTAAACACTTTCAAACTTCTTATACTGGTAGAATGTGTCATATAAAACATCTTTTACACTTAGCGCTTTTGAGAAAAGTTGATGTTTACGAAGGTATTTCGTGTTAAAAATCTCGTATTTCGGTAATTTCAACCAATCAATGACGTGTATTCAGCTGAATGAAATTACTGCTATTGTTTGTCAACAATATCTATTGGCGGTGTATGTTTCGTTTGTCACTGTTATTTATGACATCGTTCGTACGTTTGTACTGATTTTAGCTTTAAGGTTTTAGGGTTAGGGTTAGGGTTTTAAGGTTAGGGTTAGGGTTAAGGTTTTAGGGTTAGGGTTAGGGTTGGGGTTTTATGGTTAGAGTTAGGGAAAAAAATGAAAAATGAAGAAATTGGAGGCGTATGGGGAATGGGGGGGGGGGCAAAAAGACTTTCCGAAAATAGTAGCTGAAAAACAGGAAAAAAAAAACTAAAAGCAATAGAAATGCACAAACGATTATGGTGGTGCCATGAAGTAAACATGCTTCAGACACTCATTTATTCATACAAACATAACTGAGATTAAATATGTCATAAATAACAATGACAAACGAAATATACACCACCGGAAGTTGTTGTTAACAAACAACAGAAGTAATTTTATTCTGCTGAATACACGTCATTGATTGGTTGAAATTACCGAAATACGAGAACTTTAACACGAAATAACTTCGTAAACATAAACTCTTCTCAAAAACGCTAAGAATAAAAGATGTTTTATATGACACATTCTACCAGTATACGAAGTCTGAAAGTGTTTAATCACAAAAAACTATTTTCTAAATCTGCCGGTCAAAAGGTAAAGATTCAGTCAGTCTCTACATTCGAGTTACCTCTATTTCCAGATCGTTATATTTTAAACGTTTTTCCGTTTCTTTTAGAGAAACATTGTCATTTGTTGATATTGATACTTCGATTTGAAAGCATTTTTTCTTGGTGATCTCTGACAACTATATCCGGCCTATTGACCTTAATTTCTCTATCTGTGTGTATTGGTGTATCCTAGAGTATGGTTGCCTTCTCATTTTCTGTGACCTCTTCTGGCGGGAGCCTATACCATCATTTTTCTGTTGTTATTCCATAGTATTGGCATAGCTTCCAGTATATATAGGTTTCAACTCTGTCGAGTTTGTGAATATATTTCTTCTTAGCTAGGACTGGGCAGCCAGAGACAATATGATTTATTGTTTCTTCTCCATCACAACATATTCTGCAGTTACTTGTATTTCTTTTCATTTTGTGTTTTTGTTGATTTCTGGTGGGAAGGCTTTGATTTTGTGCTGCAATTAAAAATCCCTCAGTCTCTAAGCTGTCCTCAGCTTCTCATCCTTTGTTGGGATTTTGCTTTGTCTATTTCTTTTCTGTTTAGCTTATTATTATTATTATTATTATTATTATTATTATCATCATCATCATCATCATCATTATTATCTCTTTATCACAGGTTTTGTTGGGGTTCCTGGAGTCTTGCATGCGTAGCAGGCTTATTTCCTGCAGCTTACGGTACCATGCTATTCGTTCTTTTCAGCTATCTAATACTTTCCTGATTATGCTGACCGTGCCAAGGAGGCAAATCCTTTGTTACAGTTCTACTGGGTACTCTATTCCAATTTTCTTTATATCCCTTTTGATGACTTCTGATACTGTTCTCGAGGACCCAACAATAATTGATGCTATCTTTACCGTTTTCATTTTCTATAGCCGGGTTATTTCGTACTTAAGAATGTTGTATCTATCTATCTATCTATCTATCTATCTATCTATCTATCTATCTATCTATCTATCTATCTATCTATCTATCTATCTATCATCTTTTCGCTTTCCTTCTTGATTATTCGTGGGTCAAGGGGGCATGCAACGTCAACTATATTGCATATGTGGTGCACCTTGTCCACCACCATTAGGTCCGGTCTGTCATGCTCTAGCCCCTGATCTGTTTGGATTGGGAAAACCCAGAGGATTTTACTAGTCTCCGACCCTGCTACTCTCTGCGGTTTGTGCTCATACCACGTCTTGCCTCTCTCTAACCCCCACTTTTCAAACAGTTTCTAATGTAGCACTTGCGCTACCTGGTCGTGTCTCCACAACTTGTAGTGGTTTTGGACAAGTCTAGGGCATTCGTTCGTGACATGGGCAACGGTTTTATCCACTCTATTGTAGATGCGACACAGTGGAGACACTTGCTCATTCTTCAGGTTGACCCTCCAGTTCGGGACCAGCGTTTGGTCTTGCGCTACCAGTATAGTGCTCTCGGTCTCTCTTTTTAGGGTTCCTTTCATTAGCCAATCCCACCTATTTTTTCCAGCAACTTCTGTTGTGGTTGCATGGAATTGATTGTGTAGTTCCTCCTTGCGTAATTCTTTATGTCCTTTTTGTAGTCTTCCTTTGCTTTCCTATTATTATTATTATTATTATTATTCAGTAGTTTTATTTTTATAGCGTGCTTTTACTTCTATGATAGGAATTGTTTCTGTTTTCAGATTCCACATTCTAGTTACCTCTATTTCCAGGTCTTTGTATTTTGAGAGTTTCTCCATTTCTTTTAGAGACACGTTGTCATCAGCCGGTATTGATACATCAATTAGAAAGCATTTTTTTTCTTCATGATCTCTGACAACTATATCTGGTCTGTTGGCCTTAATTTCTCTATCTGTGTGTATCGGCATATCCCAGAGTATGGTTGCTTTCTCGTTTTCTGTGACCTTTTCTGGTGTGTGCCTATACCATCTTTTTTCTGTTGTTATTCCATAATGTTGGCATAGCTTCCAATGTATGTAGGTTCCAACTCTGTCATGTCTGTGAATATATTCCTTCTTAGCCAAGACTGGGCAGCTAGAGATAATATGATTTATTGTTTCTTGTCCATCTCCACATATTCTGCAGTTACTTGTTATATTTCTTTTCATTACATGTTTTTGGTAATTTCTGGTGGGGAGGCTTTGGTCTTGTGCTGCAATTAAAAATCCCTCTGTTTCTGCTTTGAGTCCTGAGCTTCTCAACCATTGCTGGGATTTTTCTTTGTCTATTTCTTTTGCGTTTAGTTTAGTCCAGTATTTACCATGAAGGGGCTTTTCTTGCCATCGTTTTATCATGGTTCGTTGCTGTTCTATTTTTAGTTTGGATTTCATTTGTTTTATAGCTTTTGTTGTTTCTTCATCTTCTTCTTCTTCTTCACGTTTATTAGGTGGTATGATTTCTTGTTTGTATTTGTCAGCTTCCTTAAATACTGAGAACAGTTTTTTGTTTTGCTCGTGTTTTTTATTATTATTATTATTATTATTATTATTATTATTATTATTATTATCATTATTATTATTGCCATGTCCCCGAAGACTGTATCTTTGTTTCCATTTAGACGAATATCTCTTCTATATTCTTGTGAAATAAAAACTGGGTCTTTATTGAATTTGTAGCAGAAGTATAATTACCATTTGGTTGTTTAGACTTAAATAAGCTCATGTCGGCTTGTACGCTTGTATTCGGCATATGGTCGTATGACCTGGCTTCACATTGACAAACCCATTCGTGCCGATTGAATGCTTCATATTAGCCAATCAGACCATTTACCAGACCAGCAAAGCGCTTCAAATTTATGCTTCTTCGCTGGAGTCCCACCGTCAGCTATATAAGAAAATCTCTCCTGCTATTTCTTCCGTGAGGTGAGATTTATCGGTAGACGGTTTTGACGCTGTACATTGTTCCTTTCGCGCGCACCTCATCATGTACAAACTCCACGATGAACCATTATATATTCACTAACAGTATTATTCATGTTGTGCCAGTTTGCTGTATCTTCTACTAGTGTTGAAATAAATGTGACCATCAATTTTAATCTGTTTTTGTATTTCTTTGTACTCTTAATCATGACTCGTTTAGAACCAGAAGATTAATAATATTTTGCTTCCAATGTTATAATTTATAACATTACCAGGGCTATAGTCACACGCATTCCCACTAAAAGATTTTTGTTCTTGTATTTTACCCTCTTATTCTTTTACCGTCGGAATATGTAGTAAAGACTCTAAAACTGTTTTATTCAAACACCTATTGAGACACAACGTCTAACTAGAAATAGCACTCGAATTTCTTTCAAATTATTTCTTACCATGTTAAAGGACACAGTGGTTAATATCATCCAGGATAGGTTATGTCTGTATGGTCAGGGATGAAATGCCTTTGAATCTAAATCTACTTTATCAGGGTTGTCGTGGAGCTCAACAACTTTGATCATTGATCTGGTTGATAAGAGATGACCTGAGGTTAATAAATAACAACTACAACAACAAATATGTAGTACACTTTACATATTTTAGGTGTTGTTTTGTTATTGTGTTTTGTTTATTTTTCTTTGTGTTTCTTGTTTGCGTGGTTTTGTTTATCAACTCCGAACTGAGAATACAAAGGTCGTATATTCACTTCATGGGCGAACATTTTTCTGAAATACTTCACATGACTGAAAAAACACAATATACATTATGTATCTATGGAATGGAGGACATTGGATATATAGGTGTTTACAAATACAGTACCTATCCCTAACAATGTATTTACATCTTGAGTACGTATAGATAAACGACAGTAATTTATCACAAACACGTGATTGAAAAGGTTGATTTATAATAAATAGTCTTAAATAGGTTGGCATGTTGTTACCCCCGTACACACTTGACAATTTCGCACATTGGTACGCGTGAGAACGGAACCCTGAGGTTTGCACAAATGTCTGAATCAAGAAACGAATAACTGGAGTAAATCATTCAGATGCGTTATATGCATGAAAAAACAATAGTTAAGTTCGTATTAATATATTTAGTATGGTAAGCTCAAACATCTTAATAAAAATAATTAAGCAGTGAGAAACACATCATTATCTTGATGACTTTTACTTAGTGTTTGCTAAAATCTTTAGCTATTACAGTATAGTGATGCACCGAAAATTTATTAAAAGATCTGCAAGAAAATGTCATACATGCAAGTCGGTAAGTTTTATTTACGTAAGTCCCTAGTAATTGTGGGTTTTATAAGCCGTATCTCTGTGGACAGTTGTACTGTCGATGATGATGAAATTCAACTGGTACATTGTAGCATTTATATTACTCTCACATTTGTAACGGTTGTTCCATTGACGATCAATTTAAACAGCATTCAGAAAACACCATCCAACTGGTTGATATAAAGTCAATTGCAGACACGCAGTTTCTGACGCACAGTAGTGCGCTCTCTCTCTCTCTCTCTCTCTCTCTCTCTCACCCTCTCTCTCTCTCTCTCTCTCTCTCTCTCTCTCTCTCTCTCTCTCTCTGATCGGTCGTGTTATTCTTTGCTCCGCACTGAAAGATTGTTTTTGTGCTGAAAAGTTTGAAAATTTGCTGTTTTGGTCGTCGAGGCCACTTCTTTTCTGCTATTGCAGCAGAGTTCTGCTGTTTTTTCCCCCTTGTTTCAAGGGGAAAGTGACGAAAAAGACATGAATTTGCAACCAGTCTCCTCCGAGTCGGAGGAAAACGTTGAAAATTTGTTTGAAGGCATGAAGGAGAAAATGCGGGATGAGGAAGGTAGAAGTAAAGAGACGTCTCACGCGAGCGTCACAAAAGCAGACGACAATATGTCTGGCGAAGCTAGTAAACGACAAGAAAAGGCAAAAATAAATTTTGCGAGTGCAGCAACTCGCCCCTGTGAAAACATCGTTATTAACAAAGAAGGATTAAAGAAGTACCAAAGTTTATTAAAAAAAGAAGGTGATAATGTGAAGTTGTTCCCTCCCAGTGAATTAATTTACGCGACGGAGAGAAAAACTGTAATTTACAAGACTTATAATGTCAAAAATAAGAAAATTGACTTCGTACAGAGAGAAGCCATTGAAAAATGTTTGAGGCCGATATGGCAACAAAGAAGTTATATAACAAGGGGCAGTCGCTTCGGCACGGTAGAGGTGCGTTTCCCTAGCGAAGAAATAGCTAGGGAACATTCAACAAGAACGTTGAAGTCGGAAGAGGTAGTTCTTTTACCATTTTATTTAGGAATGAGAACTAGTAGAATAACGGTTACGGACATTCCGCCCGAAATAGATGTGGACTTCATAACAGCAGCGATTCTCTTAGGCAAAGAGGAAGAAATTGCCATTCTTCAGTCTAAAAGATATCGCCCCACAACCTGGTATGGACAGGACTTAGAGCTTGTGATCCAAGCGAACCCCTCGGACTTGGAAAAATTGCCAAGCACCCTCACCATTGGAGATACCACCTTGATGGTAATAGTCGAGGGAAGAAAACCGAGATGCTATAAATGTGGCGAGAAAGGCCACATACGGTCAAGCTGCAAGAAGACAACGAAAGAAAATACTACAGAGGCAAGCACGACGCCGAAAACAACTTCACCGCTAGAAATAGCAGCCACGTCGCGCACCCCAATTGCCGAAATTCAGCCGACAACGGGAGAAAACAACGACAACAACGATGACAACAACATCAACAACATCCAGGAGTGGGTCAACGTGGAAGCTTCAAAAAGAAGACGGAAACGGAAAAATCCACCCTCTTCGGATACACAGGACTATACTCTGACACAGACAAGCACACCCACACCCACAAATACAGTCGCAAACACACACGTAGCCAAAAAAACACACACACTGGAAAAAGCACACACACAAACACTCACACACCTACCACAAGCACGCACACACCTACAAACACCCACGCTTCTACAAGCACACACACAGCCCCCTCCACAATCACCTAACAACAAAAAAAGAAACACCTTCACAGCGATAAATAAAAACAATAACCCATTAAGGGAAAAAATTAATTTACTGAAATCGGCGAAAAAATATATCGCAACAGATATAAATAGTATTATATCCGAAAATGTAGAATTTTATACGATAGATAACGAGGATTATTTTGAAATTAAAAAATCTTTTGTGGAGGACGTAGGCCCGTTACAGATGAACTTTTCAAGCCATCTGTACAAGCAATTCGCAAAAAAACTGACCTCGCAAAACACAACACTCACAGACAGAAAAGATGAGGGTGAAACTACACCTTCTCTTCTGTTAAAACAGTAAGTTTTAAACATTCAACTAAATTTTCACATTCTCGTTTAAACTCGGTTGTATAAATATTCGCGGCCTGGGATCGTATTGGAAGCAAGGCTACCTCCTTAACGACCTTAGGTCGCATCGTTTGGATGTAGTGGTAATTACCGAATCCAGACTGAGTGGGCTGCAGGCTTTTTCGCCCCTTCTAAACGGCTACGAGAAATACATTTCTCCCTGTCGACCTGGAGGGGGAGGAGGAGTGGCAGTGCTGGTCAGGAAAAACCTGGATTTAGAGATTAGAACTGTCTTTATAGATCCGGAAGGCAGGTTGGTCGTTTTGGATGTGACGCACAGCAGTGGTAAAGTGTTCAGGCTGGTCGCTGTCTATGCTCCCTGCGAAGGAAAAGCCGGGCAGAAAGAGTATTTCAAAAGCCTAGAGAATTTTCTTGGCACGTCGAACACGTTAGTATTGCTTGGTGACTTCAACATAATTTGTGATGCAAGCGTAGATTATGTTGGCTCAAGAAAGAATACGAGGGGATTACCTCACCTCAACGATATGCTAAGTCGTTTCGAATTGGCAGATAGATTCAGACTGGACCATCCAGACATTCCAGAGTGGACCTGGGCAAGAAACGACGGGTCGTCCAGATCTTATATCGATAGAATCATAACTAGAAGGAAAGATAAGAAAATACTTAGCTGTCCACAACACCATATCGTCAGCTACAGCGATCACAAATTAGTGACCTGTACGCTCGACATAGATAGCATGTGTAGACGAGGTACCGGCTACTGGAAGCTAAACAAGTCACTATTGGACTGTGAAGCCTACAGGAATCGGATTAAACAATTAGTAATGAGGGCGTTAACCGGATCCATTATCAACAATAAATGGTGGTACGCCCTGAAAAGAGCCATCAAATTTGAGTCAATTAGGTTTAGCAAAGAACTAGCTAGTGCTAGAAACAAAGTAGAAAAGGAACTAGTTAAGGCAATATAGGAGGCAATGAGATCAGGCAGTGCATCGAAAGTGTTAGCGGCGAGGTTAGCACTAGACCAACACCTCAAAGCTAAACATGAAGGGTGCATTGTCAGGGCTAAAATCCGTGCAATGAGACAGGAAGGGATCAACGCAGCCGGATGGGCCCGGGTGGTAGAGGGCCAGCGTGGCAACAACTCAACCATTCGATCCTTGACGGGCCCAAATGGTCAATTAGTAAACGAACCCGAGGAGATGTGCAAGGTGTTTCATGATCATTTCGCCCAGCTATTCGGGAGGAGCGGTGAGCTGGAGCGCGGGGAGAAGCTCGCAGACTTCTTAGCCGGTTCGCCGCGTCTATTGAGGCCGGACGCGGAATCTTGTGAGGCGCCGATCACAGCCAAAGAAGTCGAGGATATGTTGGCAGACTGTGGCGGGGACAAATCGCCGGGACTCGATGGTCTGCCTTACGAACTCTATAGTAGCATGCCAGACTTGTTTGGGCACCTACTTGCATGCGTGTACACCAACTGGCAGCAGAACGGGAGAATTCCTAAGTCTGTGAGCCGAGGGGTGGTAGCGCTGTTAAGAAAGGACCCAAACAAGGGGGATTTAATTGATAATTTCCGGCCTATCACTCTGCATAACGCAGAGTTGAAGATCTTGGCCAAGGCCTTAGCAAAAAGGTTGGCGAGGGTCGTGGGTGAACTTGTTGGCGAGGCGCAAACTTGCGCCATCCCTGGAAGGACCATCCACGACAATCTCCACTTTCTACGCTATGCCTTAGAAAGGGTAAATAGGATTCCTGGCAAGGGTGGGGCTATGGTCCACTTGGACCAATCGAAAGCGTTTGATAGGGTGGATCATCAGTATCTGGAGACGGTCCTCGCGGCGGCTGGCTTAGGCCCGACCTTCCGTGAATGGATCATCGCTTTATACAGCAACATCGAATCGGTAGTTCGGGTAAATGGTTTCCTTTCAGAACCATTCAGCATTGAACGTTCGGTACGTCAAGGGTGTCCTCTCTCCCCGCTTCTCTACGTTTTGGCCCTCGAGCCGTTGCTGAGGAGGTTGGAAACTATGAGAGGCACCCCGCAAGATCTAGGGTGCGGAAAGTCAGCTTCGGCGTATGCGGACGACATCACCGTCATCGTTTCCCGAGTCGAGCACCTACAGTGGGTGGGTGAGGCCTTAAGGGACTACGAAGCGGTGGCAGGAGCGAAAGTCAACCGGGATAAATCGGTCGGCTTGCAACTCGGCACCTGGAGGGGCAAGTCGATGTCTTCCGACAGCGTCGTAGGACGTTGGACGGAAGGACCGGTGAAAATGCTTGGGATCTGGTTAGGTCCAGATCTCCAGATAGAGAAGAACTGGAGCGAGGTGGCTCTCCTAACTCAGACATGGTCTGAGCGGAAACTGTCCTTGAAAGGGAGGGCGGAGGTTGCAGAAGTGTTTATCGCCTCTGTAATCACTTACCGCCTAACCGTAGTGCCTTGCCCCGATTCGTGGCTGAACAAACTGGAACGCATGCTCTTTCGCTTTTTGTGGAGGGGCAGCAGACCTCTTGTAAGGCGCTCTATTTGCTGCCAAAAGCCGCTGAACGGTGGGTTAGGGATGCCGTGGCTAAAAATGCGCAGACATGCGCTCAGGCTTAGGCACCTCTGGATTTACCTGGACGGTGAGCAGGTGTGGTCTCTGTTTGTCAAGCTGTTATTTCCACAGTTCACATCGTTTAACGAACTGAACCCATGGATCAAGTGTAGACCGAGGTTGGGCATGTGGCATGCAGAGTGCTATCAGGCACTCGTGCTTCTCTCCCAGTCGAGCAACGCCGGTGGCGGGGCTACTACTGCTTTCTTCTATAGAGGGTTAGTAGAGTTTAAGTGTGACGACGTCCTAGGAGAAACTCTGGGCTTCGACGAAAATCAACTGGCCAGCCTGTTCCAAAGAACATTCGGTCCGGGGCCTATGGATAATTACCAAAAGTCCCTGGCCTGGCAATGTTACAGAGGTGCTTTACCGGTTCGAGATAAGCTCTTTAGACATGGGTGTGCACCTTCGCCGGTTTGTGCAAGATGTAAGAGGGACAGTGAAACTGTCCTGCACGCGATTGTGCAATGCCCCAAGGTGACTGAACTCTGGACTTATGTCGAACACCTGCTGTCGCATTCGAGAAGATTACAACTGTCGAGCGAATCTGTAATTAAGATAGTTCCGCCGACCTTCCTGAATAGGGAGGAGCGAGCCTGTTTTCTTTCGGTAGTTGCTATGGCAAAAGAAGTAGTGTGGAAGACGAGAGTAAAAGGAATTGCAACAGGCATGTTTATCTCCAGTCTCGAGCTAATCGACTTTTTCGTTTTCCACATGAAACGGAAAATAAGGCTGGAGAAGAAATGCCTGTCGCAAAGTGTGTTTCATAAAAGATGGAAGTCTATAGCAAGTATGTTGCGAGTGAAAGAACCTGTTTAATCGAGAATGTAAAAAAGGATAAAGCAAAGTCTTCAGTGTGAGTATGTGGTTTGTGGGGTCGACCGCGTCCTCCGCTTCATTTGTTTGTAAATCACTCATTCTCATTTAATTGTATATATTTTAATTGTTTGTTTATTCATATGTTTCGTCTCATTCGATACCCTGACCCCAACGTTTGTTTTGTCCCCTCTTTTTCTCAACCTTATGGTGAATAAAGAAATACTCTCTCTCTCTCTCTCTCTCTCTGTCTATCTATCTATCTGTCTATCTATCTATTTATCTATCTATCTATCTATCTATCTATGTATCTATCTCTATCTCTCTCACTCCCTCTTTCTCTCTCTCTCTCTCTTCCTATTTCTCTCTCTCTCTCTGCCTTTCCTACTTCTTCTACAGTGATCTCTGTTCCTCCTACTCTCACTCATCTTTCAACACCCTGGTGAATCTACATCCATCTGATCCCACACTGATCACTATACCCAGTCCTTCCCAGAATGTTGACCCTCAGGAATCTCCTTTCTTCTCATGTTTCACTAGTCTCCAAGGGCCTACGAAAGGTATGGGCACTGCCCTTTCTCCAGATCCCGGAAGTAAGAGAAAGTGTGTAAATGTGTGTGTGTGTCTGTCTGTCTGTCTGTGTCTGTGTGTGCTTGTGTGTGTGTGGTATATCTAGAGATTTGAGGTGCAGACATGATTGTATGATCAAAATAGACATAAGTATGGTTTGTAGTTGTTTGCTTAGCAACCACGAGGCTCTGGGTTCAATCCCACTACGATTTGATAGACAGATATATACATGTGTATGTGTGTGTGTGTGTGTGTGTGTCCCCCACATTTGAAAACCAGCATTGGTTTCTTGACGTTCCCATAACACAGCAGTTCAGACAACATATATTAGAACTAGAGAATCCAGTTAGTTTTAGATATCAACTTTATTAATAAGATAAAATCTAATTTAAAGGAAATTTGTCTGCTATTTCTAGTAAGTCAAGCAGGCTACATAGAGATTCAGTGTTGGCATGATGACAATAATGTTGGTGAGAATGTTGTTTGTAACGGTGGAACAATGGTGGCAACAAAATGGTGATGTTTTTGATGACGATGCAAATGGCACTGTGCATTTTTCCTGAAGTTACAACACTGTCCCAATAGTCATATTTGATCTCATGTTGTCTCTGACCATGTTAGTTATACTAATACTGTCGCAATTCCACCAATTTAGTAGTAAAATCACTTCATAATTTAATCCTTCTTTTAACAGAGAAATGGCTAGTTACCTATTAAAACCAATATTTATTTTTCAGCTTTCCCGAAACTATTTATTGTCAATGTTTAATTATGACACACCTGTAGTTAACATACAGCTACTAGTGTGTTCAGTACATTTTGTTTGCCTAATCAAACTTGAGTCATCACGAAATGTTGCGGCACATCTATATAAGCTATATAAGCTACAGTTATATTACAGAACTTTGGAAAAGTACGTATGTTACAACTCCTAGTTTAACCCCATTTTTTCTCTGAATGGGTAGACCAAAGAAAACCAAGCAACAAACTTAAGTCGTCGTTCTTCTGTAACATGGATGGTATTTCAGTGGTGTGTTAGGGGTGCGCACGCGCGTTCATGCATGTGTGTGTGCATGCATGCAGGCAGGTAGACAGGCAGGCAGGCAGGTAGGTATGTATGTAGGTAGATAGGTAGGTAGGTAGGTAGGTAGACAGACAGGCAGATATGTATGTGTGTATGCATGAATGCATAAAGTCAACAGGGAAGATCCAGAGATGCACAATATAGAAAACATGTAGTAGTGCTCAAATGATTTCAACTTATACTTTGAAGTCTTTATCGAGAAATAAATCCACGGGGCAAAGAGTGGCTATAAGAGAAACCCAGGTGAGGTGATATGGAGAAAGTGATGCAGATAAACATGTTTGGGCTTGATATATGAAACATACATATATACATACATACATACATACATACATACATACATACATACATAAAGACTTATAAATATATATGGGGATATATAGAGAAACAAAAACTGAAAATATTCAGATGAACACTCATGAATAAGCGTAAAGATATTTATATTTTTACTGAACAAATTTACATGGAGTACAAAAAATACGGAAAACTAAGGGGAAAGGGCATGGTATTTCAAATCCAACAGCTGTTTCTGGGGGCTCAAAATTACATAATAGTTATAATGTTGGCAGATGGAGTGTGTAGATAGTCAAAGATATGCAACCATTAGTGGATGCATATAAACATTACCATAAAATTAGCCTCAGTCATCAGGATGGAAAGATAGGTAATACACACACATACATACATACGCGCATACACACATATCTGACAGATCATTTCGCAGTTAGTTGACTGTTCTTCAGACCAGTGAATGGTCAGCTCGAAAATGGTTTAAACGATTTCGCAGTGTAAACCTGAGCTTTGAAGATCGTGAGCGTAGTGGACACCCATCTGTCATCAATGACCCTCAATTAAAAACTATCGTTGAGAAAGATCCACGTAAAACCACTCGAGAACTGGCAAAAGAACTTCGAGTTAGCCAGTAAAATGTCTGCAACAACTTCCATGCGATCGGAAAATCAAAAATGCTCATCAAATTGGTACCACAAGATTTGAATGAAAATCAAAAAATGGGAAAATATGAACTTCGTTCGTCGCTTCCTCTGCATAACCAAACGATCCATTTTTCGACTGTTTTGTAACTGGCAATGAAAAGTGGATTCTGTATAATAATAAAAAAAAAAACGTTCTTCATGGTGGTTGGACCAAAATGAAGCACCGAAAACATTCCCTAGACCCGATCTCTTCAAAGAGAAGGTTACTATGACTGTTTGGTGGTGTACTGTTGGACTCATCCGCTATAACTTCTTAAAACCCGGAAAAACCATTACGGAAGAAACATATTGCCATGAAATTGCCAAAATGAACGAAAATCTGCTTCTCCACCGTCCCAGACTGGTCAACAAAAGAGGGCCAATTATTCTTCATAACAATGTTCGACCACATGTTTCACTAAGGACGCTCTAGAAGTTGAGGAAATTTGGCTACGAAGTTCTTCCCCACCCAGCTTATTTCCCAGACCTTTCTCCAACTGACTACAACTTTTTCAAGCACCTTGATGGTTTCCTGCAAAAGAAGGAGTTCAAAATCAAAACTGATGCTGAAAGTGCGTTCAAAGAGTTCATCAGCTCC
Organism: Octopus sinensis; assembly: GCF_006345805.1. NCBI lineage: Eukaryota > Metazoa > Mollusca > Cephalopoda > Octopoda > Octopodidae > Octopus > Octopus sinensis. The sequence continues at coordinate 75,835,409 of NC_043000.1, read as the reverse complement.
AGAACTCCAGATTTTTATGTTACCGGAATAAACAAACTTATAACTCGTTGGTAAAAATATGTTGATTGTAATGGTACTTACTTTGGTGAATAAAATTTCCACATTGTTGAAATATATTGTGATGGATTTCATTTTTTTCCAAACAACGCTTACTTTTTACTTAGCCTTATACATATATACACATACATACATACATACATACATATACATACATACATACATACATACATACATACATACATACATATATATATATATATATATATGTATGGATGGATGGATGTGTGTATGTATGTATGTATGTATGTATGTATGTATGTATGTATGTATGTGTATGTATGCATGCATGCATGTATAGGTGCGTGAGTCGTCTAAGAGACCATAAATCAAGGAAAAGACGCACTCGTATATCTGTCAATAGAGCTGATATATTATCCGAAATATATAGTATTATATATCCATCAGGGCTGATTTTGCCAATCGGTTTCGCGCAAAGAATACAATGGAGTGTTAGGTAACAATCCGATTATTTAACCTTACGCTCATCAGAGTTAGCCGATATGGAAAGAAATATGGTGAATGCTCTCTATTGTCAGAGGTGGATTAGCACATCTGGTCAGTGGCTGCTTTGAAACAGGGTGGTGAAACGAAAAAGGACAAGGAATTAGATTAGGAGTTATGCTCCTTGGTTTGGTATGCTGTGAGACCGGTAAGAGTTATCTTAAAGCGTTTGTGAGGGAAGTGTGCGTTATTAAATGCGGTGCTCCTGTAGGGATGGGGTGTATGAAATGTCTAGTGGTGTCATGGGCATAATTATTTCGGGGTTGTAGGTATATATGGCTGTGATCGTTGGTCTGTTTCTTTTTGTAAAGGATAAGGTTGTAGAGAGGGGTTATGTTAGTGTGTGGTGTGTAATGTGTGCGCGGGGGAGTCTATATGTATGTGGGGGGTACAATGTGTGTGAAGGGGTATATGTTGGAGTGATGGGATACAGTCTGTTTTGTGGGGTGTCCGCTTTATAGGAACGTGCATTGGTATGTGCTTTGGTCAAATTCTTTGCCGGGACCAGTCATGTCGGGGCACGCAGATACGAGAGGATGTACTTCTTTTCATGTGGGCAGGGATTAAACACCTCACGCCTGCTATTCAGATAAATATCAGGGAAAGAATTGTTATTATTGTTGTTGAGGTTGCTGTTCTTGTTAGTAGTAGTAGTAGTAGTAGCAGCAGCAGCAGCAGCAGCAGCAGCAGTAGTGATATCTGAAGGTAGATAATGAATTGTATATGTAATGTAATTTCCCAGTCAAAATAAAAGCAATATCTGACCTTCATTATTTGAGGTCAATAGATAAGTAACTCTTGGAACTGTTATAAACTAGTTTTTATTTAAACATGAGTTTTCACATGTGACAATTGCTTTGTCATTATCATCATCATCATCATTGTTTAGTCAGAGAGCAGTGCATGCCATCAAGTGACACTGGGGTAAAATATATGAAGCCCAGTATACCCATCATGACTACTCGTCTGAGAAGGGTAAACCAGGCACATGCATCACAACCATGTGTGCATGACATGGTGATCTCATATCAAGATAAACAGCACAGGATCTTGCAGGTGGGGCCCACTTAGAATTTTCTTCTCGTCAAGTAACCCATCCCACTCAAAAGGTCCTTGAATAAGGGTTGTTTAAGGATGTTGAATGAAACACTCATGTTTCCAAAGGTGAATTATCCAAACCTCATAGAATTCCTGTCAACACATGGCTATGATGCTCCCCCACTACTTCTACTTGTGATCAGAGATGCACATATTGTCAGCCACCAAGGAACATGCTCAACTGGTTAAAGTCTAACAATTTACAAGCAAATCTGTGGTATTGAGCAGAATATTTGATGTAGCCCTCTTTTATACCAAGACAAAACAATGTACATGATAACACTTCCAATCTGTTAAGATGAGAAGCCATAAGAGCCAGTACCCAGTATTGCATCAGGGCATTTATTATTATTATTATTATTATTATTATTATTATTATTATTATTATTCATCTTTTATCTTTTACTTGTTTCAGTCATTAGACTGCAACCATGCTGGGAAACTGCCTTGAAGTATTTTCAGTCGAATGAATTGATCCCAGTACTTATTCTTTTGTTAATCCTGGTACTAAGCACAGTTGTTAAGTGGGAGGATAGACACACACACACACACGCGCGTTAATCAATCAAAGTGTACAGTATTATATACTATACACTTCAATTAATATATCCACTCTACTGAGAAATATACAAGTGCATTTTTTCCTGACTGATGGATATTAGACCAACCAGTCCGTCGGGCATCCATTTGACACCGCTGGTCACAGCACGCTGTCCACTCCTCTCTGGATTGCACCTTTCTCATCCACATGATCCCAATCGTCCTCCTGAAATCGTAACTCCACCACCATGGAGGCCTTCCGAGAGGTCGTTTCCGCTCACGCGGGTACCACTTGATAACTGTGCGGGTCCACCGATTATCGGTGAGCCGGGCGACGTGTCCAGCCCATCTAAACTTGCTGCGTGTATACTCTGCAATGACATCCCTCATGCCGGACTTCTTTCTGATGATCTCGCTACTGATGAGCTCTCTCAACGAGATACCAAGCATTGACCTTTCCATGGCTCTTTGAGCCGTTACCAGTCTCTGCTCTTCTCTCTTTGTGGTAGCCCATATTTCACTACCATATAACATTGCAGGTAGAACTGTACTGTTGATGAGGTTGGCGCGGGTGGTCCTGTCCAACCTTCCCTTGAGCACATCCCTTATGCCATTAAACGCCTTCCATCCGGCCCTTACTCTCTGTGAGATTTCCTTTTCGATATCTCGACACATATTCACTTCCTGTACCAGGTAGACATATTCCTTTACCTCCTCTATTTCATCACTGCCGATCACCATTTGGCCTGTTGGTACATTGTCTGACCGCATGAACTTCATTTTCATGTGGTTCATCTTGAGACCTACTGCAGAGCTTTTGATGTTGAGCTCCGTCAGCATGGTCTGAAGCTGATCCATGGTTTCAGCGATGAGTATGATGTCGTCAGCGAAATGGAGCCACAAACCAATGGACTTGTCCATGTTAACTTTTGCCCCTGCTACCGTCTCATACCTTCTGATTGCCTCCGCTACATGATGTAGCTGAGTCATCTTGGATACGGTGATGGTGACGTCATCCGCATATGCAGAGACACTCTTACCACATCCAATTTCATTAGTGGTGCTTCCCAACTTCTCCAACTTTTGCAGCAATGGCTTGAGAGTCAGTACATACAGAAGCGGAGACAGAGGGCACCCTTGACGAACTGAACGCCTGATCTTGAACGGCTCCGATGGTAACCATTCAACTGAACTGTGGATTTGATGCCACCATAAATGGCCTTGATCCAACCACAGAAATCTGGGCCCAGCCCAGCCACCTCAAGGACTGCTGCCAGGTACCGATGGTCGACCCTATCGAAGGCTTTACTTTGGTCTAAATGGACCAGTGCCCCACCTTTACCGGAAATTACTAATATGGTCCCCCTTGCTCAGGTCTTTTCTGACCAGTGTTACCACACCCTGACTCACAGAACTGGGAATTCTCCCATTCTGCTGCCATTTCATGGACACGCAAGCCAGCAAGTGTCCAAACAAGTCTGGCATACTACTGTAAAACTCGTAGGGCAGACCATCCAGCCCCAGTGACTTGTCCTGAGCACATTCGGACAGCACCTTTTCGACCTCCACAGCACCTCGCTTCACTTGCCAAGAGTCGTGGCCCATCAGCCAGGAATTCCCTTAAGGTCTCCCCATGGTCCAATGCCTCACTCGTCCCAAACAACCAGGCGAAATGCTGATGAAAGGCCTTCTGCATCTCCGCCTGTCCTTCAATCAAGTGACCCTGTTCATCAATTAAAGACTGTACAGAGGCTTCTCTGCCTCTCCGACTCTCCACATGACGGGCCCATCCAGCAACGTTAATACCTTCTCTGCCCACCGTGCGTAACTTAGTCCTGACTCTACACCCTTCATGTTTTGCTTGGAGGTGCCGGAATAATACCGTTCTTCCCACCAACACTCTGGATGCAGAACCTGATGCTATGGCCTCCTCTAATTCCTTAGTTAAATGCCCTTCTATTCTAATCCTCTCTAAATTTAGCTCTTTACTAAATCTGAGAGACTCTAAACGAATGGCTCGTTTGAGGGTGCACCACCATCTGTTGTTCACGACAGCTCTGCATAATGCCCTCTGTACTATCTCCCTAATCCGGGTATGGAAGACTTTACTAGTCAAAATAGACTTGTTCAACTTCCAGTACCCAGGCCCCTGTCTATGACACTTAGCTAACTACACCTCACACGTCACAAATTTGTGATCTGTGTAAGAGGCACAGTGAAAATGTGGACAACTAACTATATCTCTATCACTATCATCATCATCATCATCATCGTTTAGCGTCCGCTTTCCATGCTGGCATGGGTTGGACGGTGCAACTAGGGTCTGGGAAGCCAGAAGGCTGCACCAGGCCCAGTCTGATCTGGCAATGTTTCTACGGCTGGATGCCCTTCCTATAATAACCCTATCTAAGTAAGACCTGAATGAACCGTCGTTATTAGACCACGTCCACTATGGAACGAGCGATTCATCCAGTCTGTATCAGTCTACTAGTTTATAGCTCGCTAGTAGCCTTTTTAGGCCAGGGCTTCCTTTTCTATTATTCAAGCCTACACTATTCACTCGCACGTCGAGAATAGTGTTGAAGTCTCCTGTTAAAACTAAAGTTTACGACATCACAAGGAAATTCTCCAAGTCTCGAAAGAAGATTGTTTGACTATCCTCTTTTGGAGCATAGATTGCCACCAACCTGAAGGACTGCTTACATGTGTCACATCTAGAACAACCAGCCTACCTTCTGGGTCTAAAATGACTGTACTTACCTGTATGTCCAGGCTTTTTTTTAACAGCACCACAATGACCCTACCCCTTCTTTGACTCGGAGAAATAAACTTCTTGTAGTCGTTCAGAAGAGGCGAGAATTCCTGTGGGCCGTTCAGCTTGGACTCAGTCACAACGCATATGTCTATCTTTTGTGACCTGACATCGTTTAAGAGGCATGTCTGCTTCCATTTCGACCCCAGGCCATGCACATTTATACATCCTAACTTAATCATCGTGATAAAAAAAAAATTATGTTATTTACCTTATTTTTCCTTTTAGGCTTGATGAGGGGCTTTGCGACTTTCGTCTTCCCCTCCTCCTGTTTCTTCTCCATCTGGTGTAGCCGTTGGTGCCAAAATAATTTTTTCTTTCACTTATGTCAAAAATGTCATTTGAATACCGTTTTTTAAATTGCCTCATGTTGCTGTTTTCCTCACAGACAGTGTCCAACTGACCCTGCTATACTGTGTAGTCAACAAAATCAAAAACAAACAATGCACATGCACAAAATTAAAAATAGAAAATGGTGACAATTTATCCATCGCACCCTGTATATATGAAAGAGAGAAGATGATGAGTGGTTGTGGACTTCAATAATCAACAAAAATTCTTTTTTTTTACTTTTTGAATATAGCTTTATCAAATATTATTTTAAGGTAATCTATTGGGTTGGAACAAAACTTCATGTCATTTTTCTTTTGGTGGCATTAAACAAGTGATTTTGTTTCTCACATGACATATGCATATAACATATTTTCTGAAGGGTGACAGTTCATCACATCCTTCTTTATGATTACTCTGTAGATAGTTTATTTCTACTGTTTTCACATTAAAAGTGAAAATGGAAGAAAATGTGCCACATTTTTGTCATTTGGGGCTCTTTTATTTCCAGAAAGGAAAAACGCTGAATAATCAGCAAAAATGATATGTGCAGGGCCTATAGTCATTGATAATGAACAAATTGAAACACTAATCAAAAATAATCTGTGTCACATAACATGAGACATCACAGGGATATTCCACATATTTCAAATGAATGTTATAAGGCATCATGATGTTTGGGTGCCACATAAATTAAGGGAAAAAAATTTAATGAGCCCCATTTCCATGTACAATTCTCTGCTCAAACAACACAAAATACCAATTTTTGAAAAGGAAGATTGCAGGTAATGAAAAACAAATTATTTACAACAATGTGGCATGAAAAAAAGCCACAAAGAAAATTAAATTAACCACCTCAATATCCAAAATATGTGATGCTCTGTATCTGGTGGGATTGAAAAGTCTTTGTGTATTACAAGCTCCTTTTGCAAAATCACATATTGAATTAAGAACTCATTGTTCCCAATTAGACTGATTAAAGGAGGTAATCGATGAGACACCTCCAGAATTAACCAATCAAAAGAATGTCAACTTCATTCAAGACAATGCTATAGCAGAAATTGGTGTAGCTTGGCTGAGATGTCCTACCACACCCACCATATGTACCTTTGGACTATCATTTATTTCAATCATTACAAAATTCTTTTTGTAAAAAGAACTTCAACTCTTTGGAAGACTATAAAAGTCATGTAGACAAGTCCATGACCCAGAAAGAAGTCAAGTTTTGAGAAGATGGGATCATGAAGCTGCCTCATTGATGACAAAAGGTAGTGGAACAAAAGGAAACATGTTGTTGAGTATCTAAATATTGTGTTCGAATTTTACTTACAAAAACAGTCTGAACTTTTGTTCTCAGCCAAAATATATTTCTTTTGAAAATTAATATTCATTTCATCATTTTGTAAGAAATTTGATAAAAGTTAACATATAGCATGTATACCATATTTCCTGATATTACCTAAGGTGGCAAATAATTCCATGTTCTTGTTTAGTTCTATATCAGCTCCAATTCAACAGACCCATTCTAGGTCTTGGTCATTGCTGGGCCACTGGAAAATACAAGGAAACAGAAATTGACCCCTAAGGGAAGCCCTTATATGAACATTGCCTTACCCTTTCATGTCATGTATATATTGATTTCAAATTTTGGCACAAGGCCAGAAATTTCGGGGGAGGGGATAGATCAGTTATATCAACCCTTGGGCTCAACTGATACTTATTTTATCGGCCCTGAAGGGGATGAAAGGCAAAGTTGACCTCGGTGGAATTTGAACTCAGAACATAAAGTGGATGAAATATCACTAAGCAATTTGCCTGGCATGCTAAAAATTCTACCAGTTCATTGCCTATGTCATATATATATATTAATGTCTTATTAAAGCTTGAACAAAGCTTAAAGTGGGAAATAATACAACTAATACTGCTTCTGAATGAATTTTTATTTTTAATGTAATGTAATACAGGAGGAATATTCAAAATATACTAAACCATAGAGTGCTGAACCATATGGTACCAGATTTAAGAGGTCCAACCCCTATTTACAATTTCTTCATATTCACTGTCACTGTGGTCATGACTCCAACTTTATGACATAAGGATGGAGATGCAGTCAATAGTATAGATGCAATGATGATTGTGCATTCATCTTCATGTCTTATATCCACTCTACCACCAACTACTTTCCATTTCCCTGATTACTTTCTACATTTTCTCTGATTATCCTCTACCTTTCTTCACATGTAACTGCAATCTCCATGAACCCCTGATTCATAGTTCTTTCACATTTTGCCAAACCAAGTTTACATTCTTTACTTTCTCACATGTCCACTGTTCATCCAAAATGTTACCACCCTATATGACTTAACTATTTCACCTGCACCACCAAGAACAATTCTTACATTATTGAAGGGTCAGCTTTGCAGCTTACTGTCGATTGAAGACACTATTCAGAGATTAGCAAACTGTTTGGAGAGGCTCTTTTAAATTTTTAACATAGCAGCAGAGAACCACTTCAATTTGTGGCTTCTCACTTTAATTCTTCTGGTCATATCTGTCTGCATCACTTTGTGTTATTATTATCATCAATCGTCTGCTTCATGCTTGCACCATGAACAACAGCTATTCTTCTATCTACACACAGCTCACCCACTGGAATTAATAACTGGTATTTTCCCCTCCCACTCACCCCTCACTGCCACCTCAAACCAAGGAGGTTTGAGCGCATGCTCACATGTTGATGTTCATATATCTTTGTTACCTTGCTGATGTATATCCACTGTAGTACTATGGACATATATTTATGCACATATGTATGTGTGTATGTGTATGTATATAGATATAGAAATAGGGTACTTGACAATTTTTTCAACCTGTGAACTGGTTTTACAACTGCGTACTATATGGGTATATACTTATGTGTACGAGTGTTTGTTTATGTATATACGTCTACAATGCAACGCTGGTGAGGATTCAGAAGTATATATTATTATGGTGTGTGTGGCTACTTCTGCATTGCCAAAGAATAATTGTTACCTTAATAATCATAGTAATACTACTACTGCTACTACTACTACTACTACTACTACTACTACTACCACCACTACTACTAATGATAATAATAATAATAATAATAATGATAATAATAATAATAATAATAATAATAATAATAATAATAATAGTTGGAACCTACATACACTGGAAGCTATGCCAACATTATGGAATAACAACAGAAAAAAGATGGTATAGGCACACACCAGAAAAGGTCACAGAAAACGAGAAAGCAACCATACTCTAGGATATGCCGATACACACAGATAGAGAAATTAAGGTCAACAGACCAGATATAGTTGTCAGAGACCATGAAGAAAAAAAATGCTTTCTAATTGATGTATCAATACCGGCTGATGACAACATGTCTCTAAAAGAAATGGAGAAACTCTAAAAATACAAAGACCTGGAAATAGAGGTAACTAGAATGTGGAATCTGAAAACAGAAACAATTCCTATCATAGTAGGTGCATTAGGCATGATAAAAAAATATTCAGACAAATACATAACAAAAACACCAGGACTTACAAACACATATAACATACAGAAAATTGCACTACTAGGCACTGCACACATCCTACGCAGAACACTTTCCATACAATAACCATCAGAGCATCACAACAAATCACAGCACATACCCAAGGCACACAGAGCTGCGCTCGGTAGTGAAGTGAAAGCACGCTATAAAAATAAAAATAAAACTACTGAACAATAATAATAATAATAATAATAATAATAATAATTTCTACTAAAGGCACAAGGCCTGAAATTTTGGAGGAGGAGACCAGTTGGTTATATTGACCTCAGTATTTCACTGGTATTTAATTTATTGACCCCAAAAAGATGAAAGTTGACCTCAGTGGAATTTGAACTCAGAAATGCAAACAGACAAAGTGCCACAAAGCATTTCACCTGGAGTGCTAGTGATTCTGCCAGCTTGCTGCCTTGATAATGATGATGATGATGATATTGAAAACTTCTAATTTATCTGCGAACCAACCACCCCACCCCATAGTTGAGTACTCACAAAGGCTTTATAGAATTGAAAGAAATTGTAATTCATGTAGCAATCTGTACCTGTACCTGCTTATACCAAGCCAAATGACCCATTGCCTTCAGGCAAGAAACCACTAAAATCTTCTTTCCAGGTGCTGAAAAGCATCCCTACGACTTCTCAGGCTTCCCAGGTTCACAAGGCTTAGAGATGCTATAATCAATGTCAGCACAATGAAAGGTAGGTTTGTTGAGATTGTTGAAATGCTTGAGTGGAAGCATGTAGATGTGTGCTGCATGCAAAAGATATGATAGAGAAGAGCCTTAGCAAGACTGCTCATGAGCAAGAGACATAGATACAAGTTCTTCTGAGTAGGAAGCAATGATGGTTTAGGTGATGTAGGTATTCTTTTGGCAGAGAAATGAGTAGATAAGGTGATTGAGGTAATTAGGGTGTGGGATAGGATTATCAAGCTAAGATTAGTTTTGTTTAAAGTAACAATGTCTTTTATCTCTGCATATACTCCACATGTCAGACTTGCAGATATTCATAAGGGCCATTTCTATGAATCTCTTCAGCAGGCTACCTCAAAGACAAAGATGTTTCCTTCATAACAGAGGTCTTCAATTGTAATTTTGGAAATACTCAGATGGCTTCCATGGCATTGGCTCCAGAAATGAGGGTGGAACAAGGCTGCTGGAGTTCTGTGATGCAAAGGATGTAATGGTTTGCAACACCAACTTCAGGAAATCTGTGAGCCATCTGGTGGGCACACAAGCCAGATTGACTACAGGGACAGGCTTATGCTCATGAATGTAAAGTCTTTCCCTGGTGAAAAATACACAACTCAACATAAGTTAGTGGTTAGTGACATCAAACTTAGGGCTCAAAGGATCATGAGATACAAATCAATGTGGAAAATGAGGTTCTAGAAGCTCAAGGATCCTTCAAATGGGCAAAATTTAGAGATGTCCTTAATGAAGCCTTTGATGAGGAGGTAAAGATGGACACATATGGCATAGAGGACAACTGGAAGTTCTTATGGAACAATCTACTGAGAGTGGAAACCAAATCTGTAGTTGAAGCAAAGCTCCCTCCAGACCACAGATATCATGGTGGTGGAATAGGCAGGTAGATAGGGCTATAAAAGAGAAGAGACAGGCCTGGGAAGACTGGAAGAGTTGGGGTAGCAAAGAATCATATCAGATAACTAAAAGAAAAGCTAGGTGTCAAGTATATCTAGCTAGGACAGAAGCAGAAAGAAATGTGTTATAGAGAATCAAGATGTTGTGGGAGAGAAGTGTGTGTGGACAGATAATAGTATACTTTCTTTTATTGACAATGAAATGAAAGAGGTGTAGAAGTGCTAGTATGAGAGACTATTAAATGTGGAGAATGAATGGGAGGAAGGGAGTCTTCCTCATGTGGACCCAACAGAGGGATCAGTTACTCTAGTTGACAGCAGCATGGTAGATAAGGCAATTAAAGATATGAAGAGAGAAAAGACCCCTGGTTCATCAGGAGTCACTGCCAAGATGCTCAAGATATCTAGTAGAGTTGGTTACAGCCTAGTCACCTGTATAGTTAATCAGGTTATTCAGGAAGGTGTAATCCCTAGTGATTGGTACAGCTACATCATAGTCAGTTGCAACAAGGGCAAAGGAGATACCCTAGATTATAGAGGCATCAAATTGCTGGACCAATTATGGAGAGTTATGCGCTTTAACTCTCTATAACTCTATAAGTTATAGAGAGTTATAGCCCAATTAATTAGGAACAAAATTAGACATGATGAAATGTAGTTTGGTTTTGTGTCAGGAAGAAGCACCACTGATGCTATTTTCATAGGCAACTGCAAGAGAAGAATTTAGCTAAGAACAAACTGTTTTACTTAGCATTTGTTGATTCTACCCTCATAGCAGAATCTGTAACAGAATTAGAAAAGAAATTCCAGGTGTGGAAACAGAACCTGGAATCAAAGGTCTTAAAGTAAACTTAGCAAAGACCAAAGTCCTAGTAAGCAAGAAATTAGACAGGCCCCTTCACCCATCAGGTAAATGGCTTTGCTCAATATGTAGGAAAGGTGTAAGCAGAAATTCCATTTGGTGTAACCTGTACATGCTATGGAAGATTAACAGAGAAAGTTGTGTTTGTATATGGAAGATGTACAGGAGACATAAAGACCACCAACACTCAGAAAAATGATTTCTTTAAATGTCCTGGCTGCTCTCTGGAAGTTGTAAATAATTTTTGCTACCTAGGTAACCTCATTAGCAATGGAGGAGGTTGTACAGAAGTGCAATTGCTAGAATAAGAATAGGATGGAGAAAGTTCAGAGAGCTTTTACCTCCATTAGCAAACAAAGGTCTCTCTTTCCAAGTGAAGGGAAGATTGTATGATGTAACTGCACAAAATGTGATGCTACATGGTTGTGAGATGTGAGCCCTGAATGCAGAGAACAAGCAAAGGCTGAAGAGAAATGAAGCTGGTATGCTCTGCTGGATGTGCAATGTCAGTGTGCATGTGTGACAGAACATTGGTGCAATGAAGAAGTTGGGCATAAGAGGAATTACATGTAGCATGCAAGAGAGGAGACTGCATTAGTTTGATCGTGTGATGCAAATGGATGAGGACAGTTGCATAAAGAAGTGCTGATCACTTAAAGTGGAGGGATTTGTGGAAGAGGGAGACACAGGAAGACATGGGATGTAGTTTTGAAGACTGATCTCAAAATGCTGAACCTTATGAAGGAGATGACAGGACCAAGATATGGTCCAAGATTGCTGTACTTGAGAAGACTCCACCAATCACAAAAGAGTTGAGATCCTAAAACTAAGGTGTCAAATAAAAAGCATTGGTGTAGATACTGGTGCCACAGAAAAAGCACTGGTGCTGGTGTCACTTAAAAAGCACCTGTGATGGTGCAACATATATAATACCCAGTACCACAGTACAGCTTTAGGAAGAGCATCCAGCCAACTCATGCCAGCATGGAAAACAGACATTAAATGATGATGATAATTTTTTTCTCTATACTAACTCTTTCCCTACTGACTACCCCATATATACTGATAAATCAACTGAACACATGCAGACATACTACTCACCTTTCACCCATTTACCATTACATAGCAGGACATTCACACATACACACAATCCCCTATATATGCATACACATTTCCCTACACACACCTTCTCTCTTAACACACACATGCTCTTGCAAATTTTCTCCCTTGCCCAAGAAGCAACCTTTTACCTGCAAAGCTCTAATCCACAATACCCATGTCTCTTATACATTTAACCATGCAACTTTCATTATAATCACTGACTCAACAGAACTTTCTTCTTTCATTTTCCTTTCTTCACTACTTCACGAAGGACTTTAGTCCATTACCTTGAACTCTATCTTTTTCTTCTGTACAGTATAATATTAATTACCTTGTCCTCATAATAAAATTAATTACCTTGTACTCCTGTTAATATTAATTACTTTATATCCCCAGCCTGTTCAAAATCCTCATCAGGATTGGTTGTCCTCCAAGACTCTTTAGGATTGTCCAGTCATTTCACACGGATATGAAAGCCATCATTCAATTTGATGGCTCTTCTTTGGAGGCATTCAACATATGTAGCAGCATGAAACAGGGTTGTATCCTTGCCCCCGCCCTGTTTGGCATCTTCTTTGCAGTCATACTGAAAAACACATTTGGAACATCAACTGATGGTGTCTGCTTTCACACCAGATCAGATGGTAAACTATTTTGTTTGTTGAGGTTGAAAGTAAAATCCACGGTACATTAGGTACTGCTCACAGACAACTCAGCACTGACAGTGCACTCTAAGGAGCAAATGCAGCACCTTGTGGACAAACTCACAGAGCCTGTCAGGAATTCAGCCTAAAGAAGACCAATGTACTGGGCCAAGGTGTCAAGCACTCCCACCATCATCCCCATCAACAACTACAAGCTGGAGGTAGTCTATGAATTCACCTACCTCAGCTCTACCATCTCTGATTACCTCTCCCTGGATCCTGACATCAGCAGGTGAATTGGATGAGCATCCTCCACATTGCCAAGCTCACAAAGAGTCTGGAAAAACAAAACTGGCTGCAAACACCAAGACTGCGGTCTAAAAAGCATGCGTCCTCAGTACACTACAGCAATGAGACATGGAACCTCTACTCAAGACAGGAGCAGTGTCTCAACATCTTCCACCTTTGTAATTTGAAACACATCTTGGATATCAAGTGGACCGACTGCATCACCAACACCAAAGTCATCAACTGTGCCAAGATCCCCAGTATATTCACCCTGCTCTTGCAGCACTGGCTCAGTCATTTAAATTACATGACATATGAGAGGATCCCAAAAGACCTCCTGTATGGGAAATTGGCCACCAGCACAAGAGCATGAGAACCTCCTCATCTTAGTTTCAAGGATGTCTTTAAGAGAGATATGAAGTCAATAGATCTGGACATCCTGAGATGGGAGGAGGTTGCAAATGATCACCCATGCTGGAAACAAATACTGCAAAAGGGGATGAAGTGAGGGGAAGAGAAAGAGGAACTCACCACCCAAGAAAAGCACACTCAGCAAAAGGAAAAACTAGTAGCACCAGTAGAGAGCTTCTTCAAATGCAGTCACTGTATGCATGATTGCCACTCCCATGTAAGCTTCTACAGCACAACAGATGTAGCACCACCATCAGCAGCTGACAAAATTTTCCAGGTAAAGATCCATGGTCTTTCAAGACCAATGGATGCCTACTATTGTACTCCTTCCCAAGCCATGCTTCATTCATATATGACCTAAACATTTCATGCCAAACCTGCATTGATTACATAAATAGAGATCTTGAGAGCATCCTTCAGTGGGACCATATAAACCTTATCTCTTTTAACAGCAAAAAAACTTCAAGCGCTACTCATAGTAAGAAGACACTACCTCACCACACTCCCTGTAAACACGAGTAACTCTCAGTTAGAGCTTAAACAGTTGTTCCAAATGCTATGTCTCATTATCACTGAAGATTTTTCCAAGTGAAAATACATCCTTAGTATAGCTAATACTGTATCCCAAGGATTGACCCTTCTCTTTGGCACCAGAAGATATTTCAGACCCTTAACAGCTGCTGACATTTCACAATGCTCAAGTGGGACCTGCAATGGATACTGCTCTCACAGCTAGAATGGTGATGCTACTACACACATTGACACCTTGGACTTCATTCAGGCCATTAGGTTAACTGGTACTCCATCGCTAGCAGACACACTGAAGTCTTTGGCTCACAGATGTAGTCTTTTCTGTTTTTGTTTCTATTGCTACTATAATGGCATGCTCCTTAGAGCTGGTGGATCTCATACCTCCACCATTCCCATTCATCTCTACTTTTTGGCACCCATAGTGCATATAACCCTTTCCCCTACACTAACCACTATGCCCAATCTTTTATCCCCCAAAACTTGAACCCCCTCTCCACTCATATCTTTCCTGGAGGAAAGCTTAAATGAAATATTAATGATACCAATTTCACTAGTCTTGGAGGGCTTACAAGAATCATGGGCTCTGCTCCTTCTTCCAGATTTAGCAAAAATAAAAGTTTTGTTGTTTTTATTACAATAATTGGATGACTTGAGAGAGATTTGACTTCTGTTTTATTCTGCCATCCAGCCCCACAGGAGCTTCCACATTACTTTATATCCTCCTACATTTACAGAACCATTTAACATAAACATAATCACATATTTATAATAAAAAAAGTGAATTTCTTTTCACTGAGGTACAGTTCTTGTTTAGTGAAGAAGTGAATATTAGTGTAAACATGTAGTATTACTAGTACGGAACAGTTATCCTATTTAATACCATTTGACCAGTAAGTACCTTTACCAAGGCCTGTTAAATTCATTCATCTAAACTCGAGTTTGATGATATATTTATCCTTTCCTTCACCAGTCTCAGAGATCCTGAAAATGGTTATGGGTACTGTTCTTCCCCTACTATTAAGCAATTAAATTTTCTAAATTCAGATCCGAAGGAATAAAAGCAGCTTTTACCCTTCTTATCTCCCACACTCACCAATATCACAATTCACATCAACCTATAATGTTTCTTTCACCTTCTGCCATTCACACTTAGTTTTCTTTGTTTTCCTTCTTTCGTCTGTCCTTTGATTTTCTCGTCCCTCACTTTCCCCTTTTCTTCGTTTACTTATATCGTTCTTCAGCTTCTTTCGGCACCAGTTAAATACTTATATTTTTATTTTATCTCCAACTCGAAGCATGTAAAATGAAATTGACATCGTTTGTATTGAAACTCAGAACACGAAGATCTATAACTAAATACAAGGATTGTATCCAACGTCGTACTAATTCTGCCAACTTTCTTCCTCTGTCTTTATAAACATATCTTTCTCTCACTTACATTCTCAGTCCCCTACTCTCTTTACTCTTTCTCACACTCATAACCTTAACGTGATGATATGTACGTCAGATTAGTTAAAACTTCAGATCGAACGACCAGCGTTCCACAACTCCTCCTTTAAGCTCCGCCTACCGGTGTCAGATCAGGTGATCACACCACACACAGATGACTGGAACCTGCAACCATCATCATCACTGCAAAGGCCAAACATGGTTATTTGATCTGGTAAAAATAGCAGCCAAAATTTCCCTACTTGTCTTCCTTACTTTTTAAATAAGGAAGGACACATTAGATAGTTTAATCATTCTGTCATACACTGTGTTCAAACAAATTGGTCGCATCTGGAGTAGCTTTGATTATCGGTCTTCTTGATCCGAGCTGACCTTAGGCAAAACAACAAAACTATCATCATCATTAGCACCGATACCAACAGTTGTTGTAACGTGAAAGTAGCTGCAGTAAGAGTAGCAACAGTTAGAAAAGTACGTCAACGACCTGTAGAGAGATTTAGGAAGCTAACTCACCATCACTACCACCGCTATCATCACCAGCACCACAATAACGACCATCTGTATTACCAGTACAACCACCCGTACTATCTGATTCCGCCCACCACCACCATCACTATCACAGAAGTGACTCTAGTGTAGTTCCGCAGACAATGATAGACCAACTGTAATGGTTATTTGTCTCACAATGTTTTATCGACGACAAATACAACACTAGATTCTAATTTATTCTACTTAATTTTTACAAACTGGAAATTATTTAAAATTCACTTCTAGAACACTCCCCCAAATATATTCCTATATATATACATATACACACACACATATATATACACACAACACACACATATATATATATTATATATATATATACATATATATATATATATATATATATAATATATTATATATATATATCTTATATATGTATGTATATGAGAAATGTTATAGTTCTTGTGAAGAAATGTGGAAATATTAGGGAATATTTGTCGCAGAATATTTTAATCGCGATTTGACGTTATTGATATTATTTCACGTTGTAGAATCAGCTGTCGTCAACAGACAACTACTTTATGTTGGATTGTTGTCCTATCTTTAGATATTTCTAGATAGCGACTTATATATACACACAGAGACAGAATATACATACATACATATATATATATATATATATATATATAATATATATATATATACACACATACACTCCCACCCTTATATCGGCAATATTTCGATCCTGCTGTCGCTTATCTATTTATTTTTGCTGGAAACCTTGAAAAGCTCTCTAATGTACACATCCGGGAAAAGGTAAGTTATATTCTACATTCCTAGAGATACTCGATATCCAATATTGATAAAGATTCCATGATCATGCTTTTCTTTCTTCAGAACCTCGACGATTAGCGGTGGGATTTGGGGAAAGAAATGATTACTTCCGTGAATCGGAACCGTATCTTTCGGCTCTCTCGTCATCGACTTCACAGCTGATATTTAAAAGGGACAGTTTCTTTTTATTGTCATAGATAATATTGTCATTATTGTATTGATAAATGGTTGGGCAGCATTAATAAAGGAAGAATATATACAGAATATGATTAGAATTTCCATTCTGCCATGTGCTGAGGCAACAAATCTCTGGAATTGTTGCCCCAGCCCATTTAAAACAGTTGTAATCAAAAGTGTTCCAATCAAGACTTTCCCTGTTTTTTCCTGTCGGAGACTACATTCTCCATTGTCGTTTTGCGAATTAAAGAAACTTGGTTGCTATTTTTAGCAAGTCGAATGATTGCGTGTCATTAAGTGTCATTCAGATTAGATATTAGTTAACATTACCATCACTTTATTTCTTGTGTATATATAGGATGTAGCAGTAATATACTGCGATCCATTCAGTCATGTTTCTATCTCAAATGCTCACTTGTGTTGCTAATGTCGTCCTAGTGACAGCTGTCAATAAATTTAGCTCAATGTAATTCCTGATATATGTTATAATAGATAATCGTTATATGTTATTGATGTTGTCATAGCTTGTACGGGATCGCTTAGCCTGGTTGAATGAAACAAGCCAAATCTCGCTCAAAATATATCTTACCATTATACTGGATAATATAATCTCGAAGAAAAGACTAGATGGTCAAGGCTGGAACATCTTTGGTATTAATCTGCTCGAACGGGGCTGGCCAGTAGTTAAACAACCAACACTAGTTTTCTCTGGCGTGATATATATTTTAAGGGAGTGTGCGTGTTTTCAATTTTTATTAATTTAATGATTTCCTTCTACTATTATTTTTTCTGCCTAAATTTCATAATCTTTATTTCTATAAATCTTTTGTTTAAACATTAACATTCTCTAGAGTCGATAAAATAAAATGCTTGTCAGGTATTGATATTGGTTTATATATTGCTATTATGCAACAACCCAAATGTTACTGGAATTATAATACAAAACTATCCAAAAGTCTTCCATTTTCCAACACGTGTTCCTAAGACCAATTCCACACAAATGTCCTCACCGCTATTGACACTATATATTAAGGTAAGGTTGAAGAAAAATCAATTCCTTGTAGATAGATTTGATTATCGCCAACTTTACACCTAAATTCTCTGTTTAGTTAAGTAAAAATGTACAAATTGCGATATTCCGAAATGGTTTTGAAACTAAAAGACTTAATTTTAAACGTGTTGCTCAACACTTACATTGTTCTCTCATTCATTAACAGACACTGCCATCAACTGGGAATTCACTCAAATGATCTCTTACTCCAGTTATGCCTACTTTATACCGAGTTGTGTAATATTTTCATTTCATCGATCAGTTAATAGCTCGAGTATTTTTTGTTTTCTCCTCCTACTCATTAATATATTCTAAATTTGTAAAATATGTGTGTATGACGGACTTCTGTATATATATATATTATATATATGATTATGTATGCATGTGTACGTATATATGTATATATATATATATATATATATATATATATATATATATATATATGCATGTATGTAATTATGTGTATCTGTATGTTTATGTGTTTTGTAGGGATTTTAAGTATTTTTCTGTATATATATGCATGTATGTAATTATGTGTATATATA